>NC_138780.1:170225863-170530863 GCF_965119305.1 Pelophylax lessonae
TAGACGTGATAGATTCATGATGGGCAAATGTCACAGATCTGCCTCTATAGATAAATCTCATTTATATAGCGCTGACGTATTCCGCGGCGTGGAATGTTAGTCCCAAAAGAGCATTTGAAGACATCATTGCTTGGTGGTTGGTGGCTTCCTTGTCCCAAGTTTTTTGGTAAAGTAGAAAGTAGAGAGACCTCACTTACAGAAAGATATTGATAAAATAGAACGAGTCCAGAGACGGGTAACAAACGAAGGTGAAAGGCTCTGGGCATAAAACTTATCGAGAGCGACTTCAGGAACTTCATATGGACAGTCTGGGGAAAAGAAGAGAAAGGGGAGACTCGACTGAAACCTTAAGTGCCGGTTCACACATATGCGATGCAGGAACCCTGCGAATCCACTGCGTTCCCGCATCGCATTCAACTCGCAGGCAGTTCACACTGCCATATGTGAATCGCTGGGGGTGTCAATACAAAGGTAATGACACCCCCAGATCAGTTCTCATATCGCAGTGTGAACTGCCAGTTTGGACATGAATCGGATCGCATAGGTGTGAAAACCCATGCGATCTGATTCTGGTGCGGACCCAAAAAGGGGTCCTGTGCGTGTTCTGTCCGAATGCGATGTGAATTCAGCCATACAATCTGTGAAGCGGAACTTAGCCCCCATAAGGCTGAATTCGCATCGCACAGACATCGCATGTGATTTTCAGAGCAGTGCCCTCCAAATCACATGTGATGTCTGTCATTGCACTAATGTGAACCGGGCAGGGCTGCCATCAGGGGGGTACAGCCAGTACTCCTGTATGGGGCCCCGGCACATAGGGGGGCCCGGACAGCAGGAAGATTGGTAGGATGACAGCATACCTCCCAACCTGGGCAGGACTGTCCCGCTGTACAGAGGCTGTAACGACACCACCCGATCTGTTTGCATATTGCAGTGTGAACTGTTAGTTTGGACATGAATCTGTTTGCATAGGTGTGATTCACCATGCGATTCGATTCTGCTGCAGACCCAAAAAAGGGTCCTGTGCATGTTGCGTCTGAATCCGATGCAAATTCAATCTGTATGGCGGAAATTCGCATCGCACAGACATCGCATGTGATTTGCAGAGCAGTGCGCTCCGAATCACATGCGATGACTGTCATCGCATATATATGAACCGGGACTTAAACACATCAAGAGGGTGAATAAGGTTCAGCAGGGCAGTTTTTTTCAATATGAAACCAAAATCAAGAACGGGGAGACATGACCTCCTACTAACTGGAGGAAAGTTCAAAACTAATCTTAAAAAGTATTATTTTTACTGAAATGCCCCTTTCACATGGGCTTTCCGCCAGACGGAGTCCGTTCTGCTCAATGGGGATCGATCCGCCGATCCCCGCTGAGCAGGCGGATGACAGCTCCGTCTCCGCTTACTTTGCAGAGAGGGACCGGTCAGATCTCTTCTCTCCTCTATGGGAGATCAGATGAGAACGGGACCGCCTGTCCATTTTCATGCGATCCTATCCGATCCTCAGACAGATTGAAAATAGAGTTTCTATCCGTCTGGATTTCACGGACAGAATCAGATCGGATATCAGTAGGTGTCAGCAAGCATGTCACCGCTGACATCCGCTGCTCCATAGGGGTGCATGGAGCATCTGATCAGGTCCACCTGAAAAACTGACAAACGGACCGAATCGAAAAGCCCGTCTGAAAGGGGTGTTAGGGTTCACACTTGTGCAATGCAGGAACCAGTGCGATTCCTGTGCCAGTTCCCGCTGAGGGTATCAATGTAAAGTTAGTGACACCCCCAGATTGGTTCACAGATCACTATGAAATGGTTCGCACCCATGCAATCCGATCCCAGTGCAGACCAAAAAAAGATCCTGCACCATTTTGGCACAAATGCAATGCGATTTGTATGGCTGAATTTGCATCGCATAGACATCTCATGTGATCTGCACAACAATGGGGTATACGTGAGGGTTTACATCCACTTTAAGGCTGATTAGAGTAGATTAAGGGGTCTTTCACATATGGAGTCTGCCGGGCGGGCTCCGTTTATCCCGCTGAGCAGGAGGATGACAGATGTGTCTCCACTCGTTGTGCGGAGACACAGCTGTCAGGTCCCTATGCATCTCTATGGGAGAATCGGATCTGAACGGTCCGCCTGTGTTAAAGGGGCCTTAGGCTCCTACTGCTGTCAATCAAACCCTGTGATACGGGAGCAAGCCCACACGGGTGCCCCCATGGCTTCCTGTGCTGACACCAGTTGAAGAGGAGGGGCCTGGAGCGCCTGCGGGGGACCCTAGTAGAAAAGGATCAGCGGTTTGTTGCAAATCCTGATTGGGAGCCCACCACTTCTGCAGCACCCGTACTTCCCCCATTCACTGGCCGACCCGGAATTCAGGTGGAGACAGCCGATTTTACTCCCCTTGGTTTTTATGAGCTGTACAGATCTATAGTGGACCAAAGAAATTTATATGCCAATCAATTTATGGCCGCAAATCCAAATCTGACCCTTGAAAAACGTATCACTGTTTCCGAATTTAAAACCTTTCTGGGCCTATCCCTCATCATGGGCATTACTAAAAAGAGTGAGTTGCTGTCATATTCGTTCAGTGACCGACTTCATCATATGCCCATGTTCTCTGCTGCCACGGCCAGGACTAGATATGAGCAAATACTGCAGTTCATGTATTTCAATGACAATGAACTCTGTCGTCCTCAGGGTGACCCTGGATATGACCGGCTCCACAAATTCCGGCCCCTCGTAAATCACTTCAACCAAAAGTTTACAGCCCTGTATATGCCCCAACAAGATGTCTGCATTGATGAGTCCCTAATTAAATTTTCTGACCACTTTGTTTTCAAACAGTTTCTCCCCAGCAAGCCTGCCAGGTATGGGGTCAAGATGTATAAGCTCTGGGACAGGGCAACAGGCTATACATGTAGTTTCCGGGTTTAAGAGGGAAAGGATAGCAATATGGAGCCCCCCAACTGCCCAGACTACATGGGGAGCAGCGGCAAGATTGTTTGGGACTTGGTGTCACCCTTATTCGGAAAGGGGTACCATTTATACATGGACAATTATTACACAAGCATGCCACTTTTTAGTCACCTTTTTGATTCTGGAATTGGTGCATGTGGCTTCCGCTAACAGCTTGTAGATTCCTGACTTAGACGGGGGGGGGGGGGGGGGGGTAAATAATTGCTTTAAGTGAAGTGGAGGGACACACAGAATGTTTTCCTTCTGTCCTCTATTCATGCAGATACGACAGTCCAAATTGCAACCGCGACTGGTGTTGTTGGGAAGCCCCTCTGCGTCCACAAATACAACCTTAATATGGGAGGGGTGGACTTCAGCAACCAGATGATGGCACCGTGCTTAGTTGACCGTAAGGCCAGACGCTGGTACAAGAAAGTGTCTGTATACTTTTTCCAATTGGCTCTGCTGAATGCTTATGTGCTATACAAAGCTTCAGGAAGAAGTGGATCCTTCCTAAAATTCCAAGAAGAGATCATCACAGCCCTTCTGTATCCAGAAGGTGCTGTGGCCGAAATTTACAATCCAGATGCAGTGAGCCGGCTGCATGAGAGGCATTTTCCAGATGTCCTCTCTGGTACCCCTACCCAAAGAGCACCCCAAAGAAGATGTCGTGTCTGTAGAAAACGCTGATATAGGCATGACACCCACTATTTTTGGCCCTCCAGTATTAGTATAGGGCACAGCATGGCACAGTCTAGGGCACACGAAAGATGTTAGATGGCTATCGCATTTTGAGAGACCCTAGCCTGGAACGTTTAAAGTTTTTTTACAGTTACAAAAAAAGTGTAAAAAAAAAAACCTACAAAGAAAAAAAAATTGAAAATAAAAAAATAAATAAAAAAGGCAAAAAATAGTTGTCGTTTTATTGCGTTAATTTTCTGTTCCTACTGTTTTACTGAACTTTATAATATACTGCTATACTGTAATGTTTTATTGTTACTGTTTTTTATTGTTAACCATAGTTTGCTTTGCAGATACCACCATTCTACTGTTTTACTGCACTGTATACTATTATATTGTAATGTTTTATTGTTAACCATTGTTTACTTTGCATGTACGCTCATCAGCTGCAGCACTGATTTGTTTATTCTGACAGCAACAGCATTTGCTCTCAGCATATACGTAAATCAATGATTGCAGCGCTGTAGGAGGTGATTTCATCATCGCAGTTAAAAAAAGAGCATATATGGCGAAGCATAAGGGATGGGGTGGACACAGAGGGCGAATCTCCCCTATGCTTCGCCATATATTTTTTAACACTTTTCATGAGATTTCTTCATTCACATATATCGATGCGAATGGAGGAATGTGCTATGTTCTTTTTTTTTCATTCAGCCCATGGGCTGAACGAAAAAAAGAACATTGCATATATGCCCATCATTAGAAGTGGGCGAATGCTGGGAGGTCTAATGGTGGCAATACCATACACTTTATGGCAGAGATTACTTCATCCACGTCGATCAATATGAATGGAAGAATCTGTTAGGTTCTCTTTTTTTGTTCAGCCTACAGTCTGCATGAAAAAAAAAAGAACCTTACAATATACAGTATGTCTATCAAGAACCAGCAATGTACTGGTACATCGCTGGACTTTGAGTGCTGGACTCATACCAGGATGATGCCTGCAGATTTAGGCATCATCTTGGTATAATTTTTTACAGCCAGCAGTCTGCTTTCATGTAAAAGCAATCCTAGTTGTTAATTACCTGCTATACTGCTTTTACAAGCAGTGTGAGGGGACTCCCCCCTTTCCGCCGCCTTCCACGTTTTTCTCGGGGCTCTCCTGTCCCACTGGGTAACCCGAGACTGCAGCCGGTCTGTCGGCTGACCATAGAGCTGTTGGGAGATCAGAATGGCTCCAATCATCTCTATGGCCGAAGATACCGGAAGCTACGAGCATTTCATGACTTCGGTTTCACCAGATATAAACAGCACCATTGAGAAATTGGGAAAGCATCTTATCACACCAGTGGCGTAGCGTGGGTTGTCAGCGCCCGGGGCAATGCAAGTAATTTGCGCCCCCTACACAAACCTACTAGACCACTACACAGGCCACTACACTGACACCTACTCTGACCTAGCTGACCACTACAGAGACCTACCTTATTCCTACACTAACCTACCTGATTACTATACTGACACCTACACAGACCTACCTGACACCTTCACTGAACCCCCTACACTGACACATTCACTGACCCCCCCCCTACACTGACCACTACACTCACCCCCCCTACACTGACTCCTTCACTGACCCTCCCTACACTGACCCCCCCTACACTGACACCTACACTGACCCCCCCATACACTGACACTTATACTGACCCCCTCATACACTGACACCCCCCTACACTGACACATACACTGACCCCCCTACAGTTATCCCCCTATACTGACACCGACACTGACCCCCCCATACACTGAGCCCCCCATACATTGACCCCTTTACACTGACCCCCCTACACTGACACCGACACTGACCCCCCCACATTCTCACACTGACCTCCCCTACACTGACCCCCCCATACACTGACACCTACACTGAGACCTATACTGACCCCCCCCCCCCCATACACTGACACCTACACTGACCCCCCCATACACTGACACCTACACTGACATCCCCCCTACACTGACCCCCCCATACACTGACACCTATACTGACCCCCCCATACACTGACACCTACACTGAGACCTATACTGACCCCCCCCATACACTGACAACCCCCATACACTGACACCTACACTGACATCCCCCCTACACTGACACCTACACTGACCCCCCTACACTGACACCCCCCCATACACTGACACCTACACTGACCCCCCTACACTGACACCCCCCCCCATACGCTGACACCTACACTGACCCCCCCCCCCATACACTGACCCCCCCATACACTGAGACCTATACTGACCCCCCCCATACACTGACACCCCCCATACACTGACACCTACACTGACACCTACACTGACCCCCCTACACTGACACCCCCCCCCATACACTGACACCTACACTGAGACCTATACTGACCCCCCCCATACACTGACACCTACACTGAGACCTATACTGACCCCCCCCATACACTGACACCTACACTGAGACCTATACTGACCCCCCCCCATACACTGACCCCCCCCATACACTGACACCCCCCATACACTGACACCCCCATACACTGACACCTACACTGACCCCCCTACACTGACACCCCCCCATACACTAACACCTACACTGAGACCTATACTGACCCCCCCATACACTGACACCCCCCATACACTGACACCTACACTGACACCTACACTGACCCCCCTACACTGACACCCCCCCCATACACTAACACCTACACTGAGACCTATACTGACCCCCCCATACACTGAAACCCCCCTACACTGACACCTATACTGACACCCCCTACACTGACCCACCTCACCCCCTCCCATGTCCACTTTACTGGCCCCCCGGGGGCAGGCAGCAGATCACTTACCTTGTTTTGTGTCCAAAAACTGGCGACTCGAGAAGGCGATCCGGAGTGGAGGGAACAGCATGTCGGCGACCGGCCCGGATAGCAGGGGGAGACTCCGGAAGCAGTGCTGCACATGCACAAGACTGTCATCTTCACCCACAAGTCCGACCAGCCCCGCCCCCTGGCCGCACGTAACACCTTCAGCGGTCAGCCACTCTTCCTGCACCAAGCAGCAGTCACGGAGCCAAGAAGAGAAGTGCGGGCGGGCGGGCCGCTGGACGGGGCATCATCAAAATAAAGGGACACTATGATCCCCGCGGATGGCGGGCGTGGGATGCGCCCCCCTAAATGTTGCGCCCGGTGCGAGTGGCCCCCTCAGCACCCCCCACGCTACGCCACTGTATCACACCAATCTTGGTGTGCTCAGATGCATTAAGAGCAGAGGAGAGATCTAGAGTTTAATAGACCCCAATTGTTTCAAAAAAGAGTACCTGTCACTACTTATTGCTATCATAGGGTATACTTAAATTACCTGTGATAACAATACAAATGATACATAAAAAATGAAAGGGAAGGTTTAAAAATATAAATATAAAAATAAAATAAAAAGGCACAATATATAATATTAATAAAAAAAAAGAAAAATTCAAGTGCCCAGCGATTGCAAAATGCATGTGAGGTATCGCCACGAATGTTAGATCGAGGGCAGTAATTCTTGCAGTAGACCTCCTCAGTAAAAAGTGGTAACCTGTAAAGGCTTTTAAAAATGTACGGGCGTGCACAATTTTAAAGCATGTCATGTTTGGTATCTATGTACTCGGCATAAGATCATCGTTTATATTTTACCAAACAATTGGGCAATATCTACTGTATTTGTGCATGAAGATTAAAAAAGTGTTTGCTTTCCCAAAAAATTGCAAATTGGGGGTTCAAAGTAATTTTCTAGTAAAAAAATAATAATTTTTCATGTAAACAAAAAGTGTAAGAAGAGACTTAGCCTTCAAGTGGTTAGAAGAGTGGGTGATGTGTGGCAAAAGCTTCCAATATTGGGCATAAAATGCAAGAACAGTTCAAATATCCCCCAAATTACCCCTTTTTGGAAAGAAGACACCTCAAGCTATTTGCTGAGAGGCTTGTTGAGTCCATACAATATGACCATTTTTTTTTTTTTTTTTTAAACAAATTTGTCAAAAAAATATATATTGCTCAAACATGCCATGGGCATATGTGGAATTACACCCCCAAAATATATTCTGCTGCTTCTCCTGAATACATAGATACCACATGTGTGAGACTTTTTTTTAGGAGCCTAGCTGTGTGCGGGACCCCGAAAACCATTTACCGCATTCAAGATTACTAAGGGTGTAAATTGCTCATTTTACTTCCTCACTACCTATCACAGTTGTGGAGGCCCTGAAATGTCAAGATAGCACCCCCCCCCCCCCCCCCAAATGAACTTATTTTTGAAAGTAGATACTCCAAGCTATTTGCTGAGAGGCATGATGAGTCCATGGAATATTTTATATTTTGCCACAAGTTTCAGGAAAATTACAAAAATGTTTTATTTTTTTTACACAAAGTTGTCACTTAAATGATATACTTCTCAAAATTCCATGGGTATATGTGGAATGAAACCCCAAAATGTATTCTGCTGCTTCTCCTGAGTATGGGGATACCCCATGTGTGAGACTTTTTGACAGTCTTGCCGCATACAGGACCCCGAAAACCAATCATCGCCTTAAAGAGGAAGAAAACCCTCCTCTGCAACTTGTACCTATAGATAAGACTATGATGAGGCTTACCTATAGGTACTGTAAATATCTCCTAAACATGTACCGTTTAGGAGATATTTACTTTGCATGCAGCCAGTGACATCACTGGCGCATGTGCTCTGAAGGAACGGTGACTCGTGCCGTTCCTTCAGAGCCCCGTGCCGTGGCCGTCGGCTCCCGCGCGCATGCGTGGGAGTGACGTCATTGCAGCTCCAGCCAATCGGAAGAAGGGCGACCGAACATGTCACCCATGAGACAGGTGAGCGATCAGCACTGCGGGACTTCGTTCTAAGGTAAGTATTTCATAATGAGCTAATATGCGATGCATACTATCTTATGTGTTTGTCTTTCAGGTGTTTGTTTTTTTTTTTTTTAATTCTGAGGTTTACAACCTCTTAAAGGGCGTAAATTGTTGATTTCACTCCTCACTACCTATCACAGTTTTGGAGGCCATGAAATGCCAAGATAGCACAAAACCCCCCAAATGACTCCTTTTCAGAAAGTAGACACCCCAGGGTATTTGCTTAGATGCATGTTGAGTATTTTACAGCTCTCATTTGTTTTCAGAAAATGAAGAAAGAAAAGGAATTTTTTTTTTCTTTTTTCAGTTTTTAAAACTTTGTGACAAAAAGCGAGATCTGCAAAACACTCAACATGCCTCTCAGCAAAGAGCTTAGGGTGTCTACTTTCCGAAAAGGGGTAATTGGGGGGGGGTTGTGCTTTCTTGGCATTTAATGGCCTCCCAAACTGTCATAGGTAGTGAGGAGTAAAATCAACAATTTACGCCCTTAGAAAGCCTGAAGGCGTTGATTGGATTTTGGGGTCCTGTATGTGGCTAGACTGCCAAAAAGTTTCAAATATGGGGTATCTTCGTACTCAGGAGAAGCAGATATGTTTTGGGGTGTATTTCCACATATACCCATGGCATGCATGAGCAATATATAATTTCAATGACAGTTTATATATATATATATATACAGTGGGTACAGAAAGTATTCAGACCCCCTTAAATTTTCCACTCTTTGGGCTGAAGGTTTACCTTCCAACAAGACAATGACCCTAAGCACACAGCTAAAATAACGAAGGAGTGGCTTCACAACAACTCCGTGACTGTTCTTGAATGGCCCAGCCAGAGCCCTGACTTAAACCCAATTGAGCATCTCTGGAGAGACCTAAAAATGGCTGTCCACCAACGTTTACCATCCAACCTGACAGAACTGGAGAGGATCTGCAAGGAGGAATGGCAGAGGATCCCCAAATCCAGCTGTGAAAGACTTGTTGCATCTTTCCCAAAAAGACTTCTGGCTGTATTAGATCAAAATGGGGCTTCTACTAAATACTGAGAAAAGGGTCTGAATACTTAGGACCATGTGATATTTCAGTTTTTCTTTTTTAATAAATCTGCAACAATGTCAACAATTCTGTGTTTTTCTGTCAGTATGGGGTGCTATGTGTACATTCATGAGGAAGAAGAATGAACTTAAATGATTTTAGCAAATGGCTGCAATATAACAAAGAGTGAAAAATTTAAGGGGGTCTGAATACTTTCCGTACCCACTGTATATATATATATATATATATATATATATATATATATATATTTATATATATATTATATATATTTTGTTTTTGTCATTATTGCAAAAAATTGAATATTCAATGGGCTTAACATGCTTCTCAGGAAATTCCTTGGGGTGTCTACTTTCCAAAAAAGGGGTAATTTGGGGGGGGGGGGGGGGTAGCACTTCAAGAAATTAGATCAGCAGTCAGAATGTAAAAGCTGCGTAAATTTCCAGTATTTACACCATAGTTATAATACGCTATAACTTGCTCAAACCAATAAATATACACTTATTGAGTTTTTTTTTAATCAAAGACATGTAGCAAAATACATTATGGCCTAAATGTATGTCAAAAAGGAGTTTATTAGATATTTTTAAGAAAAAGTAGAAAGTGTAATTTTTTCTCAAAATTTTTTGTCTTTTTTTGTTTATAGCGCAAAAAATAAAAACCGCAGAGGTGATCAAATATCACCAAAAGAAAGCTCCATTTGTGGGAAAAAAGGACATTAACTTTGTTTGAGTACAGCATTGCATGACTGCACAATTACCAGTTAAAATCACACGGTGCCAAATTGCAAAAAAATGGCTTGCTCTTTAGGGGGTAAAACCTTCTAGTCCTTGAGGTTAAGGACCAACTTTGACAGCCCCTGCCATAGACATGTGCCTCCTCATAAACATCCACCCCACAGCCAATCAAATCAGATAATTAGGGCGACATTCTTGGCTCGGTCTTCCACATACGGGAACCTGACAAGCCCCAGTAGGCCCCTTTCCGTAATTTGCAAATTTGCATAACTCTAAAATTTCAAACAGAGTTGTTTAAAGGTGGAAAAGAAGAAAAACAGAGAATAGACGTAAAAATAAACCGACTTCCCCCCAGAAAAGACCCAGAATCCGGGGAAGGTGAGCTCTGCTCTCATTTATCACCCCGAATAATCCAACAACAAGGTCCAGATGTTCTAATGCCTGGAATGTCTGCAATGTCATCAAAGACTACGGACAGAAGATCACATCCCCCACCCTCCATACATTATACATGGAATCTCTGCCGTATTTATGGCTTGTATATACTGGCTAGGTAGGGGCAGAAGGAAAACTGTTTATACGTTAGTGCCGGAGATCAGAATTTGCTGCCCTGTGACTCCCCCCTCCATAGAACTCGACATTTTCCATGGCCTGGGTTCCTCCCCCCACCCTCCAAGCTGGTACAAAACACTGGTTTTAATTAGATCTTTGGAACTGGCCTGGAGAGGCCATAAATGTCCAACATGGCTTAATAATAGGGCTCAGCATACATGATGCAATCTGACCATACAATCTCTGTACAATCAACAATAAATCTGCTGAAACTACAGTGCTTTGAAAAAGTATTCATACCCCTTGAAATTTTCCACATTTTGTCATGTTACAACCAAAAACGTAAATGTATTTTATTGGGATTTTATGTGATAGACCGACACAAAGTGGCACAAAATTGTCAAATGCAAGGAAAATAATAAATGTTTTTAAAAATTTTTTTTTGCAAATAAATATGTTAAAAGTGTGGCGTAAAAACAATTCAAATCTGTAAAGAAAAGCGCACGCAACCTCGGGCAATAACGCTTTAATAAAGGACAATAACACAGTACATTGGAATTGCACTCACACTTTTCCTTTAAGACAATCGCTTTACAGCATTCCAACAGGAGCTACTCGCTCCTCCCGTCCCTCCAGATGGTGACTCTGCGGTCTTCTCATTTGCGGCTGCCGCCGCTGTATCCCCGCTCTCCTTCACTTCCTGTGTTGCCTGGTCACCGGATGCCGGTTCTAGTGCGCCTGCACACTATACCGACATGATCTACGGCGCCTCAGGAGAGCCTCAGCCAAAGCCGGAGCCACAAGTTGTTCGGAGCTACGAGGTGGGAGATTCAAGACACGGGTGCACTGCCTCTGCTGTTACTACGGACAACGCATTTCGGAGGCGGAGCCTCCTTCCTCAGGTCCCACCTTGCTTCCTGCTAACGCCCCTCCCTATATACCCGGGATACCATCTGCCCTAATTATTTAATTGTGTATTCTTAAAGGGGCCAGTAACCAATAATCCTTATCCACCTTGGCTGGGACGGGAGAAGCAAGGGGCTATCCACTTTTAAAAACATATATTAAAAATACAGTTTAAGATACAATTTAAAATACAATTTAAAACAGTACAATACCAGCGCAGATATTGACCAGAGCTATTATAGATACATGTTTGGATCTCACATTCCCTATATAGCAATGGTTGTCTCCTGCTAAAAATACATAAATGTATCCTAAAAGTATATATGTATATAAGACTCTAAGCTACATCAGCATTTCCTAATACCAATAGTCGACAGATCATATTAATTCCACATTATCTCGCATCCATTTACCAGAATAATTACATAAGTCAGGATAATACACATAATAATTATATACTAGTCTCATTAAAATTCAATAAGATAAGATTCAATTCCATATGGCACATATGCAAATATCAATTAGTATATGAGGATACTACTCCATATAGGCCAACCAAATGTACTACACGGCAGTTGTTTATATTTCTCATATATATATATATATATATATACACACACACATGAGAAATACATATACATACCCATCGGTGGTGACACCCTGAGTATCCCCAAATATATATCTGTACATATACACCTACTCTCATACTCGGCTGCTCAGATATTGTTGTGTGGACACGAATGTGCGTATGCCTCCGTGCACACTTCACAGACACATGGCCGGGCAGGGACTATGTTCCCTACCCTTAGTAACCATGTGTATGTGCATGTGCTAGAACCCACTCTACCATGCCCACACCCCCGTGCTGATATGTCAAATGATCGTGTTGACTTCCCGCTCCTCATTGAGCCCACCCGGCGACATGGACCCAAGCGTAAAGATCCAGAATGATTCTTGCCTGCACAGGATCGAAAACCTTTCACCTTCTGGGAGAGTCATAGATATGGCTTCAATCCCAAATAGTTCCAGGCCTGCAGTATCCCCACCATGCGCTTTACAGAAGTGTCTTGGCACGCTGTGCTTGTCTTTTTTCTGCTCAATAAACCGGCGATGTTCGCCAAACCTGGTGCGCATTGCTCTAACTGTCCTGCCAACATAAATTAAGCCACATGGGCACCTCAAGCCATAGACCACAAACTGTGTACCACAGCTAATGAATTGTTTGATATTATAGGAGCGCCCTGCAACTGATGTAAAGCTACTTTTGCCATGTTGCATAAATACACAAGCCTTACATCTGCTCTGCTTGCATTTGTAGGAGCCTACCATATTAAAGAGAACTGGGATAGTGTATGCTCTATTATGGAATTTCATACTTTTTATTTTGCTTGGAGCAACCAGACTCTTTACATTGCTAGCCCGCCTAAACACCACTTTGGGTTTTTTAGGGAGCACTCTACCTAGGGCTGCATCCTGCTGCAGAATAGGCCAATGTTTCTGCAAAGCTCTCTTAATGGCCCAATGTTGGTCATTGAATTTTGTAATAAACATAACCTCTCGGGGAGCACCGTTCTCCACAGCTGCCTTGCTACTACAGCCTTCTATATAGCGATCTCTGGCTTTTTCTATATGCTGCACAGCATACCCTTTCTCCATAAATTTTTTCTCTAAAATTTTAGCTTGCAACAGATATTGCTCAGTATCTGTGCAATTTCTACGCAGCCTACAGAATTGACTGTAGGGTATGTACATATATCCCGGGTATATAGGGAGGGGCGTTAGCAGGAAGCAAGGTGGGACCTGAGGAAGGAGGCTCCGCCTCCGAAACGCGTTGTCCGTAACAGCAGAGGCAGTGCACCCGTGTCTTGAATCTCCCACCTCGTAGCTCCGAACAACTTGTGGCTCCGGCTTTGGCTGAGGCTCTCCTGAGGTGCCGTAGATCATGTCGGTATAGTGTGCAGGCGCACTAGAACCTGCATCTGGTGACCAGGCAACACAGGAAGTGAAGGAGAGCGGGGATACAGCGGCGGCAGCCGCGAATGAGGAGACCGCAGAGTCACCATCTGGAGGGACGGGAGGAGCGAGTAGCTCCTGTTGGAATGCTGTAAAGCGATTGTCTTAAAGGAAAAGTGTGAGTGCAATTCCAATGTACTGTGTTGTTGTCCTTTATTAAAGCGTTATTGCCTGAGGTTGCGTGCGCTTTTCTTTACAGATTTGAATTGTTTTGATCCGCCCCCCCCCCCCCCCCCCCCCAGTGGAGTGAGAGAGGAGCACCAGCAACCAGGACATTTCAGCTAAAAAACATACAAACAAAGGAGGTGAACACATGTACTTGTTGTATATCAGCATGTGCAGGATTTGTCCTTTTTGATTGTTAAAAGTGTGGCGTGCATTTGTATTCACCCCCCTTAACTCTGACACCCCTAACTAAAATCTAGTGGAACCAATTGCCTTCAGAAGTCACCTAATTAGTAAATAGAGTCCACCTGTGTATAATTTAATCTCAGTATAAATACAGCTGTTCTGTGAAGCCCTCAGAGATTTGTTAGAGAACCTTAGTGAACAAACAACATAATGAAGGCCGAGGAACACACCAGACAGGTCAGGGATGAAGTTGTGGAGAAGTTTAAAGCAGGGTAAGGTTATAAAAAAAATATCCCAAGCTTTGAACATCTCACTGAGCACTGTTCAATCCGTCACCCGAAAATGGAAAGAGTATGGCACAACTGCAAACCTACCAAGACATGGCCGTCCACCTAAACAGACAGGCCGGCAAGGAGAGCATTAATCAGAGAAGCAGCCAAGAGGCCCATGGTAACTCTGGAGGAGCTGCAGAGATCCACAGCTCAGGTGGGAGAATCTGTCCACAGGACAACTATTAGTCGTGCACTCCACAAATCTGCCCTATATGGAAAAGTGTCAAGAAGAAAGCCATTGTTAAAAGAAAGCCACAAGAAGTTCCGTTTGCTGTGTCCCCCACATGGCGTCTCACAAACTGCAAAAATGTGGAAGAAGGTGCTCTGGTCAGATGAGGCCAAAATTTAAATTTTTGGTCCAAAAGCAAAACGCTATGTGTGGTGGAAAACTAACACTGCACATCAATCTGAACACACCATCCCCACCGTGAAACATGGTGGTGGCAGTATCATGTTGTGGGGATGCTTTTCTTCAGCAGGGACGGGGAAGCTGGTCAGAGTTGATGGGAAGATGGATAGAGCTGAATATAGGGTGATCTTTGAAGAAAACCTGCTGGAGTCTGCAAAAGACTTGAGACTGGGGAGGAGGTTCACCTTCCAGCAGGACAACGACCCTAAACATACAGCCAGCGCTACAATGGAATGGTTTAGAATTCAGGGTTGTCCAACCTGCAGCCCTCCAGATGTTGGAGGACAACATCTCCCATACTCCCTTGCCAGCCTCTTAGCTAACAGAGTAGTATGGGAGATGTAGCCCTGCAACATCTGGAGGGGCTCAGGTTTGACACCTCTAGTTTAGACCAAAGCATATTTATGTGTTAGAATGGCCCAGTCAAAGTCCAGACCTAAATCCAATTGAGAAACTGTGGCAAGACTTGAAAATTGCTGTTCACAGACGCTCTCCATTCAATCTGACAGAGCTTGAGCTATTTTGCAAAAAAGAATGGGCAAAAATTTCACTCTCTAGATGTGCAAGGCTTGTGGAAAGCCTTGCAGTGAAAGGTGGTTCTACAAAGTTCTTACTCAGGGGGGTGAATACAAATGCATGCCACACTTTTCACATATTTATTCGTAAAAAAGATTTGAAAACCATTTATCAATTTCCTTCCTCTTCACAATTATGTGACACTTTGTGTTGGTCTATCACATAAAATCCCAATAAAATACATTTACGTTTTTGGTTGTAACAACAAAATGTGGAAGATTTCAAAGGGTATAAATACATTTTCAAGGCACTGTATCACTGTATGTAATATGAGGACCTACCTTATCTGTATTCCAGCCTTCTCAGAAGAGTCAAAGCTGTTATAGCTGCATAGGGTGGGCCAAATCAAGAACCCTACGGACTAAGACTGGGATGTCATTAAAATTCATGTGCGTGTAAGGGCAGGTGTCCCAATACTTTTGGTGATATAGTGTCATTTTGGTAATTGTAAGGTTGGTTGAACAGAGATTGTATGGTCAAATTGTAACGTTTATGATGATACTAAAACCCCCAAAAACCGGCTATTCCTATTATATCGCTTTTGGGTGGATTTGCCCTTTAGTACAGTTGACAAGCGTCACTACAGAGCTCAATGAGAGTTACAGTTGACTGTAAGGTAGTGAAACAAGCAATAGTGTTGTGTCCATGCCAGGACCCCCACCAACCAATCCCCCTTCATCACACTGCTTGCTCTGGGTTTGCTCGTATTGCAAAGTTGTCAACATTTGAAAAACATTTCCAGGGACACTTTGCAGCACAGCTATCAATTACTTACCACACCCACTTCCGTGAAGCTCCTCCCACTCAGCATAATTAATCTCCGCCTACTTATCATCAGATTATTGGGTCTACTCAATAAAAAGAGAATTACAGGAAATTGAAAAGGGAATTTTAAACTTGAGGCCAAAGTAGCAGAGTTGGAATAATTCTCCCATTCAGCTGCACTACTTCTGCCTAAAGTTTAAAATTCTCATCACAATTCCCTGCAATTCTAAAGTGTGAAATGTGCTCAGGTGTGACCATACAAAAAATGTAATATGTAAATATAAATAAAGTGCAAAGTGTAAATAAGTACATTAACCACTTAAGCCCCGGAAGATTTTACCCCCTTCCTGACCAGGGCCTATTTTGCGATTCGGCACTGCGTGACTTTAACGGACAATTGCGCGGTCGTACGATGCTGTACCTAAACGAATTTGACGTCCTTTTTTTCCCACAAACAGAGCTTTCTTTTGGTGGTATTTGATCACCTGTGCGATTTTTTGATCATGCGCTATAAACAAAAAAAGAGCGTCAATTTTGCAAAAATAACAATACTTTTCACATTTTTTTATATGAAATTCCCCAAAAAAAATGTAAAAATCAAAATTTTTTAACATTTTCGGCCAATTTGTTTTATGCTACATATGTTTGGTAAAAAAAATTGCAAAAAGCGTATTTTGATTGGTTTGCGCAAAAGTTATCGCGTTTACTAACAAAGGGAAAGATTTCTGTCATTCTTGGTGTTTTTTTTTTAACGAGTAATGGCGGCGATCTGCGATTTTTTTTGCGGGACTGCGACATTGCGGCGGACAGATCGGACCCTTGACTGACATTTTTGACACTTTTGGGGTTACCAGTGACATTACTGCAGTAATCAGTGCTATACATATGCACTGTTACTGTAAAAATGACACTGGCAGGGAAGGGGTTAACTGTATTGGAGAGGGAGGGGTTAAGTGTGTCCCAGGGGCGTGTTTCTAACTGTGATTGGGACATGGCTACTAGTGTAAAAACAGAGATCAATGGTCCTACATAGTAGAACCGTCTGATCTCCATTTTTACACAGGGGAGAATGACAGGCGGCTTGTTTACATTAGCCGCCTGCCTTTCTCCCTTCCCGGCGAACGATCGCAAGTGACCGGCGGACCCGATGTCATACGCACTGACTTGTTAGGGAACGAGCCGGGGCGGGCGCGCGCCTCAGCGGGCGCGCGCTCGCCCGCTATTGGCTCACAAGCCAGTGACAGGCTAGTGATGTACCGGTACGTCACTTTGCCTGGCCGGGGCTGACCGCCGCAGTATGTGTACTTGCGGCGGTCGGCAAGTGGTTAAAATTCTCATCACAATTCTCTGCAATTCTAAAGTGTCAAATGTGCTCAGGTGTGACCGTACAAAAAATGTAATATGTTTATATAAATAAAGTGCAAAGTGTAAATAAGTACATTGCCGGGACAATGTAAATTACCCAGGACAGGCTCCTATTTGCCGGGACTGTCCCTGCAAAAAAGGGACAGTTGGCAAGTATGGTATTGATCTTTGATCTTTCAATATGAGCGTCCCAGAAGAAGTCCTGTCCTTTTCTGTGAACAAGTGAAAAATAAAAGAGGACCTGTCACCAAATAAGTACATTGCCGGGACAATGTCAATTACCCGGGATAGGCTCCTATTTGCCAGGACTGTCCCTGCAAAAAGGGGACAGTTGGCAAGTATGGTATTGATCTTTGATCTTTCAATATGAGCGTCCCAGAAGAAGTCCTGTTCTTTTCTGTGAACAAGTGAAAAATGCAAGAGGACCTGTCACCAAATACAATTGCAGGCAACGGCACACAAAATACGTACTGCCATTGTTTTTCCTTTCCAAAAAGGACGGACTCAGGGCTCTTGGATGTCTACACAAGGGAACGGGGGGGGGGGGGGGGGTTACAGATTAATAATGCACTAAATATGGTAAATGCACATATAATCTCATGGGAAGGTTTTCACTGGAAACGAACATTCCCTGCGAGTCAGTCACCTGACCTATTGTGGTCATCCATGCATGGTCACATGACACTGTAGAGTTATGAAATGAGGACACAGATGGCCACTTTGTAGCCGTTCTTTGAACTGACAGCTGCTGAGATAAAACAAAAGAATGATATTTTTCATGTCGGAGTACTTCCCCTTTCTGTTCTGATTTTCACTGGTCTGATGGTCACCTTTCCAACCAGTCTATTACCATTCCGGAAGAGCAGAAGCCATCCCAGTGATGCTCAGCCTTATTTACATGAAGAAACTACAATGTACCCCCATCACACCTGTCACACAGGAACTGAAAATATATAACTTTAGATCAGAACACCAACTAAAAATAAAAAAAAAAACAAGCTTGTTAAAGGATAAAATAAAACAGCTCTTGCTGCAAAAATCATCTTCAATTTGAAGCTACAGCTTGCAGTACTTCTCTCCCACCACTAGATGTCTTCAGTCTTCCCAGTTGAATGACATCCAGCTTTAAAGCAGCATTAACCACATCTTGACCGGAAGATTTACCCCCTTAATGACCAGGCCATTTTTTTTGCAATACGGCACTGTGTTATTTTAACTGATAGTTGTGTAGACGTGCGATGTTGTACCCAAATAAGAATGATGGGTTTTTTTCCCACAAATAGAGCTTTCTTTTGGTGGTATTTGATAATCTCAGCGGTTTTTATTTTTTGCGCTATAAACAAAAAAAGAGCGACAATTCTGGAAAAAAAAAACAATATTTTTCACTTTCTGCTATAAAGCACAGCCAATAAAAAAAATGTAAAAAAATCACATTTTTTTCATCAATTTAGGCCAAAATGTATTGGGCTACATATTTTTTGGTAAAACAATCCCAATAAGTGTATATTGCGCACTGCACTGGTTTGCGCAAACGTTGTAGCGTCTAAAAACTATGCAATATTTGTATGGAATTTTTATTTTTTTTAAGTTGTTTTTACTAGTAATGGCGGCAATCAGTGGTTTTTAGTGGGACTGCGACATGTCGGCGGACAAAGCGGACATATAACTGACACTTTTGACAATTTTTGGGGACCAGTATCACAGTGATCAGTGCTAAAAAAAAATGCATTCTTGTAACTGCACTAATGACACTGGCAGGAAAGGGGTTAACAGGGGCGATCAAAGGGTTAAGTGTGTTCCTAGGGGGTGCTTACTAACTGTGGGCAGGTTACACTGATTGGGGAAAGACAGAGACCTGGGTTCCTGCTTAGCAGAAACACAAGATCTCCATCTTGTCCCCTTGCAGAACGGCATTCTGCCTTGCTCACATAGGCAGATCGCAGTTCTGCCTCTCCCGGGGGTGATCGCGGGTGGCTGGAGGACATTGGGTCTGCTGGACCCGTTGATTGAAATTCCCGCTAGCCAATCACGGCGATGGTGCCATCTAGTGGCTATTGAAAAAAACGACACACAGGTACGTTGTTTCGCTCAATAGCACCACGTTGCAAAAGCAAAAATGTATTATACTGCAGCTTACTAATTCTTAGAAGTGATGCTCGCGTTCATTTTCTTTTTTAAGCTTTCTTTCTCCTATTATCATCTGGTGATCTGACCAGTAAGTCTGTCATTTTTCAAAAGCACGAGTTGTCCTGCAGATGTAGCAGTTACACAACCTTTACCCTGAAAGGAGAAAACGGTTTGCTGTAAAGCCCCGTACACACGTACCGATGGTCGGCTTACAAATGTTCCTCTTTTCTCCCCGGGATGTCGGTGTCTGCTGAAAAGTGCAAAGACAGCACAAGGACAGCACAAGAATTTTGTCCGCCGACTGCAGAAGTGATGTCATGTAATGGTTAACTTTCCCTGTGTTTTCTATTTTCTGAGCATGCCCAGTCTTGCAAATCTGCGGTCTGTCGGCCGAATTGTGTACTGACAGGCGAACAATCGTCCGTTCTGGTGTCGGCATACAAATATTTTCATGTTTGCACGAAAGACTTTTGTCCGCGGATTGTGCGCAGACATCTGTCGGAGGCACCATACTAACACGCGTACAATCGGCAGATCCTTCGTCCACCGACGTTTGTATGCCGACGATCGGTACGTGTGTACGGGCCTTTACTGCTTATTTAGTGTTAGCTGGAGTTTGGCTTCAGTTTGTTAGTGTATTTAAAGTGTTACTAAACCCACAACAGTAAAATCATTCTGTACATGCAGTAGAGATCGACCGATTATCGGCAAAGCCAATATATCGGGGGCCGATATGCACTTTCTCCGATATATCGGAATCGGCCCCCGGAAGTTACCGATATTTTTGTGACGTCATTCTGCCTTCTTAGGCCGCCTCCCTCGCCTTGGACAGCCTCATCTGGAGTCGGGACTAGTCTCGCAGGAGTGTATCACAGCCATACACCCACCCACAGCAGCCCGGTGCCAGCCAGCCACCCAGATCCACAAGCCCTGTACCAGCCAGCCACAGGCACTGTACCAGCGAGCCAGCCAGCCACCCACAGGCACTGTATCAGCCAGCCAGCCACCCACAGGCTGTGTACCAGCCTGCCACCCACATCCCCTGTGCCAGCCAGCCACCCACCACAGGGTGCCAGCCAGCCACCCACCACAGGGTGCCAGACAGCCAGCCACCCACCACAGTGTGCCAGCCAGCCACCCACAGGCCCTGTACCAGCAAGCCAGACAGCCACCCACAGGCCCTGTACCAGCCAGCCAGTCACCCACAGGCCCTGTACCAGCCAGCCACAGGCCCTGTACCAGCCAGCCACAGGCCCTGTACCAGCCAGCCAGCCAGCCACCCATAGGCCCTGTACCAGCCAGCCAGCCACCCACCCACAGGCCCTGTACCAGCCAGCCACCCACATCCCCTGTGCCAGCCAGTCACCCACCACAGGGTGCCAGACAGCCAGCCACCCACCATAGGGTGCCAGACAGCCAGTCACCCACCACAGGGTGCCAGCCAGCTGCCCACAGGTCCTGTACCAGCCAGCCACCCACAGCCCCTGTGCCAGCCACCCACCCACCACAGGGTGCCAGCCAGCCAATCACCTCAGGGTGCTAGCCAGCCAGCCACCAACCACAGGGTGCCAGCCAGCCAATCACCTCAGGGTGCTAGCCAGCCAACCACCCACCACAGGGTGCCAGACAGCCACCCACCAAAGGGTGCCAGCCAGCCAACCACCCACCACAGGGTGCCAGACAGCCAGCCATCCACCACATGGTGCCAGCCATCCACCACAGGGTGCCAGCAAGCCAGCCATTAAGCATTAAACAAAAGTTAACATGTTCAGTACCAGATTTGTGTCAAAAATTGTCTTTATTTTTCAAAACTTTAAATGTACAAAATATCGGCCGATACCGATATGCGATGGCCAAAATATTGATATCGGCAACGAAAAACCGATATCGGTCAATCCCTACTATGCATCCTCCCAACTCTCTGAAATGGCAAAAAGGGACACCTTTAGCACAAAGTATTTAGGCAAAGGACCCACCTTCTGCTATGCCCCCAGATACATGGATCATGACGAATGAATGCTCAAAAATAAATGGTTAAACCCACACATATTTACCCATAATGACAATAATAATTTAGAGGTTGTATAAGAGGCTTAGGTCAGTCTAACACCTTAGTAGTTACATAGGCGTGTATATAAAAAAAAAAAAAAAAAACGCAAGGAGTTATTCATCCAGCAAAACTAGCTTGTACATTTGTTCTGTAGGCATTAGGCTAAAATCATACGTATTAGACTATTGTCTCTCCAGGTCAAATATTATTCATCCATAAAATGAGTGAATTAGGAAAATACTGCATTATGACCACTAGATGGTGCTAACAATCATAGGAAATAAATACCTATTTACTGGTCCTCCATCTGCTGGTGGTAACGCAGTATTTTCCTGATTCACTCTATTGTGTGTACATGTGTAACATTCAACCTGGTTGAGAAATAGCTAAGCAATGTTCGATTTTGTCTCTATTCTCACAGACAGAATGCTCATGCAGTGCCACAAGATGAAAAGCTTTGCATTTTTTTTAAATATACCTGTATAATAATTTTTTGAGGTGGAGCTATTTTTTTTTTTAAGGAATGCTGTGACTTGTAGTTCTACTTCCACCAAGCGGACAATCTTTCGGTTCCAGGCTGGCAATCCGTAGTAGTCGGGGTTGTACGAAAGTCGCAGACCTCCACGGAGCACTTAAACGTCATCTGCGTGTGTATCAGTTAAAGTGCAGCTATTTTAGGTCAGAGTAAATAAGTCATGCACTGTACACCCCGAGCTTTGTACAAGTGCTTTCAGCTTGTTAATAATACATGGCGCTGTCCATTATAGGGTCTCCGTGTGCCGGTGTTTAGATGGAGAGGCAGTCAGGCAGAGAACCTTCTCTTGCCGATATCTTGCCTAATGTTCTAAAGAGAGGGCATGGGCCGTACATGGGAAATGACCTGAAAGAGGGGCAAGAGGCCCTTCTCTGATCATCCTGCCACATGCATCATTTATGAGGGATTACTCCATATATAGAACGCCCGCTGGCATATTTCCTACACCCTCTCACAGGCAAATGTACAAGAGCACCATCAGGAGTATTAATTATCCAGACTGGGATAACGGCGGTCTGTACGACCATCCATCTTTCTATCTGCTCCCCTGTCTTATATCACATTTTCTATCTACCCACCCATCGGTATCGCTTCACTATATGTCTATCCACCTCTCCGACTCATATGTCTGTTTGTCTGTCAATCTTTATTCATGTCTGTCTACGGCTTCTTTCACACAGCCGCTCCGTGTGAAAGGTCCGCTGCGGGACTTTTTTTTTTTTTTCCACGGAGCGGATGACATTTCTGTCATCCGCTCCGTGTGTCCGCATATCATCCCATCCGTTTGCGGATGATATGCAGACATAATGTAAGTATATGGCACTGCGGATGTCAGCGGATGACACCGCTGACATCCGATTTTCCTTCCTTTCCGTTTTTTACACGGAAGAAAAAATAGGGTTCTGTTCCATTCGAAAAAACGGAACAGAACTGAAAGGAGGAAAATCGGATGTCAGCGGATGGTATTCCGCTGACATCCGCAGTGCCATTCACTTACATTATGTCCGCAAATAATCCGCAAACGGATGGGATGATTTGCGGACGCACGGAGCGGCCGTGTGAAAGGACCCTACCTAGCTCAGCTGGCCCTGCATGGGCGTCTGCAAAGGGTGGCAAGTGCCCCCCCTCTGGAAATTACCTGGGGGGACCCTGCTCTAAAGGCGGATGTATGGGGGGCCCTGGTGTGGCCTGGCCTGCTCTAAAGGGGAATCTATGGGGACCCTGCTCTAAAGGGGGATCTATGGGGAACCCTGGCCTGCTCTAAACTGGGATCTATGGGGACCCTGCTCTAAAGGGGGATCTATGGGGGACCCTGGCCTGGGCTGCTCTAAATGGGGATCTATGGGGACCCTGCTCTAAAGGGGGATCTATGGGGGACCATGGCCTGCTATAAACGGGGATCTATGGGGACCCTGCTCTGAAGGGGGATCTATGGGGGACCCTTGCCTGGCCTGGCCTGCTCTAAACGGGGATCTATGGGGACCCTGCTCTAAAGGGGGATCTATGGGGGATCCTGGCCTGGCCTGGCCTGCTCTAAATGGGGATCTATGGGGACCCTGCTCTAAAGGGAAACTATGGGGGACCCTGGCCTGGTCTGCTCTAAAGGGGAATCTATGGGGACCCTGGCCTGCTGTAAAGAAGGGTGACCAGACGTCCCCGGTTCCCGGGCACAGCCCCCGGTTTGAGGACACTGTCCCCGGTCCAAGTCTGTCCTCGGTTTTGTCCCCGGATTCAGGGCCGGATTAATTTAGACAAGGCATCCAATGCTGGCTAAGAAATAGCCTGGTGGCTCAGATGCAGATGCCCCCTTCTGGACGATCTCACTGCCGCTTCTGCTGCTGCTGTTCAGTGGAGGAGAGGCAGAGCCAATGGATGTGGGGGAAGAAGTGTCCTCTGTGCATAGCAAACCTCTGAACCCTGTACTCTGTGCTTAACACCCTCCTGTATATTATGTAGTCCTGTGCCCAGCACTCTGTGTATTATGTAGTCCTGTGCCCATCGCTCTGTGTATTATTTAGTCCTGAGCCCATGCTCTGTGTATTATGTAGTCCTGTACCCAGCTCTCTGTGTATTATGTAGTCCTGTACCCAGCGCTCTGTGTATTATGTAGTCCTGTGCCCAGTGCTCTGTGTTTTATGTAGTCCTGTGCCCAGCGCTTTGTGTATTATGAAGTCCTGTACCCAGCGCTCTGTGTATTATGCAGTCCTGTGCCCAGTGCTCTGTGTATTATGCAGTCCTGTGCCCAGCGCTTTGTGTATTATGTAGTCCTGTGCCCAGAGCTCTGTGTATTATGAAGTCCTGTGCCCAGCGCTCTGCGTATTATGTAGTCCTGTGCCCAGCGCTCTGTGTATTAGGAAGTCCTGTACCCAGCGCTCTGTGTATTAGGAAGTCCTGTACCCAGCGCTCTGTGTATTATGTAGTCCTCTGCCCAGCGCTCTGTGTATTATGCAGTCCTGTGCCCAGTACTCTGTGTATTATGCAGTCCTGTGCCCAGTACTCTGTGTATTATGCAGTCCTGTGCCCAGCTCTCTGTGTATTATGCAGTCCTGTGCCATTTGCCAATTAAAAAAATATATATGTCCCTGGATTTAATTTTAAAAATCTGGTCACCTTACTCTAAAGGGGATCTATGGGGATCCTGGCCTGCTCTAAAGGGGGTCATATTGGCTAAATATATATACAGTATATATTCTTTGCAGGGAGAGCCTGGAGTACCTGGTGGGGCAGGAAAACCTGGTAGCATGGGAAATATACAGTAGGTGAAAAGGTAAAACTAAAGAGGGATCTATGGGGAACCTGACCTGCTCTAAAGGGGGATCTATGGGAGACCCTAGCCTGGCCTGCTCTGAAGGGGATCTATGGGGACCCTGCTCTAAAGGGGATCTATGGGGGACCCTGGCCCAGCCTTCTCTAAAGGGGGATCTATGGGGGTGAAAAGGGGCAGAGCATGGGTAACCTTAAAGTTTTGCCCTCCCCTGAAAATAGTTCTGTGGACGACCAGGTGGCCCTGCCCTGTAAGAGAGAAATCTATCAGTTTTCCCATTCCATGCTAAACAGTATGGATGGGAGAATTCTGAAGCCTGAGGCTGTTGTATTATGAGAGCCGGCAGTCACCGCTATTGCATTTTGACAGTTATCAGCCACTGCTATTGTATTTCGACAGCCGGAAGCCGCCACTATTGTATTTTGACAGCCAGCACCCGTGCCTATGATATTTTGACAGCTGGTCAAACAGAGCCTGCACCTGCTTAGCTGCAGCCACTGTTGGGCCAGCAATTGCCTACCTGGGCCCCTTCAGTTTTCAGATTGAAGGATGATGGGCACCAACATGGCTAAAATTTCAGTCGGCTTTAGGAATCAGTCAAAAGTTGCTCCAAGTATGGCCAGCTGACCTCTTTGGTTTTTGTATTGTGGCCCTTTGCAGACCCTGCGAATGGAGGTATTGATTTGCAGGGGGGCTGTAATATCAGTGATCTCCAGTAGTCTCACATAACATGTCCCAATTCTCCAGCTGCCTGTCTGAACCTGCAGGAAACTGTCCCATTGGGCCTGATGGCCCAATCAGCTGGGGAATTTGGCACCGTGAATCGCTTCTCGGCCTTTTGGCTAAGATCAAGTGTAGTATCTGTTCTTATCAGTCGGTATGGACCTCAGCTAGTACGACCAAAACCCGGAGCGCCTGGAGGTACCGGGGTATGGGTAGTAGGTCATCCGGGAAAGCATGTGGGGACCGCCGCCTTCTGATCTGAATGGGTTGAACTGTTCTAACCAGTTTGAAGGGAGCAAGAAAGCCGGTCTGACTGGGTGGCCGGTGGAATTGCTCCTGGATGTAATGGGCTGAGGCACAGGATGGTGATGGGAGGGCTTTCTCTCCTGGGTTTTGATCTGGCCTTGCAAAAGGCCTGTCCCCAGTTGTAGGTGGGCTCTCCCTAAGCTGTCCAGGTTCCGATGTCTGCTGGTGGGTATAGGCTACACTCGGTCTGGCCGGGGGCTGAGATTGAAAAAGCCTGTGGTGTATGTGCCCCTGGGGTGGCAGCCCAGGGGTGCCTTAATTCTCACTGGTGAGGGGCAGCTCGCCTTGAGTTTTTTGTCACTTTGGTCACTGCACCATGCACACCTTTTTCGCACCTGCCTCTTGGGACAGGCCTTTTGGCTCGGACCAGAGGAATTTTTTATTCCGGTCGGAAGGCCTGCCTTGGTACCTCACATGGCACCATAGCACTTACCCCACTTCCCCTTCCCCCACCTTTTTGTTTGTGTGTTTTTATTTCTTTGTAGTTTTGTCACTGCACTATCACTCTTTTTCCTGCACGACTTGGAGGGTGTGGGTCCTCGGGCCCAGCCTTGAGTCTTGGGAGGGGGTGGATATGGCCTTCTGGCTTAGTACGCCCTCTCTCATGGGGTCTCCCTTTGGGGGAGCCCCACCTAATACTTGGGGTGGGCTGTTTCGGCAGTCCCCCTGGAGAATGGGGTCTGTCTGGTTTCGGCCAGACAGACCATAGGAAGTACCTTAAATCCCTGTCAGGAGTCTTGCGCCCCGGGGGATCGAGGTTAGGGTCCTACCTCTTCAGAGGGAAGACCATTTCGCACACCCTGTGCACTTTTTGTGTTTCTCACGTTTGCGTGTGTGCACTTTTTTATGCACTGGGTGTAAGTCTTTTGAGTGTGCTTCACACACCACGGGCTTAAAAAAAAAAAAAAAATTTGGCACTGTGAAGCCATGTGTAACAAAGGGGCAGAGCTGCTGGTGACACCATGAGCACAATATGGCACCATGGCCATATCTGATAAATGACAGTATCTAAATTTGGCTATATTAGGTCAAAGATGTTACCAGTATCCCCACACCTTTGCTACATTAAGAAAATGCTCCTGACGTAATTTATTGGGTCAACAACCTGCTATCATGTGAAAGCTTCTCGTGGGTTCGGGCCAGACTGGGTTTGATCTTGACCTAACTCCTCACTAGTCACCAGTCCCCAATAATACCTGTACCATGTCTGCACACACTTATCCTCTCCTCTCCTCTACTGTCTGCAGCCTCTAACAGTCAAATGTAACATTAAGTCATCAAAATATTATAGGTGGTCCTTTGGTTCTATAAGGATCTGCAGCTGAGGGCCCTCATAAGTGGTCAACCACTGGTCTAAACTATCCAGTCAAAGACCCGTTAATGACTGGAAGAACAAGATCTCGGATGTAAGTGGCCGTTTGGTATGCACTTTTGTGATAGGAAGCCCTGTGTCATAGAAGCACCCTATTTAATATATCATTTTTGCCCATCAATTATTTACAAAATGATAAATGCAACATGAGTTTCTACACTTGTATTCTTAATTCTGGATTGACTATTGCATTGCCAAGTTGCCAACCAACCATAATCAACAGACTGCAGGCTAACACACCGGAACACGCCCCTGATGACGTCAAGCGTATGACGAAACCGGTCGGGTGAGTCAGACGTGACGCTACCACGCCCCCAACAGCCGGCTTCTACGATCTGCCATGCTTCAGGAGATGTTTGCTCTCTTCTAAACTTTGTTTTTTTTTTTAACGCCTGTGATACTCATCTGAAATGTGAGTTTGATACTTTTTAACTTAATAAATGGATTGTGTTTTATGGAATTACGCTATGTCCCTGTCATCAATTTTTTCATACATGCTATATGGATACCTGATCTGAATTGTCTGGTGAGGCGACACCCTGTGGCCGTTCCTGGCATTACCATCTAAAAGCTTATATAGGTCTACTCATTAATTTGGGTGACCCATTTGATCTGGTAAGCTGCCAATCTATTTCGATTCTGTGGTGACCTGCACATTGGTGTTTTTCATCTTCAACATTCCTTGTGGATGTGACAACTATACTACCTACTGGGACTTGTGGCTCCTTGAATCTCTCATCCAAAATATTTCACAATACTATTGAGGATTTTGTTTGGACACAGTTCTGTTTTCTTCCATTCTTCATTGCATGGACTTTTTTGTTATACACATATTGGACACTATATATGACCTATTGGTTTCTCTTATTTTCACTATTTTCACATTTATTTTGATTGTTGCAATTGCATTTATTGACTTGTAATGTCTTTTTTTCACTGTCATGATTGTCATGATTTGTGATATCCTATTCACACTTAATGCCTATTTGTTTAGCGCAGCACATATTACTATTAGATAACACCGCAACAGTTTGAAACCCATCATAAAAAGTTCAGTATGATTGCTAAAAAAGTAACAGATTTTTTCTTTTTGGATTGATATTTATAGATATCCTTTGAAGTGAACCTTTGCAAGTAAAAGTGATAGGGTCATAATTGTGCACCCCCCTCAATTACCACCACCTTATCTATATTTGTCTTCTGTTGACTTGAATTTGCTGCTGTGAATTTCCCATCACAACAAAGTCACAAAGCCCAGTGTAAGCTCTCCGTTAACCTGTTCAGAGCTTACACAGTGCAAAGAACTCTATCATTGCCTTTGGCCACACTGCATCCTGGGAAGAAGAGGGTAAAGCATTTGTCAGTGCTGTATCTTGGCCTAGGCCAACAAGGCCCAGGCCTAGGGCGGCACTTTGCAGGGGGGCAGCAAAAAAGCTGCCCCCTGATGGCCACTGATGAGGCTGCACTGTTATGCTGCACTGATGAAGCCGCACTGATGGGCAGTAATGAGGCTGCACTGAGGGGCACTGATGAGGCTGAACTTATGGGAACTGATGAGGCTGCACTGATGGGCACTCATAGACTGTGGTTGTGGTCTGTGGTTTACAGATGACAGGACGGGTCATAAACAGGAAAGGGTGTGGCCTTTATAGGAAGGGCTGGGTCATATTCAAATTAGGGGGTGCCCAAGTTTAGTCAGGCCTAGGGCAGCACAAAACCTAAATACACTACTGGCAATTGTCGAAGTTCCCTCCAACTCACTTTATTGGGACAGGCAAATAAATTGGTGGGGGGGGGGGGGGTGAAGGAAAGGTGCATTTGAGGGGGAGATGGATGCAGAGAATCAAGTGAAACCCATTACTTTGTTCTTCATGGCAAAAGCTGCCCCTGCCCCTTTGTGCTTGGTCAAGACAAGGGCAACATTTTTAACATTCACTCACCTCTATAGCCTACTCCTGCTTAAAATCTCTCAACAATACGATTTGTTTTCATTCCCTACATTCCTGATTTGGCGATGCCATGTCATGTTTTAAATAATGACTATTCCATTGTTTGCAGAAAAATCATAAAAATAAAGTATAATTATGGCCTTGCAGCTTTAGTTTTCACAAAACATTAAAGTGAGCAGTTACAACAATGCCAAAGTGAACAATAGGAAATTGTGTGCTGTAGATTGACAACACATTAGCAGCCTTTTGCAGATTTTATTCACAAATCAGGGTAAACAGCGCATTGCCTGCCGAGCAGCATTCTTTACACATCACCTTGGGGCATAATAAATAATTGACGTGGCATTCAGACTTTAGGCTGATACCTTGACAAGCTACTTAAAGACAGTTACTCACTACAAATAAGTCTGTTTTCAGAAGCATTTCAAGAGCTGTGCATAATAGGCTGCGACAGGTTTTTACCAAAAGGAACGCTCCAGTCAAAATTGAAACTTACTAGCAACTAGGTTCCCATTCATAACCAGGTTATAGAGTTTGTGAACCAACGGACTAAGTATGATTTATAAAATGTGAATTCTTTTTTGGAAAGTCATATTAAATACTTTTATATCTACAGCTTTCATAAAAATAACCACCAGTGATCCTGCCATGGAGGTCCTGGTTAAGGCACTTTCTGTTATAGGGTGACAACGCTCTGTAGCGGTTTCCTGCAGAATGGCACCTGAACATTAAAGCAGCGTTCCGGCCAGTGTTAATTTCGTCGACTAAAACCGACTAAAACGTTTTCGTCGACTAACACAATTCAGATGACTAAAATACGACTAAAACTAAAATGGCATTTTAGTCTTAAGACTAAAATACGACTAAAACTAAAATGGCATTTTAGTCAAAAGACTATAACTAAAACTAAATCGAAATTTGCTGCAAAAAATTAACACTGGTGCATGCTCAAAGCATAAATAATAACATATTAGATTTTTCACCCCAGGACCAGCAGTAGTATATAATGAGTTTGGAAATTGTAGAGAAATGCTTAAATAATGCATTACAAATTACAATTGAACTACACCCATTTGATTATAGATGACTAAAATGAGTTTTAGTCGACTAAAATGTAGGGCGTTTTAGTCGACTAAAATATACTGGAGTTTTAGTCGACTAAATATGACTAAAACTAAAACACTTGCAGAAGACTAAAATAGGACTAAAACTAAAATGCCATTTTAGTCCTAAGACTAAGACTAAAACTAAATTGAAATTTGCTGCCAAAATTAACACTGGTTCCGGCTACAAAATCGACCTAATCGATTTTGGGGCCATCCGCTTGCTGTTTGTTACCTGAAAAACAAATAGGTAGTTACTATTTTTTATTTTTTTACTTTATCATTGTAGAAAATATACTCACCTTTCCTTCCACTTCCTCCCTCTGCGGCCGCGGCCCCCGCCGTCACTTCCTGTCCTGCAATGCATCCTGGGAGCTCTTACTCATCACTCCCAGGATGCAATGGGCAGTGACGTAGGCGGCCCGCCGCTCCTCTCATCGCGTTATTTGCAAACAGGAAATAACGCGATTATAGGCATCCCTGTACTATGCCGATCGCATAGTACTGGGCATGCGCGAGATTTCGCGCTGCATTCACCGGCCCCTCTCTCGAACCTGGAAGCAGGGCATCCATTAACACACAGCAGCTTCAGGGGAACCCGGACAAAGATGGCGGCGCTCAGGACACATTTTATAAAGTAAGATTTTATAATTGCCAATCAATTATTACACTGTAATAAACAGGATTAGTTGATGTATGAAGGGGGGGGGTGACAGTTTGGGAGGTATTGATAAAAAAAAAAAAACGATTCTGTGGCTGGAACTCCTCTTTAACTTCAGGGGGAGAGAAGACAGGATGACAACCGGCTGTGGATCAAGAAAGGAGACAGAGGGGAAGATGAAGGACATAAAGGGGAGAAAGTACAGCTGACCAAGACATACTGGTAGAATGGCCAAGGAGGAAAGAGAGAGGAAACAGTAAATTAGATGGTCAAGTACTGGGGCAGTAAGAGAGAGAGATAGAGCAGAGATGATCCTGGACTGAGCTATGAGAAAGAAGACCATGCGATCAGATCAAAGACAGGAGGAAGTAAAAAAGAGAAGGCAGAGCACAGATGATCCTGAACTGGTAAAGGGGGAGGAGACAGTGTGATATGATCATGGAGAGGGTCGATGATTCTAGACTTTAAGAAGAGAAGATGTTGTCTGATCATGGAGAAGGTAGAATATTCTGGAGTTCGGAAAGAGAGGATGTGATCTGATCATGGAGAAGGTAGTTGATCTTGGACTTAGGGAAGAGAGGGGACAGTGTGATATGATCATGGAGAAGGTAGATGACCCTGGACTTCGGAAAGAGATGATGTGATCTGATCATGGAGAAGGTAGTTGATCCTGGACTTAGGGAAGAGAGGGGACAGTGTGATATTACCATGGAGAGGGTAGATGATCCTGGACTTTGTGAAGAGAAGATGTGATCTGATGTAAACATATCCAAAACTGAGCTCATAATATTTCCTCCCCCACGTTCCTCTTCCCCTGATTTCTCTGTCAAAATCAACGGCTCAACAATCAACCCGTCCCCCCATGCCAAGGTCCCAGGTGTAATCCTGGACTCTGAACTATCCTTTTGGCCCACATCCAGTTGCTGTCCAAAGCTTGACGCCTCAACCTTCGCAACATCTCCGAGATACGCCTCTTCCTAACCAACGATACCACAAAGCTTCTAATCCACTCCCTGGTTATCTCTCATTTTGATTACTGCAACTCCCTTTTCATTGGCTTACCTTTCAATAGGCTATCCCCCCTTCAGTCCATCATGAACGCTTCTCCCAGGCTCGTCCACCTTACAATACAATGTGTCTGCTACCCCTCTTTGCCAATCCCTCCATTGGCTGCCACTCAATCTATGAATTAAATTCAAGTTATTAACCATAACTTACAAAGCCATCCATAACTTGGCACCCAGCTACATCCCTAACCTGGTCCCAAAATACCAACCAAATCGTTCTCTTTATTTCTCTCAGGACCTGCTGCTCTCTAGCTCCCTCGTTACCTCTTCCCATGCTTGCCTCCTGGACTTCTCTCGAGCCTCTTCCATCCTCTGGAATGCTCTACCCCAATCTGTCCAACCATCTCCTTCTTTGTCTACTCTCAGATGATCCCTGAAAACACATCTCTTCAGAGAAGCCTATCTGGCACCGACCTAACAACTGTACTTTTATTTTCTCCATCAGCCCATCCCCCACAGTTATTACCGCTTTAATCTCTTGACCCTTTCTCTTACATTGTAAGTTCTAATGAACAGGGCCCTCAGATTCCTACTGTATTTAAGTGCATTGTAGTTGTACTGTCTACCCTCAAGTTTTAAAGCGCTGCATAAACTGTCGATGCTATATAAATCCTGTATAATAATAACAAAAATCATGGAGAAGGTAGATGATTCTGGACTTGGGGAAGAGAGAGGACAGTGCGATATGATCATGGAGAAGGAAGATGATCCCGGACTTTGGGAAGAGAAATTGTGAGCTGATCATGGAGAAGGTAGATGATCCTGGACTTGGGGAAGAGAGGAGACAGCATGATATGATCATAGAGAGGGTGGATGATCCTGGACTTGGGGAAGAGAAGATGTAATCTGATCATGAAGAAGGTAGCTGATCCTGGATTTGGGGAAGAGAGAAGAAAGTGTAATCTGATCTTGGAGAAGGTAGATGATTTTGGACTTTGTGAAGAGATGTGATCTGATCATGGAGGAGGTAGATCCTGGACTTGGGGAAGCGAGAAGACAGTGTGATTTGATCTTAGAGAGATTAGATGATCCTGGACTTGAGGAAGAGAGGAAACAGTGTGATCTGATCATGAAGCAGATATATGATCTTGTACTTGGAGAAGAGAGGAGATGGTGTGATCTGATCATGGAGAGGGTAGATGATCCAGGACTTGGGGATTAGGGGGAGACAGTGTGATCTGTTAATGTAGAAGGTAGTGGAACCTGGCTTTGGGCAAGAGAGGAGATTTGGGGAAGAGAGGAGACAGTGTGATCTGTTAATATAGAAAGTAGATGATCCTGGACTTGGAAAAGAGAGGAGACGGTGTGATCTGATCATGGAGGTAATAGACGATCCTGGAATTTGGGAATAGGGGAGACAGTGTGATCTGATTATGGAGATGGTAGATTAATCTGGACTTGGGGAGGAGAGGAGACAGTGTGATCTGATTATGTAGAAGGTAGATGATCCTGGACTTGGGGAAGAAAGAAGACAGTGGGGTCTAATCATGGCAAGGGAAGATGATCCTGGACTTGAGGAAGAGGGGAGACAATGTTAGCTAATCATAAACAGGGCCATCTTACCGAATGGGTGCGCTGGGCAGTTGCCAGGGGGCCCCACTTGCCTGGGGGGCCCCACCTGCCCAGCGACTCAGCCAAGCATTAGTCCCGATTCCCATGTGCATCCCGCCGCCAAACTTAGCAGGTGGCAAGCGTCTGTTGGCCCTGTGCTACTGTCAGGCAACTTGGGCTGTGGAGGGGGAGCCCACAACTGCAGGAATGCCTGTCTACCTCCAAGGGAACAGGCACACACAGGACAGTCAGGTCTGACTACCGTCCGTGTGTGTGTTCACTGGACCCAGCCGCCGAATTTGGAAGCTGTCATTATCCTGGCACTGCTGTACCAATAAATATCGCCTTATCGATAATTTGCATTTTTATTCTCATGGGTGATTGTGTAGGCGGGGCCTCAGTGCACTGCATTGCCCGGGGGCCTATAATGCTCTTAAGATGGCACTGATCATAAACAGGTTTTAAAGAGGTTTCAGCATTAGCTGTTCATGGCCATTGGTAGAAAAGGTAGCATGGGGCTAAGCATGGCTGGAGAACAGAAGTGAAATTTATCATGGTTGTTGGGGGAAGACATAGAGCGAGAGAGGTTCATTAACAGATGAGAGAGGGAGCAGAAAGATTGGAGGTGTGGAGGGGAATGTGGAGCAGCAGCTGATCATGTTTCAATGGAAAAGCATGCTGAGGAGGAATTGATCACAGGCTAGTCAGAGGAGCTGACCATTGTCTGGGAGGATTCAGGTATGAGCTCAACCCCCCCTTCCTTCTGCAACCCATCTCTCATGTTCCAATTTGTGTGTAAGTGAGTTCAAAAAGAGGGCAGAGCTACAACCAAGGAACACTCCGCCTGGAATTTTGCCATTAAGAAAAAAAGATGAAGTTCTAGAAAATATATACACTTAGCCAAAATAGCTGTCATATTACAGAGACTGTTGCAAAATATTGCTGACCTTACAGAGAAGCTGTACAAATCACCGGAGTGCACTTAGCAGAGACATTCTGTATCATCCCACAAGGAAGATAGATAACGCCATCTGATATCAACAGTGACTCCATGTCAGGTAACCCATGGGTGTCATGATCAGTGTTGAACTTTCACCTCCACAGTCATTCCACTGCAACTTAAAGAGTAACTCCACTTTTGTTGAGGAAAAAAAACATTCCCCTCTGGGTGATCTCTGTACATTGCAAGGAATTTAACAAATTTTGTTGCCGATTCCTACATTTTGTTATTCTGAAGAACTAGCTGTGTGTTTGTCTGTGTCCATGTTCACAGTGAATCTGTATAAGAGTGGTTTTGTAATTATCAACTACTGCACCTACAGGGCTCTAATGAGGAAAGTGGCAGGGTCTGGAACCCTTTAGATGTGATTTCCCTTTGGGAATATCTCACTAAAAATCTGACATTTTTAGGGGACGTTCTGTACATCATCTGTATACAGATTGCCTTCAGGTAGCCATATTGCATTGCATTTTACAGAAAGCTACAACTCAGCAGATGGAAAAGGAAAGGTCATTTTTAATAACATTCAATTACAACATGACTTGAATCAATACCGTATATGCTATATTACTTACATTTTTTTTTATTTGCTAATTTTTTTTCCCACGAAAGTGGAGTTACACTTTAAATCATTTTGCAGTGCACACCTGCCATTAATCAGGAGTGCTTAAACAGATTTATGGACACTGTATCTGATCAAAGGTTCTGCCTTTTCTGCAATTTGGGTTGCTTTCAATCCTCTACTAGAATTGAACCATCAGCAGCTCTGGTAAAGACTTGACATGCCAGGTGTGCCTCTTCAAGCATTTTGCACCCCGTACTGGTGGCATAATAGGTCCATTGAACTTCTTGACAGCAAGATAAGGTTGTGGATCCCTTTAATTTTTCTGTGCCTGACACCCTGCAGCCTCTTATTCACTGGATTAGAGAATGCAGCTTTTCATTCATTGGGTTCAATATTGAGTTTGTCCTACCCATGCAGCTATAACAGCTTCAATTCTTCTGGGAAGGCTGTCCACATGGTTTAGGAGTGTGTCTGTGGGAATGTTTGACAATTCTTCCAGAAGCGCATTTGTGAGGTCAGGCACTGATGTTGGAGAGAAGGCATGGCTTGCAGTCTCTGCTCTAAATCATCCCAAGGTGCTCCATCGGGTTGAGGTCAGGACTCCTCCACCCCAAACTCGCTCATCAATGTCTTTATGGACCTTGCTTTGTGCACTAGTCCAAATCATTTGGTGGAGGGGGAATTATGGTGTGGGGTTGTCTTTCAGGGGTTGGATTTGGCCCCTTAGTTCCACTGAAGGGAAATCTTAAGGCGTCAGCATACCAAGACATTTTGGACAATTTCATGCTCCCAACTTTGTGGGAACAGTTTGGGGATGGCCCCTTCCTGTTCCAACATGACTGCGCACCAGTGCACAAAGCAAGGTCTATAAAGACATGGATGAGCGAGTTTGGGGTGGAGGAATTTGATTGGCCTGAATAGAGTCCTGACCTCAACCCGATAGAACACCTTTGTGATGAATTAGAGCGGAGACTGCGAGCCAGGCCTTCTCTCCAACAACAGTGACTAACCTCACAATGCACTTCTGGAAGAATGGTCAAACATTCCCATAGACACTCCTAAACCTTTCAGACAGTCTCTCCAGAAGAGTAGAAGCTGTTATAGCTGCAAAGGGTGGGCCAACTCAATATTAAACCCTATGGACTAAGACTGGGATACCATTAAAGTCAATGTGGGTGTAAAAGCAGGCGGCCTAAAATATCCCAATTAGTGTTCACCTCACAAAAATAGTTGTATTTCCCCCTAGGACTTTTAGGCAGCAAAGAGTGAAGCAAATAAGTACAGTGGTACAAAAATGTACAACTTTGTTCATACAATTGTAAAAACAAAAAAAAAGCGCTGAAAATATGAGCTCTGGTGTAATTTTGTCCCCAAATTATGCAAAATAAAAACCCTATTGGTGGCAGTCAGGCATATAACCACATATTACTTCAAGTTAGGGAGTCTTCAAACAAGACCTTTAAGATGAGATGGTGAGTCCAAATTGATGAAAGAAGAGGTGCATTTATTCACTGCAGTGGGAGGATACAGTTTTACAGAAGCTCCGTTTGTGTGAATTGGGCAAAAGCAGAAGTATCTCATCTATCTAACAAGCATTAGGCTAACTAATTTATATTAATGAATATGCATAAGGCATAGGCGTGTGTATGTAAAAAAGTGCGCAGGATGTGAAATCAGATAAAGCTGCAACCTTAGAACCAAATGGGGATAAATATGTGTATAAAAAAGCAGGTGCGCTAAACTGATGGGTTTCGACCAACCAAGTTGAAGTTGACCAAAATACCAATAAAGTGAACAAATGGTCACACAACTCTAGTGTGTGATAGTTATTCTCAAGTTGCTGTATCAACACTGTAAACAATGGTCTGGCTTTTGTTTTTGTGAGATACTTGCGGGGACATTACCATTGGCACCAGAGAGATATCGCCCAGAGTGAGGACACCCAGGAGAGAGGACAGGCACCATCTAGGAGGATATAAGATCCAGCTCTATAATACCCATTGTCTGGTAAGAGGCTTATCCTCCCATTTGAGTGATTCACATCCTCCCCTGGGCACCTATATCACGTCTGGAGTTGTTACATACGCCCTTGAATATTCTGCTTTCTGGTAAGGGGCCAGTCCTTAAAGTGGAGTTCCACCCTATTTTTATACTTACCTCCATCTTCTCGCTCCGGGTCACCTGAAAAAGAAATGGATAATAGCATATTTTTTTTTTTTTTTACTTACCTCGTAGCGAAGAAAAAATACTTACCTTACTTCCTTCTTCCTCCTTCCTCGGCCGCGGCCCGTCGTCACTTCCTGGCTCTGCAATGATTCCTGGGAGCTGAACGTCATAGCTCCCAGGAATCATTGCGCCTGCACCGGCCCCGACGTCAGTTCCGGGTCGCGCGCGTCATCCCCTTCTAAACAGCTTCTGGGCATGCCCAGAAGCTGTAGAGGGATGACGCGCGCGACCCGGAAGTGACGTCGGGGCCGGCGCAGAGCATCGTGGGACCAAAGAAGGCGGAAGAAGACGCCGAAGGGGATCTCGCTGGCTTCAAGCTGCCCACATCTGAGATGGCAGCGCTGGACAAGACGTTTGCAAGGTAAGTATTTGTCCTAACAGGTAAGTGCAACCCGGGACAGATCAGAGGCTAGCCATTGTGGAATGTACTAGCCCTGACTGTCCCGGGGGTATTAAAAAAAAAAAAAAAAATCCAGGGTGGAACTCCGCTTTAACACGGTGGTGGGATTATCTGCACCTGACAGCTAAAGTGGATTTTTCTTATCTGGATTTCTCCACATTCCACTGGGAATATTGTTTCGGACTTTTATGCACCTTCACCTTTGCTTATCACCTTTACCTCCACTGCATTGTATAGGAGCAGTGGTTATTTCACTTGGACTTTTTCACAACCCAATTGAGATTATTACTTTGGACTTTATGCACTTGTATTTTATCTTCACTTGAGTGTGATTTTGTTTACAGTGTTGATACAGCAACTTGAGAATAACTATCACACACACTAGAGTTGTGTGACCATTTGTTCACTTTATTGGTATTTTGGTCAACTTCAACTTGGTTGGTCGAAACCCATCAGTTTAGCGCACCTGCTTTTTTATACACATAAGGCATAGGCGTGTTCTAGGTTGTAATCTAGGTCAGTGGCAGCTGGTGCTCCATGGGCCGGGAGGGCGGCAGACGGACCACACCATACCCCCCCCCCCCTCCCGGACCACACCAGCCCACACACCATACTTTTTAAGAAGCAATGGGCTTGAGTGTCGAGGACATTGTACGGAAATTTAGAATAGATGCTTTCCTTTCCTACAGAAGAACACGTGGACTCCCCTCCCCCCCCCCCAGCTCACTCACCCTGCCTAGACATGTGGAGGGAGGGAGGGCAGGCAGCAGCAGTGGCGGCGGCTTCTTCGTCTTCCTTCAGTCTCCTGCGTCTCCTTCCTCTTCCTCCATGGCCAATGGCATGGCTTCTCCTTTCGGCCAATGGGGAAAGGGGTCCCGCTTCCTGATTGGCTAGGAGGAGAATCCGTTTGACAATAGCGAATATTCATTCGCTATTGGCACACAACTTGTCACACAACTGGGTGGGCGGGCCCACCCACCCACCCACCCTTTTTTGAAGCCTATTAGAGCCTCTGGCTCTAATTACGGGCTTAAAAAAAAAATAAAATAAAAACCTATTGGAATCTATGCGTCCGGCGCCCTGTATGTAGATTAGGGGGCCGGGCGCATGGATAGGGGGGCGGCGCCGGCTGCCCCTGATCTAGGTGTGATCGTATAATAAATCCAATCCAAACTGGCAGCAGTCCGCCATGACAGTTGTTAGTTCAAACTGGTTCTAACCACAAATGTCTATTCTTTGATCAAACAGGAAGGTAGGTGATTGGTTTTCATCAGGGGTTGAGTGTCATCACAGGCTCAGACTTTGTTTCCTATAGTTAACAGAAAAGTGTACATTAGCTCTTGAAATTAAATAACAGTGAAAAAGCAGAAGTGGCCTCAAGATGGCTGCACTCTGCTATCTCAGGGGGTTCCGCCAACTCCACCCGATCAGCGATGCTGCAAGGATGTCTGCAATACTGCGATGGACATCCGTTCCACCGGGGCTGAGTCTGCAGACGGATCAGGCGATGTGCAGTAGGCCGTAATCTGCTGTCTCGCTCTCTCTGAGTGGCAGACCGATGTGCACGAGATGGGTTCCCGAAAGCAAGAGGCCCCAAGCCTGTTTAGCCAATACCTTTATAGCCTCTCCCAAGGTGCTCCATTGTTCTAAAGCTTGCTGGGAAAGATAGTTCTTACACAATCCAGCCACATAGTCATCACTTTACAGAAGACTACAGTTCACACAATGCTGTTCTCCCAGTCTCTGCAATCTAACGATTTAATCCTGAAACTAACACTAGAGGGATGCATAGACAATCCAAAGGAACAGAAGGTGAGTCTGCACTTTCAGAATATGGTAGTCCAGTCCCGGCTCTGAGGAAGAGGCTAAGCCTCGAAACGCGTAAACCTTTCCAGCTTCAGAGGACGATACACCCTTTGATCTTGATGCTGATGGCAACATACCTATTTGATATGCTTCTATCAAGAACTCATTTGTGAGTATTTTTATACCTTTTATTCAATAAAACCTTTGTGGAGGATAATGCACTAGGCCGGTGCGCCCTTGTGTGTGTTTTTCAATTTCAGTGGTCCCAGACTACCCTGGTCTTGTAAGGGGCTGCAAGGTCGAAGCATTCCAGTGATGCCGAGTAGAAGGTTTTTGGTGAGTGTGGCTGGAGGTGGTTAGAGGCAGTGCTGTATCTTGGCCTAGGCCAACAAGGCCCAGGCCTCGGGCAACACTTTGCAGGAGGGCAGCAAAAGAGCTGCACCCCACATGGAAAAAAAACAGCCTCCTCCTGGCTCCCACACGAAAAGGGTGCCCACCGGTTTGCACTACACTTTTAGTATAGTGCCAGTCCTATGGGGCAAATCAGTCTGGCACCCCCATAAAGCAGTCACACTGCTACCTGCTGGTACTGATGGGCACTAGTAAGCTTCACTGATGGCCGCTGATGAGGTGGCACTGATAAGCTGCACTGATGGGCAGTAATGAGGCTGCACTGATGGGCACTGATAAGGCGGCACTGATGAGGCTGGACTGATGGGCACTGATAGACTGGTTGTGGTCTGTGGTTTACAGATGACAGGGCGGGTCATAAACAGGAAGGGGTGTGGCCTTTACATGAAGAGGTGGGTCATATTTAAATTAGGGGCTGCACAAGTTTAGTCAGGCCTAGGGCAGCACAAAACCTAAATACACCGCTGGTTAGAGGATCACACCTCTCAGAGCGCAGGAGACAGGTGCTTTGCCACAACGTTTTTGGTTTGGTCCTGGCTACATGCGTGATGCTATCATGTCACTGGACCAAAATCTCTGAGGAATGTTTCCAACACCTTGTTAAATCTATGCCATGGTGAATTAAGGCAATAAGTATTACAGTATTACCAAATCCAAAATGTGTATATAATTCGTTATTATCAATCAGTAAATGGTGCTCTCCTTTAATTCAGGTGCATTAAATGGAGTTTGACAAAGTTAACTCCGTCAGACGTGCTTCATCAAAATCAGAGGTAATTTGCGGCCCAAGTAGCCATTAAGGCCTATTCATCCGACATTCCCCTAGACAGCCTACATTTTTTCACAGTCACGCGCCTTACAATTTAGCATTAGTTAATGAACGCTCATATTATGCAGTTACTAAAATACGATCTGCATTTTTTTCATTAAAAATGTCACTGGAAGTCCAGTTCCCCGGCGCTCGAGCAATTGAAGGCACCGCCGGGCCTGGGCATACTTTTGATATTAATTAAATTGAAGGATGACAGCGGTGTAGAAAAAAAAAAAAAATGGCAGTACAATTTTGTTGCTTATAAAAATGACCTTTTCTCGAGTGTTTGTTCTTCTGTAAGAACTGGTCATTACTTGAAATTACTGAGAATTTTCAATAAAGCTTCAACGCTGGAGTCAATTTGTGACTTTAGACAGAGAGAGATGTTTTGTAATGAACAATCTAGTATTATCAAAGCCTTTACTTTATCACAGCTGGGAGCCCAGAATTCACAGAGCCAGATTAAAAACAAAGGTAGCCGAAATCTTACTGCCCTCGCACGGCTTCTATTGCGTTTGATATTCATAGCTCTTTTGTTATGATCACCCCAAGTATGCATAGATCATCTTAATATTGAAATATTCAGGGATGGGCATTGAATATACAGGCCTTCATTCTAATGGGGGAGGGGGGGGGGTATCAACACACCATCCTTCAGCCATGTTTCTATATGCTGGCTTAGCTTCTTTCCAAGAACCCAGTAACCAAAAAACGATACTGAATTCTGTTGCCTGGCTTGCAAATCCTGAGCCTTATAAGACCAACTACCAGGGGAGCCCGTCCATTAGGGGCGCAGGGGTGCTGCCCCCCATACATGCATCCGGGCCCCTAATCTACATGCAGAGGCGCCGGACGCATGGAGTTCAATGGGGATTTTTTTTTTTTAAGCACCTGATTAGAGCCAGAGGCTCTAATAGGCTTCAGAAAAGGGCAGGCCCGGTGCGCAGAGCACTGCCCCCCGAACCCACCCAGTTGTGTGACAATAGCGAATGAATATTCACTATTATCACACTGACTCGTCTTCCAGGCAATCGAGAGACGGGTTGTGAGATCCCTTTCCTGATTGGCTAAAAAGAGACGTGATTTTACTGGCCATTGGCCAGGAAGAGGGAGGGGACATACGGCCGAGGAGAAGACACAGCGGCGCTTGGTAAAGGAGCAGATAAGATGCCGGACAGCCAGCCATCCATCCAGCCATCCGTCCTGGGAGGGGGGAGGAAGGGGGAGGAAGGAGGGAGGGGTTGGTAGAGTAGATTGCAGGCCAGCCATCCGTCCCGCGGGGGGGGGGGGGGGTTGTTGGCTTTGCGCCCCCCCCCCAAAATTTTTATTCACCAGCCACCACTGGTGTTGAGGCATTCCAAGCACGGGCTTTAACCACTTCAATACCGGGCGATTTTACCCCCTTCCTACTCAGGCCAATTTTCAGCTTTTAGCGCTGTCACACTTTGAATGACAGTTGCGTGGTCATGCAATGCTGTACCCAAACTCATTTTTTATAATTTTTTTTGAGACAGATAGAACTCTCTTTTGGTGGTATTTAATCACCATTGAGATTTTTCTTTTTTGCTAAACAAACAAAAAAGACCGAAAATTAAAAAAAAAAAAAAAAAGTCTTGTTTCTGTTTCAAAATTTTGTAAATAAGTATTTTTTCGCCTTCATTGATATGCGCTAATGAGGTTGCACTGATGGGCACTGATGAGGAGGCACTAATATGCAGCACTGATGGGCACTGATAGGCTGCACTGATGAGCAGCCCTTATGGGCATTGATAGGTGTCAATGATGGGCACTGATAGACAATGTTCTGCCAAAAACTCCAACTTGCTGGGATCTCCAACAACATTATTTCCGGTGAGTGTGCACCAGGAATAATTGGAGATTTCGACTACTTGCTGTTTTCACACAACACTGGCAGCCTATACACTGCAGTAGATGCTTTAATTACTGCAGATTATTAGTCCCCACGCTAGTAACCAAAAATATGGCCGCCTCCAAGGCGGCGACAATTAGCGGGTGCACTAGCAATCTGCAGTAATTATAGCATCTACCGGATTGTAAAGGCTACAGGTGTTGTGTGAAAACACCAAGTGGTTGAAATCTCCAATTATTCCTGGTGTACACTCACCGGAAATTATGTAGTTGGAGATCTCGGCAAGTTGGAGTTTTCAGCAGAACACCGGCACTTATGGGCAGCACGGGTGGGCACTGGTAGGCATCACTGGTGGGCAGTGGCAGGCTGCACTGATTATCAGTGCAGATCCCCCTGTCAGGAAAGCCACTTATCGGTTCTCAGTCTCTGTCAGCGTGAATAGAGGAATGCCAAGGCCCTAGAGAATAAATTGGTGGGTTTTGAATTTTTTTATGTCACACGGTATTTGTGCAGTGGCTTTTTTTTTTAGGGAAAAATACACTTTTTTGAATTGTATGTCAGAAAACACAATACATAACCCATTTTTTTAAATTAGCAAAATGTAAAAGATGATGTTACGTCAAGAAAATAGATACCAAACATGTCACCATTGCGCATGCCTGTGCAACATTGACAAACTACGTACATTTTACTATCCATAGGCGATGCTTCAAAAGTCTTTACAGTTTACCACTGTAGATTTCCAGAGAAGATTTAGGGCTAGAATTACTGCCCAGGATCTGACGTTCGCTGTGATACCTCACATGTGTAGGACAATTGCTGTTTGTGTGTATGCGTGCAGTACCAACGCACGAGCACAGGGGGCCCTTTCATTTTTTTTTCACTTCAATTATTTTTTTTTTTTTTTACACTATTGTTTTAATTTTTTTTTTTAATTCATTGTAAACATCCTTGTGACAGCAATAGGCATGTGATAGGTACTCTTTATGGGGTCTATAAGACCCCAAATCCATCTTCTGCCCTTAAAAGCATTCAAAACACCAAGATCTGTGTTTTAGACTGCTTTAGATTTTTTTTAAAATGGCGCCTTTGATATCCGGGTAAACCAGAAGTGATGTTAAGTCATCTGTTTTAAAGGTAACCAATCCCAGCTTTGTTTGGCTTTCCAACCAGCCCATGGACGTGCCACCTGGTCGCTCGGGTCTAATGGTAGGATGGGAGAGTCTGAGAAAGCCATGGAAGGTAGTGGGAGGAGCTGCTTGTAAAAGCAATTCAGTGGCTAGTTAGCTGCTAGGATTGCTTTTGCAAGCGAGTCGACCTTCGGCTCTGAATAAATGGTGCCAGGGTGATGCCTGCAGCTGCAGTTATCATCCAGGTATGACCACCCGAAGTCCAGCGATGTACAGGTATGTCGCTGGTCTGGAAGTGGTTTTAATACAGCAATAGTGTTAAAGTGGTATTAAACCCAAAACAAATTATATTGAAGCTTACCAATCATTTGATGTGGTGGCTGCATTTGTTTTCTTTCCTTTGTTCTTTTCCCCTCTGTTTTCACCATGTGATCTGGACAGTGACACACACCTTCTCTATTAGTAAGACTCTGGAGGAATGAGCATAGGAGGCACAGAAGGCAGCAGCATTGTCAGTTTGGGAAGGAGGGTAACGTTAAATGTATTATTGAGCCTTCTATCCCAGAGGATGCCTATTACAGAGGAACGCATCAGCTGGAGCTAGATCTGTGACGTCATCACGCATGGGCAGACTGGCAGGTCCTGAGGCTGTACAGTTTGGATTGTTATACCACTTGAACTTTCTCTTTAATGTGTAAGTCTGTTAAATGTTACATTAAAATGCTGTTTATTAATACTATAAAGGCTTCTCCTTTTTTGCTTTTAACTAATGCCTTTCTTGGAGTGAGTTTGGTGGCCCGATAATTAGCTGAAAATTCCTGTGGGGATATTATTGCTGCTTCTTGGGGGGGGGGGGGGGGGGTCACAAACATATTTGGAAGTCTGGTGGGAGCATCGGTGGTTCTCCTTTTGGAAAAAGCGCTTATGATCGCTTTCATTTGGGATCATTCCTGTCCGGCTTAGCCTTCAGAATTAGCACTTTGAACACTGGAGCACGAGTTTGTTTACATTTGAGTACCTTCATTGCTCTTGGATGGTCGTGTGTGGATCTGGACTTTTCACATGTTTTAAAATCTTTTATGATATTATAGTTATTTATTTATTGGTAAAATTAATTGATTGTTCACATTATTGCATAAGGATTTGCTGATACACTACGTTAGGGACCTTGGATTTTAAGCTCCTTGAGGGCAGGGACTGATTTGAATGTATGATATATATATATATATATATATATATATATATATATACACACTATATATAATATATATATATATATATATATATATATATATATTCTCCCACTCTACAAGACTCTGGTCCGGCCACATCTGGAGTATGCTGTCCAGTTCTGGGCACCGGTCCTCAGGAAGGATGTGCTGGAACTGGAGAAAGTCCAGAGAAGGGCAACAAAAATAATTAGGGGGATGGAGGACATCAGCTATGAGGAAAGACTACAAGAACTGAACTTATTCTCTCTGGAGAAGAGACGATTGAGGGGGGATATGATATCAATGTACAAATACTGTACTGGCAACCCTACCATATGGAAAAACCTATTCAGAGAAAGGAAATACAATAAGACACGTGGCCACTCACTAAAACTAGAGGAAAGGCGGTTTAACCTTGAAATACGCAGGGGGTTCTTCACTGTAAGAGCAGTAAGGATGTGGAATTCTCTTCCACAAGCAGTGGTATCAGCAGGGAGCATCGATAGTTTCAAAAAACTATTAGATGGGCACCTTAAAGACCACAACATAGAGGGGTATACAATGTACGGTTAACAGCAAACACACACACACATCATAGGTTGAACTGGATGGACTGGTGTCTTTTTTCAACCTCACTAACTATGGAACTATGGGAATGTTTGACCATTTTTCCAGAAGCTCATTTGTGAGGTAAGGCACTGATGTTGAACGAGAAGGTCTGGCTTGTAGTCTCCGCTCTAATTCATTCTATTGGGTTGAGGTGCAGGCCAGTCAAGTTCCTCCACCCCAAACTCGCTCATCCATGTCTTTATGGACCTTGCTTTGTGCACTGGGCCAAATCATTTGGTGGAGTGGGGATTATGGTGTTGGTTTGTTTTTCATCGGCTGGGCTTGGCCCCTTAGCTCCATTGAAGGAAACTCTTTAGGCGTCATCATACCAAGACATTTTAGACAATTTCATGCTCTCAACTTTGTGAGAACAGTTTGAGGATGGTCCCTTCCTGTTCCCACATGGCTGCACACCAGTGCACAAATCAAGGTCCATAAAGAAATGACTGAGCCAGTTTGGGACAGAGGAACTTGACTGGCCTGCACAGAGTCCTGACCTCAATAGATAGAACCACCCCAAACTCGCTTATTATGTTTTGCGATTTTGATGTGACTTGGCTGTGTTTTTGCATATTCTATAGGGCCAAATTGCACCAAAGTAGCACAGGAACCTTTTTACAAAATCGCCCTGTGCTGAGTCAAATCGATGAGAACAGGCACCATTGAATATAATGTGATTTTCCTTGCCATGTGATTCTGCCCCAATCAAGTCGCATCAGAAATTGCACTAGTGTGACCCAGGGACAAAATGAAAGCTGCGTAATTAGAAAGGTTAAAAACTCTTAATATTACCACTGTAAAGTGTACATGGGCTTTTAAAGATTGGGGTTACATTTACTTAAAAGGCAAGGGTGCACCCTAAAATAGCTAGCATTTTAACAGTAAAATGCTATAGCTTTGGTACATGAAGAGAAAAGTGCAGAGCTACGTTGTCCTTCATCTCCTTTAGCTGATTTTAGTCCAGGAATATAATTTTCTCATTTGCATTTTCTGGTGCCCGAAACTGTCCTCCCTCCCACCCATACAGTGCCTGCACTTCCTACACCATCGCTCCTGACAGCTGAGCCCCAAGTGAACTGTGCGCTTGTATTCTTCCAGCAGCCATGCCTCGCTCCACATTATTCTCCTGTATAAGTGACTGAAGCCAGAATGGGGACAATTTGACCTTTATTAACCAAGTGAACTGTCACCGTCACCTCAGGTATAGAACTAATGACCAAGTAAGCAGAGCTGAGGAAGCTTGACAGTTTACAGAGATGTCCAAAAATATGAACAGAACTTAATTCGGGGCTTAGAAGGAAGGGAGAGGGCAGGAGCAGTACTGTCGTTTAAGGTAACAGCGGTTGTGGAAGTTTTATTAGGACTAGTGTGGACATTTTTCAGGATGTGTTTTATTTAGATTGTCATTATGGCTCTTGTTGTCGGTTTGCTTGCAATACACTCGTTAGAGTGTGTACGGGCGAACCGGCATTGAGGAAAAACGATGTGTAGAGGCGTTCGATGTACATAGACATCTCCGCCGGCGAACACTCCATGTGCGGGTCTGTTTGCCGGTATAGAGCTATGTGTATTGCAGTGCAGAATCAATATCCTTTAGATAACTATCTGCCTTTATGAAGGTATACACACTCATGCCTTTCTACTATGCCTGATCATCATAGTGGAAACAGCATGGCTCTTTCCCTGCAGATAGCCTCACGTCTATGGGAACAGTAGCATAATCCTATCAGGCATTGTTCTCGGAGCTTTGCCAAATGGGATTCACGACAGTAGTAGAGGCGGGAATATATGCACGAGTTTGAGCAGAGCAACGTTCAGGGTTCTACACGCTGGTTTCATTGTGTAGTGTTAGGCAGGAAGCCATGCACTCTGTTATGCTCATTCACAGTCACGTACTCCCCCTTTCTATTGTATATTTGAATGTATACAAGTGTGTCATTGGCTGACTCTATGTGAGTAACTTGTGTCATGTGACTGTACATTTGGAACTGATTGGCTGATGTTGTATAGCCATTACTTCCTGTTGATTGTTCCTTTTGTTGTCTCATAAAAAAACAGCGCTTCCTCCCTTAGGCAAGACATTCTTGTGAGCATCCAATGTGATAGCAGCCTTTGTGTCTGTATTACTGGGTACTGCTGCGCGTGCTCAATTACCTTTTTACAAAAGAGCTGAGAACTGTGTTTTTTTTTTAGCACAATTAGATTGATTGCGCTTGGCTTACATTCATATCCAAAAGTGCACTTATTAGCGCAACTGAGTTATTTGTGCATCAAACATATATTAATTTCCAAGACACAGTGACATCTAGAACAAACTAAAAACTGTTGTAAATATGAAAAAATATCCAAGTAAATGTACTTTGAAAAACGCCATGAGCTATAACAGTGCCTCAGTCAAGATGGTGCCGGACAAGAGTATGCCGTCCAGTTCTGATCACCAGTCCTCAGGAAGGATGTCCTTGAAATGGAGAGAGTCCAGAGAAGGGCAACAAAGCAAGTAAGGGGACTGGAGAACCTCAGTTATGAGGAATGACTGCAAGCATTAGGGCTCTTTTATACTGGCGGACTCTGCCAACTTGGTGGGGGGATCTGTCCGATGATTCTGCTGAGCAGGCGGATGACAGGTCCATGTCCGCTCCGCTTATGCAGAGCGGGTCTCCTCTGTGAACGGTCAAGTGTAAATGGACCATCGGTCCATTTACATCCGACTGTCATCCAAACTGATCCACCAAACGGATCTCCAATTGGTCTGGTTTTGGCGATGAGGATCCAAGTCGGCAGGTGTAAACAGACACATATAGGTTTACATCCGCTGCTCCATAGAGGGCAATGGAGGGTTCAATCAGGTTCACCTGTCAGTTTTTTTTTTTTTTTGGCAGACCCAATCGGCTATCTATTACTCTCTATGTGAAAGGGCCCTTAACCATTTGAACTCCGGGAGATTTACCTCCCTTCACGATCAGGCCATTTTTTGCGATACAGCACTGCGTTACTTTAACTGACAATTGCGACGCTGTAACCAAATAAAATGTGTCCCTTTTTTTCCCCCATAAATAGAACTTTCTTTTGGTGGTATTTGATCACCTCCGTGTTTTTTTTTTTTTTTTGCGCTATAAACAAAAAAAGACCCAGAATTTTGAAGGAAAAAAAAAAACTGGATTTTTGTCTTACCGTAAAATCCTTTTCTCTGAGGTTCACTGACAGACACAGCTTCAAGTCTTTAGACACTGGGCTTTATGCTGTCTCTCTTCAGGAGTAGGACTAGGCGGAACAACTGAGCCACTGACACCTGATGACAGAAGGCCTAGGAGGCACTAAGCGCCCTTGTAGAATGCGCTTTAACAGGGAAAGGGAGAACCTGACCCTAATGGAATAGGCTTGCACCACCGTCTGCCTGATCCACTTGGAAATGGCCGCAGCAGATGCAGCCTGCCCCTTACGAGGTCCAACCGAAAGAATTAAACAAAGAATCGGATTTCTGAAATGGTTTAGTCATCATCAGGTACACCCGAATCGCCCTGACCACATCCAAGGATTGTAAAGCAATGTCCTTAGGATGTTTCGGCTTAGGACAAAAGGACGATAAAAAAAGATTTTAATTCAAATGAAACCCAGGAAGGAACGTCTGACAGGGTCGCAACACCACTTTGTCCCTAATCACCAGGTAAGCTGACTGACAGGACAACGCAGCCAACTCCGATACCCTACGTGCAGAAGTAATAGCGACTAAGAAGGACATCTTCTGCGACAAAGTGAGCAGAGGAAGTTCTCAAATATTTTCAAATTGAGGCTTTTGAAGCACTGACGGTATCAATTGAGATCCCACGGTGGTACCAGGGATCGCACCGGAGGAGCCAGATGGGCGAATTCACTGCACAAAAGTGTGAACCGTGAGCTTCTCCGCTAACGGCCTTTAGGAAAAAAAAAATGGCCAACACGTAAATCTGGCCCTTAATGGTGCCCAGAGCCAAATGTTGATCTACACCTAGTTGTAGAAACTCCAACAGGCGAGACACAGAAAAGGAACAGGGAGAAAGCCCCTGAGACTCACACCAAGTGATATACGCCTGGAAGTAGAATTCTTAGCTTTTAACAGTGTAGGAATCACCAACTCCGACAGTCCTCCAGGATGGAAGATTGGTCCCTCATGCCCCATACACACGTGCAGATTATCTGCAGACTTTTGTCTGCAGACTTACCAAAACCATATAATATGAGGTCAAACCTAAACACTTTCAATTTGTATGCAATCCGGCAGGCCCTTGCACTACATAGAAAAGGTAAGTCTGCAGACAAAAGTCTGCAGATAATCTGCACGTGTGTATGGGGCATAAGACCGAAGATCTTCCCTGAGAGGAAGTTTCCAAGGGACGTCTGCTACTAACCTTACCAGGCCTGCGTACCAAGTCTGGTGAGGCAAGTCTGGTGCCACCAGAATGATTGGAATCCCTTCTACCTCGATTCTGCGTAACAGTCTCGACAGAACTTGTATTGGAGAAAAGGCATAAATCAGACGATACCGTCCCAAAGGGGCCACCAGGGCGTCTGCGGTGTTGGCCAGAGGATCCCGAGACCTTGACACGATACTCCGCACCTTCCTGTTGAGATTGGAGGCCAGCAGGTCCACATCTGGGGTCCCCCACCGAAGACACAGTTGATGAAATACCTCCGGATGAAGAGACCATTCTCCCGGATCCAATGTCTGCCGACTGAGATAGTCCGCTTGCCAATTCTCTACCCTTGGAATGTGCAAAGCAGAGAGGGCGAGAACATATCGTTCTGCCCACCTCAAGATAATGGCTACTTCCCAGGCCGCCAGGGCACCCTTTGTGCCCCCTTGAGCACTGACATATGCCACAACCTTAGCATTGTCCGATTGTATCCTCACAGGGCGTCCCTGCAGACGATCCGTTCATGGAGACAGACAGTTGATCGGCAGCTTGGACTCCTCCTCTAGAGTCCAAACAACTTAGGCCGAGTACACTCCCAAGACACCTCCCCATCCGGACAGACTGGCATCCGTGGTGATTATAGTCCAATACAGGGGAAGAAAGGATCTTCCCAGATGTAGGGCCGGGGAGCGGAGCCACCATAGCAGAGACTCCCTCGAACCCCGACTCATCAGGATCACATTGTCCAGTGACAGCAGATCCTTGTTCCCTTTGGACAGAATCTCCCTATGCAGAGATCTGGAGTAGAACTGCGCAAACGGAACCACCAGAAGGTGGAAACCATCAGACCTAGCACTTGCATGCAAGTCCTGAGTGATGACCAATGGTTGGAGAACAGGAGCCGAACCGCATCCTGACGCTTCAGAAGTTTTGTCTGAGGAAGAAACATCTGGGCTGACGCTGAATCCAGCGTCAGACCCAAGTGGTCCAAGCTTGGTGGACGGAGTCAGTGCCGATTTCCTAAAATTCAGTGTCCACCCAAACTCCTGTAAAGATCACATCGTAACCTTTGTGAACACCCGAGGAGCTGAAGCGAGACCAAAGGGTAACGCGACAAATTGATAATGCCCCTTGCCCATGTCAAAACAAAGAAAATGCTGATGCCCGACATATATTGGAATATGAAGGTAAGCGTCCTTGAGATCGATAGAGGCCAGAAGATTTCCTTAATGAAGGAAAGCTACTACCATATGGATGGACTCCATCTGAAATTTCTGAACCCGCACAAAGTGGTTCAGAGCCTTGAGATCCAAGTTTAAACGAACCTTGCCTTTCTTTCTGGGAACTGTAAACAGATTTAAATAAAAACATTGAAAACGTTCTGACTCTGGAACCGGCGCAATAACTCCTGGTGCTAACAGGTCCTGCACCTCCCCATAGAGGCCCTGTAGCCGTTCGTAAGACAGGCGTAAGTTGGAAGGAAAGACTCTTGCTGGAGGCATTGTCCTGAATGAGTAAGGTCCACGGATCTGGAAACAAGCAAAGACGTCCCCTCACCCCAGATGCAGGTAAGGGCGCCCCTTCAGGCTGGGGAGTCTTGTCTGTGGAACCAGAAGTGCCCGCTTTGAACTTACCACTCCAGGGTCTCTTGGAGCTTCCTGCAAAGTTAAGGGTGGATCTTGAACCCTTTTCCTACAATCCTGACAGACAAAAGAGTCGGTTGTGAGCCGAAAATAAAAGGACCACGTTTAGGGCGAGGTTCCCAGCCCTTAGTAACCTGCGGAAGCAAAGTACTCTTACCTCGGTAAGGCCCTTAATGATCTTTTCCATAGAGGCAACGAACAGACGGTCACCTACAAATGGAAGATCAGTCAGCACTTTCTTAGAAACCTGGTCGGCCGGCCAGTACTACAACCATATCATGCGGCGAAGGATCACAGCCATCACAGAAACTCTGCCAGCCAGGGGAGCCGCATCCAAGGATACATCACAAATATACTGTAACCCCTGAATCAACTGATCCGCCAGCGCAGGAGGCTGTGGACTCCCTTCCAGATCCTGGCGTAAAATCCTAGCCCATTCCGTTAGAGTCTGGGATACCAAGGTGAAAGCAAACACCGGTCTCAAATTTGAACCAGCCATGGTGAAGAGGTACCGGACCAGAGCCTCAGCTCTTGTCCACAGAGTCCTTAAAAGATGGGGAATCCTCTACCGGTAACAATGTGGCCTTATTGAGCCTGGAAACCTGAGAGTCCACCGACGGTGGAACTGTTAGTTTCTTCAGGAGAGATTGCTCAAATGGATATCTCCTAGCAACACGCTTAGGGATTCCAACAATTCGTTTCGGAGAAACCCACAGACTAGTGACAATCTCGTCAAAAAAGGCAGGAAAGGGGAACACCTTAGTCACCTTGGAAGATTTTTGGTTGCCAAACTGCACCTGCGTCACCGACTCAGACTTAGCCGAGTCCTCCAAGTTTCCCACACTGACATAATTAGGGCCTCCACCAGCTCTTTTTCATGCGTGGCTGCGGAGGAGAACTCATCCTCACTATTAAAGCACTCAGCGTGCATGGAAGCAGACCCAGTGGGCTGTCTCTCGTCCGCGGCGGCCAAATCCACCTCGGACTCTGAGGAGGCAGAGGATACAGGTGGGCGCTTCTTGTTAGGCCTCCTTTGCAGGGCCATATCTAACTTGGTTACTAGTGACTGCAGGGCTGCCATCATATACAAACACGGGACCCTGGACCTCAGGGAAAAGACACAGACCTCAGGAGGGGACCCTCCCAGGGAACCCCCCTGCAGTACCCAGGTACTGCTTCTCTGGCCCAGCACCATGCAAGCCCCCCTACCCAAATACACACATGACCCCAAAAGGGGCCGGGGGGGGGGCAGATGAGGGCACCTACTCAGGGGGAAAATGAGGTGGAAGAAGGACATAGGATGGGCCTACCATCCCCAGGGAAGGCCCGCAACCACCCCAGCAATTCTGTAAGAAATGAGGGGGGACACTACTCACCATACCACGGTCATCAGGCAGGCATCACTCCCAGCAGTCCTCAGCACCATCTTGGAATGGGGGTGCCACGGCCTGAGGTTTGCTGCGACTCTGGTCGTGACTGCTGTCGTGACCAGGGTTATGCGACCTCGCGAGGCGTTTCACTCGCCGGCCAGCCCCCGCCCGGTGGGGCTATTTCGCGGAGCTAATAGTTGAGTTGCGCTTGTAGGTCAGACTGGGAAGACCGCAAGGGTCTAGGATATCCAACTCGTCGCCCAGTCCGGCTGTTGATTGTAGTTGACACAGGAACAAAATAAAAAAGAGAAAGTAAAAAATTCCAGGGTCCACAGATCCCAGCAGAGAGCCAGGTCCTTACTCCTAACTAGGCAGAAAAAACTGGCGTCCTCTAGCAGGAAGTGATGGTATACCCTCTGGGACTGCCCCAGGGGCATAACCAAAAAGGTTTCCCCTTAGTCCTACTCCTGAAGAGAGACAGCATAAAGCCCAATGGTCTAAAGATTTGAAGCTGTGTCCGTCAGTGAGAAAAACAGTATTTTTTACTTTCTGCTCTAAAACATATCCAAAATAAAATATTAAAAAAACAAATTTCTTCATTAATTTAGGCCAATATGTATTCTGCTATATATTTTTGGTAAAAATAATCCCAATAAAGGGCCATACACACTATAAGATTTTCTGAAGACTTTTTCCTTCAGATTTACCTTTTCTATGTAGTGCAATGGCCTGCCAGATTGCATACTAATTGAAAGTGTTTAGGTTTGACCTCATATTATATGGTTTTGGTAAGTCTAAAGGAAAAAAGTCTTCAGAAAATCTTATAGTGTGTATGGCCCATAAGCGTATATTGATTGGTTTGCACAAAAGTTTGGTGTGTATTGTTAGAGTTTTTTTTTTTTGGGAGAGTACATGTGATCAGCACAGGGCCAATCAGCACTGTCCAGACAGAGGGTCTGGGGTCATATAGCCTCATAGGTCAGTCAGAGGAGAATGAAAACTCCTCCTACAAGCTTTAACCAGACACTGATAGAAGAAGTCACAAGACTGCTATATACTGCTGAGGAGTTAAAGGTATTTAGCAGTTTAAACTTACTAAAATAATTGCATTTCCATGTTCTGTGTACTGTGGGAGACCAGATATAGTGAATGCAGACTCCTGAGTTTAGTAACACTAACTGTGTGCCTAGTTAGTGCTTGTGCACTGTGGGGGGAGGTGCTTTTTACTAGGGGAAGGCATTGATCCATGTTCCTGCTTTTCGGGAACAGAGAATCAATGCCTTACCTACTGACAGAACGGCGATTTGCCTTGTTTACATAGGCAGATCGCTGTTCTGGCTCTGTGCCTAATGATTGGCGAATGCCGGTGGACATCGAGATCAGCTCCCCCTGTGTATAAGCATGCACGCGCCATACCTGGAAGTGCAGGATCATGTACTAGGTACGTGATCTTGGGCAGCAGACCCACCTTGTCACCGTATATATAAGTTATACAGTCGGCAAGCGGATAAACTTATTCTCCTTGGAGAATAGACGCTTGAGAGGAGATATGATAGCGATATACAAATACCTCAATGGTGATTTTAGCATAGGGAATAAACTATTCAGTTTCAGGAAGCTAAAGCAGACACACAGCCACTCAATGAAATTGGGGAAGTGTTTTTTCGATAGGGGATTCTTTACTGTCCGAGCAGTAAGAATGTGGAATTCCCTTCCATAATCGGTGGTGTCCGCAGGAAATGTCGATCGTTTAAAAAAACCCTCTTAAATGGGCATCTTAGCGAACAAAATATACAGTGATATGGGAATTCATGTTAATAAACACACACCCAGGTTAAACTGGATGGACTGATGCCTTTATTTAACCTTACCAACTATATACCTCAGTTTGGGCACTCCTAGGCCAAATTTTACATTTGTCGATTTCCAAAGTGAAATTTTAAAGTTGCACTCCAGGTATGATCTTTATTGCATATTACATTGATCCAGCTTGGAAGTATGCATATCTGATATCTGAGGGGCCACTGGGGAAGCTGACAATCGCTGTAGTAGTTGGTGCTACTACAGTGATCGCCCTATTCCTCCAGGTCCCGCACAGATTCTGTGCAAGTAACTTCCCCTCTGCACACTGACCACAGAGGATTGCTCACTTGGTACTGCCACCATTTATAGAATGCCTTGTACATTTTTCGAAGAACACAAAGCATTCTCTGATTGGATGAGGTAGACAGGAGGGGCAATGACGTCACAATCTCTGCCTCGCCCAATCAAAGATTTCATCTCCTTCTTCACCTAACAAGTACAAGGTCTTCTATGAATGGCAGCAGGTCCAAGCGAATGACCCAGTGTGGTAGGTATGCCAGTGTTCAGAGAAAGGCATGTCTATAGTGGGTTAGCGGTCATAGATGTGACCCCGCATAGGGCTTTATTTCTGGCCCCATTCAGCTGGCAGCCAGGAGATTCCCCAACCAAAGGCTAAATGTAAACAATGAGACCCAGGATACTGGTGATGTTACCCAAAGGAGGCAGACTTGACGGGAAACCAGTTCTCACAGCTGCAGCACCTGTAGGGTGGGTGGTGCCTGATTAGGAATCAACAGGCCATGTGACCGGTGCAGTGGATGCAGAGAGAGCACACTCTGACAGGTACACAAACCTGGCAAAAGCACTGACAATTTTGATGCAGAGGCCCAATAGAAGAGTGTGTACATAACAGTCATGAATTCCCCAAAGTGTGTCTCTTCTGCAATAAAAATGCTTCCTGCTCACAAATATTTAAAATCAGGATTAAAGTGATTGTAAAGGAAAACATTTGATTAAAAAAAAAAAAAAACATGTTATACTTACCTGCTCTGTGCAATGGTTTTGCAGAGCCACCCTGATTCTCCTCTTCTCAGGTTCCCCACTGGTGCTCTTGAGCACCTCCCACTTGTCAAGTGCCCCCATAGCAAGTGCAGCTTAGACCCGCCCCACGGGCTGGGATTGTCAGCAGTGGGAGCAAGGGATCGACCGATAATCGGTTTTTCGTTGCCGATACCAATATTTTGGCCATTGCATATTGGTATTGGTCGATATGGGCTGATATTTTGTACTTTTAAAGTTTTGAAAAATAAAGACAATTTTTGACACAAAGCTGGTACTGAACATATGGGGTAGGTCTTTTAGCTGTAATGTGCGGTCATCCCTTCTCTCCCTGCCTCCCAGGAATCCCATGTGAACCTAGTTTAGGGTCATTAAAATCCTAGAATACACTTTATTTGTGTTTATATAATGTCCAGTGTGTGTTTTTGTAATAGAATAGTGGGAAATACCTTCATTACATTGCTGCTCCGGGCTCTCCTCGCTAATCTCCCGCTCTGCTGTTTTCTCCTCTCATAGCTGTCATAGGAGGATCTCAGCCTCTCCCCTCTGCAGTGTACACAGAAGCGCCGGGTATTAGATTAGAATAGTGGGAAATACCTTCATTACATTGCTGCTCCGGACTCTCCTCGCTAATCTCCCGCTCTGCTGTTTTCTCCTCTCATAGCTGTCATAGGAGGATCTCAGCCCCTCTCCTCTGCAGTGTACACAGAAGCGCCGTGTATTAGATTAGAATAGTGGGAAATGCCTTTGTTACATCTCCCGCTCTGCTGTCCTTCTCTCCTCCCCCACTGACAGCTGGGGGTCACGGAAGGTCCAAGCAGCGATGTAATGAAGGTATTTCACACTATTAGATTACAAAGACACACACTGGAAATTACATACACTAATATTCCATACAGTAAAAGCGACAATATCGGTAACCTCCGGGGCCGATACCGATATATCGGGGAAAGTGCATATCGGCCCTCTATATATTGGCCTTGCCAATAATCGGTCGTTCCCTAGTGAGAGCCAATGGCTTCTGCATCTCAACCAATCAGGAGAGAGACCCCCAGGAGAGCCTTAGGTCTCGTGCACATCGCTGGATCAAGATCGGGCTTAGGAAGGTATTAGGGGAGGCTGAGGGGGGAGCTGCACACTGAAGGTAAAAATACTTCAGCCTTAACAACCACTTTAAGTTCTACTTTAAGGGATACTGCAGTTTAATGAATCAGGGCCTTCTTCAGAGAAGGCCTCGATCACATGGGCTGTACTAAACCAAATACCCGAACGATGGCCACCTTTATCAGCACAGGTGTTCCATACATCCCAATGCAGGCAGTCCCATTAATGTCTATTGGGATGCAGCTGCTGCTCCCGATTTGAAATCCGTGTAGGTGCTGGTGCATGGCCCCAAATGCACACCTTCACCCCGCGTGAGTAAACACGGCCCTCGCACAGGCGTATGCTGTAGTACACCCCCTTGTGAACAAGACCTAAAACAGCTATTAGTCATACGTTTCACCTGAGTATTTAGCAGTCGCCACGTAATTCACAATCTGACGCACACAAGCACTGAGAAATAATGCAACACCACAATTTGTTTACGTCTTTTTAATGATGATTTCAGGGGGAAAAAAAGTAGCTTTGAAAATGTTTTGCTACCGTGAGAACCAGAGGAGCCAAGAATCAATCCTGACCTGTCACTTGGAAGATTTACCCCAGTAACCCTTAGCCCCTCCAAAACTGCTCTGGTTAAAGCTTTGTGTGAACCCGTACGCCTCCGAACTCCCAGTGACTGAGCGTGCTGTAATGTGATTCACTGTCATAAAATATATACTGTATATATATCTTCTTTTTTTTTTTTTTTATTTACACATATATATTAACTTAAACCAACAGCCTCTATTACTTATTTGCGTCAAGGGCCAACATTTTCATGAACGTAAACCTGTCTACAACTAAACATATTATTAGTATATCAGCAGCGGTCACCTTCAGTTTAAAAAAAAATAAAAAACACATGGCAACAGGGTCAGCGATCCAGGCAGCAGAGGTTATAAGCAAATCTAGTGTCAATATTGGCCCTGCCTTCCCTATTGGTCAGAAAATCACCCACAATATTAAAGAACAGGGAAGCTTGGGAAAAGGTGGGACCTAGAACAACTTTTTACAGCAAAGATCAAGATCTGCATATAACTCCAGCTGTGTCTATAGTTCACAGATCACTTTGAGAATCTTTTTACTAAAGGTAACCTTGCTTTTGTTTAACATTTGCTTAGTTTAGGTTGCCCAAGTACCTTACAGGTTTAAGTTAAGGAAAACACTCAATAAAGGCAACCACCCCTGTGTGAAAGCTGCCAAAGTTTTGACTCTCCAATCTGGGGCCCTGAAGTCTCTTTAGTGCAAATCACCTTACTGGCCTAGAACTAATAAGCAGAAATAAATAGGAACACAGCAGCTTCCTTTTGAGGTTTCTCACATAGATATTACCCCCTTCTGACAGATCCCTATATCATCACGAGAAACATTTCAGACCTCCTTGTTACATCTTCCAGGGTGGTCCAGCCAATCATTGAGCTTTGTTATCGTGACTAAGCTGGAGAAGTAAGCAAGCAATGGAGCAGAAGACTTGTTCCTGGCTAGCGCCTCCTAGTAAAGGAGCTGGATGGTCCTGGAAGATGTTTCTTGCAAAGAAGTCCAAAGTGATTCTCCTCCTTCCAATACAAATCACTGTAGAAAAGTAAAGAAAACCTCTAGATCAGTGGTTCCCAACTCCGGTTCTCAGGGCACACGAACAGGCCAGGTTTGCAAGAAAACTGAAATACATCACAGGTGATATCATTTGTTGCTCAGTGATTGCAGTATTCTAGTCTGCATCTCCCCAAGGTAATGCCTAAAATCTGGCCTGTTAGTGTGCCCTGAGGACCGGAGTTGAGAAACACTCCTCTAGATACTTCAGGTTAAGTAGCCAACGGCTGCATGGATCATTAGGCACCAGAATATGACTATCTTGACAGGGGTTGGCTTACTAAAATTGCAGTGTGCAAAATCTGGTGCAGCTCTGCATGGAAGACAATCAGCTTCTAAGTTTTGTTGTTAAAGCTTAACTGAACAAGCTGAAGTTAGAAGCGGATTGGCTGCCATGCACAGCTGCACCAGTCTTGGTTAATCAACCCCATAGGTTTACAGGTCACCTACAGACTTTTCATGTAGATCTTGGGATTTGCCCAAGTCTTAGCACTTCCATCTGCTTATTCTCCACAAAATCTGTGATGGTTCTTTATAGACCAGGTCGTGATAAAGCAAGAAGTAGATAGTCACGTCCAACTGGACTTGTTCTGTAACGTTTCATAGCTTTATATATAATTTTTTTTTTTTTTTTAAGATGTCACTGCCATTGTATGTACCACAATCCAATATTGTACATCCAAATCCAAAAAAAAAAAAAAAAAACAGATTTACTAGTACTAGGGAAGACACAATTTTATAAAATCTTTATCCAGTTTTATTAAAATGATTAAAACATCAAAGAGTTAAAATCAAAACAGGAAATAAATCCCAAATGTATGGTGACATCTCACAATCATTTGTACATAGATACATCCTTCGATGATTATACAGGACACCCTTGTATCAGAAAAGGTTAACGCGTTTCACATACAATGCTTCTTCAGGACCTCTATTGGAAAACGAGAGAGAGCAACCTACGAAAATATTATATTACACACGTAGTAGAATATTTATTTTAAAGCCTAGTTCACTCGGGCCAAACGTCAGGCAACTCAATAGCAATAGGCCGACATTCTGCCCGCATGTATAGCAGTCGGACGGACTTCTGTCAAAGGGGCACGATCGAAAAAGGTCCGCCAATTGACATCCAATCAAGCACTCTCAGCCACTAAGAGTGCTGATCTATGTGTTCTGGCAGGTGGGCCATCCCCCTATCAGAACAAAATAGCTCAGCAGGGGAGATCGCTGTACCTGCTAGGTAGAACAAAAAAAAAAAAAAAAAAACACAAACTCTGTACCAAGTTTTATACAATAATCAGAAAAAGTATTCCGTGCAAACTCACGTCACTTCAGAATGTCAGGTAAAGGCAGCAGCTAATGGTGTTGCAATTGAACAAACAAGGAGTCACTGCTCGAGGTGGTGTAATTGCCTGATGACTCACACAGGTGCATGCCCCGGCTCGCCTCCGTGAAAACTTGATAAAAAAAAAGGAATTGGCAGCACTCCAGGTTGAGTCAAAATCCAGGTTTATTGACTGGACATCCAAATATGACAATCGTGACAAGGTAGACGCGTTTCACAAACTGACTGTGTGCTTAATCATTAGTAATGTAAGCATGATTAAGCACACAGTCAGTGTGTGAAACGCGTCTACCTTGTCACGATTGTCATATTTGGATGTCCAGTCAATAAACCTGGATTTTGACTCAACCTGGAGTGCTGCCAATTCCTTTTTTTTTATCAAGCAGCTAATGGTGGCCAATGGCTGTTACAAGCTGGATCAAAATGTCAATCAAATACAGCCTTAAGCTGGATACACACTATCAAACTTTTGTGGTTATATTTCCTTCAGATTTACCTTTTCTATGTGTTGCAAGGGCCTGCCAGATTGCATACAAATTAAAAGTGTGTAGGTTTGACCTCATATTATATGGTTTTGGTAAGTCTAAAGGAAAAAAAGTCTTCAGAAAATCTTATAGTGTGTATGGCCCATAAATCTCATGGGGCCATAGGGGATTTGGTATAGTATAGCCAACTAGCTAAATATGAAGAAGGAAGCACGGAATAAACCAATCACGTAACCATGGAGGCATAAATAGAAAATATCATACCGGACGCTCTAAAGTGACATGTGAGTTTGTACAGTTATCATTTTTCTCATGATTGTATAAGAATACATATTGTACTACATGTGTGTAATATATTATTTTCTTAGGGTGTGCTCTCGTTTCCAAGAAAAAGGTCCAGAAGAAGCAAGATTTTTTGAGATAAAGGAGTCATGTATTACCATCTGAACAATATTGTTTATCAAAAATCAAATGATTTTGAGAGATGTGACCATACATTTGGGATTTATTCCCCATTTTGATTTTAACTTTTGTATGTTTTAATCATGTAATAAAACTGGGCAAAGATTTTATACAATAGTGTCTTCCCTAGTACCAGTAAAGTCCGTTATTTTTTCTTTTATGTGGTTTTTGACGTTTCATAGCTTCTCCAAGCTAATTCTTTAGTTCTAATGATTGTCAAAAAGATACCTCTGTGGATATAAATGCTTGGTTATGTTTCGGACATTCATTTGAACTTAAAAAGTGGCTAAGAGAAGCTATGAAACATACAAGTCCAGTTGAATGTGACAAACTACTACCAGTTATCCTAACAGAAAGGACAAACTGGAGGGAACATGACCTGCCGCTGAGCATTCAATGCAGTGCTGACTATCCCTGGTACTGCTGAAAGAAGATAAAATCTTTTCAGGACTGTTCAGGGACTTACAAGCCATAAATCACTTGTCTGTAGGCAGGCCAAGAGCTACTGGTGTCTAAGCCCTTAGTAGGAAACAGTGGTGCCAATGACGATTGCTTGCTTGGAAATGTACTACCTCAGATGCCTACAGAACTAAACAAGTACTTTTCCCAATAACCAGCCCACTTCAGCACATTTGATTTCAGATAAGGTCTAAGACTTAACGTAGCTTTTATACTTTTAGTTGCTGAGCTGAAGGCTGCATGCCAAACAATCCCCTTCTGTGCATAGGAATACATTTACTTTTTAGCGAGGAGCTTCTTTTGAGCTTGCTCAATACCAGTGGAGTAATGAAGAATGCAGGCACCTGTTGGCAGTCTAGGGATGCATTATCTTTACAGTGATCATGTGTCAAAATACTACAAACCCATCCTAAATGGAGCCTAGGAACTGAATAAAGATGGCCACTGTGTACTCAGCACTGACCGTAATCCATGGAACTCAAGGCTAAAAATAAATTACAAGTGCAAGTGTGCCACGCCAGCCTCTGATGAGATCTGCAGTACTTCAAGAACCAGAGGGCCCCAAGGTCCCCCCACCCACCCACCATCATTTATAATTCTGCAGATCGACCTACCTAAAGAGGACTTCAACTCCCAAATCCACAATAAAATGCAACCACCACCCATTGCTATCCTATTGTAAACAACTGCAGGAAACTCACTGGTGTAAACCTTTTGTAAGAAAAATATGGTGGTTGCCCTTAATGCTGACCTCCTGAAAAGCTATCAGCTTGGCTGTTAGGCTGAACCACTGACTGTTTCTGAAATACAAAACTTATTTAAGCCCATTTAGTAGGCTGAAAAAAGTCTCTATCTAAATACTTGTTTGAGGTTAGTGGCTCAAAGTAATGGTGCATGACACCAAGGAACAGGTATTTTTTGAAAGGGAACTCAGTATTGAAAGCCTTTAAACTTTTTTCATAAAAATAAACTTTTGAAGTAGATTCATGGGCCAGGCTATAGACGTTCAAAATATTTACGTATTCTTTAGTAAATAAGCTGTGAAATCATCTCTTTACCAACCTATGTAGCTGCAGGCACTGTGAAGCAATTCATCCTCAATATGTACAAGAAAAAGACTACCATTATTTCAGCAACTTATTTAGCTCCTCTCTATCAGCAGTCACTTGGCAGTCAGGCAATCACAGAGCAGGTGAACGGGAAAACAAGAGAGAGTTAAGAGTGTTGAGAACTGACTTGTAAGGCTTCCATGCTTCTGTTGGATGGATGAATGAAATTAATTACTCTACAGTGTCTGCAGCTACCGAGGTCAATGACAGCTTCTTTTAAAGCTCATTTACTGCTTTACTTCCTGGAGCAAGTGGAAGCCAGGGGAACCAAGATGTCTGTAATGTTACCCTGCCTCCACACCACTGAGACCAAGGCAGGATCTTCAGCCGGGCTGGGAGGATGGAAGGAACTCTGGACCCCCCTGCCCATCTGTCAGGGAATGGCTCCAAGGGATAAAGGTAAAAAAAAAACAACAGAAACAAAACAAAGGTATGCTTGGTAAAGAATCTTCCACACCTGGAGAAAGCGTAGCACAGTCACAGTTCCCCACAGCGCTTGCACCAAGGCGGAGGAAACATTACAATTGAGGCGGTGGTGGAAGCGTCCTGCCTTTTAAAGATTGAGACCGCAGTGTTTCCTGGGAAAATAGGTGGAGCTAAGCCCTATCCAGGTGCTGTCCTAAAAGGTGATTTGGGAAAATATTTTTAATGCCTGTATAGCCTGGCCACAGTTCTACCTAAAGGTATTTAATTGTTATTAACTAGCAATTTACTTCTTTTGAGAAATAAACCAATATACTAATGAAATGCGCATTTCGATTAACAATTCCATGTCATTTGGTAGACGTTTGTAGATACTTAATTCCCAATTTGATTGACAAACAGTTGTTAAACTGAACTGTCTGATCCCTCTGATCTATTTTTTGCTGATACATATACACTCAGCTATCCAAAATTTTCAGGATCCACAATACCAGCAAACATGTGTCCGTATCATTACAGCCATTCACTCATATGCAATGGTGCTCGCGGGGCTCCATTGGAAAACCTGCTATACCAGGTCGTACCTGCAGATGGATATTGTTGAAATAGAGAGGGATGCTTTTATCTTTGCATTGGCAAACCTTAATATTCTTCAAACGAATGGTAAACTTGTCATAAAAATGGCAAAACTAACAGTCTTAAAAAAAAAAAGTCAAGCAAATGCTATTTTTTTAAAGTGTAAATCTCCTTCACGCAACTTCTTGCAGGTCCAGGCAACTATTTAGAACGTGTTATCAGCAAAATTTGTTCCACTGTGCTTACAAAAAGCGTAAGATGGCTTGATAGATCAAATCCATGGACATGTTAATTGTTGCCTATTCCTGCATTATTCCTTTAGACCGGTACCCAAAATGGAGGAAAGAAAAGTGCCTGCATTGTCCACAGCAGCTGAACAAGACCCAGCTGGCAGATGTCTGGGACTGTTTTAGAATGACAGCTGGAACCTCATTGGTGGCCAGAGACAATGCAAAAACTTTTCCTTTCCTTCACGAACTTCTTTTAAAGGTCAACATAAAAAAAAAATATTAAAAAAAAAAAAAAAAACAACAAAGCAGCAACATCTTTATCTGCCAAAAACTTAACAAGTGAACACAGCAATGAAACTGCACTGTTTCGAAAAAAACCTCTGTATTTCCTTTCTAAATCTCAAAGTCAAAAATAGTTCACAATTGCACTTTAACCTCATCGGTGCACTCCGCAGAAATCTCTTTGGCGTCTTTGGTTGCTTCCTCCTCTGGGAGGACGGTAGCGCTTTCAGACTTGGTCCCATTGAGCAGAGCGTCTTTTCTGTTGACGTAACCATTTTCGGTGAATTCCGAGATTGTGAGGGCCTCCTGGATTTTGAGCTCAGCCGGATCCATGTCTTCTTCGTCAAGGTTCCTTAGCACCAGGGGAAGTTTGGAGTCTGATGCAGTGTTCTCTAAAAAGGCAATGTTGCTTTCTTCGTATTTTGGGAGGGGGTCGCCATCTTCTAATCGTTTGCTGTACAGCTTGCGGCTGTCGGAAGCGCTTTTTACAGCTTTCTCCAATATCTCCTTCTCCACCAGACGCAGCTTGACAGCCATTGCTGCGTGAAGAGATAGGTTGCCTTGCTCTAAAAGGTGTTTATCCTCCTAAAGGAGTAAAAAATAAAAATAAAATAAAAATGTAAGAAATTGTTTAAAATACTCAAAAGCATTGGATTGCCACGGGCTATTAAAACGGTAGTATACCGCTTTTTTTGACTTTTAACTACAGGTAAGCCTATAATAAGGCTTACCTGTAGGTACAATTAATATCGTGCAGGTTTAGGAGATATTACCACTGCATGCAGCCGCTGACGAGTGCGGCGCATGCGCTCTCAAGGTCCTGCGGGCCGTCAGAGTTCCTTGCCGGAAAATTACTCCCGCGCGCATGCGCGGGAGTGACGTCACCGCGGCTCCGGCCACTCACAGCGCCGGAGCCGCCGAACCCGGAAGAGACGCTGAGGGATCATGTCAGCTCCCACAGTGGCGTCCTGGGGTCCGTGTCGGGGCTTCGTTCTAAGGTAAGTTTTTCATAATGGGCTAGAATGCGATGCATACTAGCTCATGATGCCTTTGTCTTGCAGGGTTTTTTTTTTCATTAGAGCATAACTACCACTTTAAAAGCAGCCTTAAAGCTAAACAAAGGGGAAAATGCTCTCTCTCTCTCATATATATATATATATATATATATATATATATATATATATATACACACTCTTCACTGCCGCTAACTTCCACCCCTTTGTGCAACCTTTCCCTGAAAGTCCCTCCCATTCGGTGCCCGACTGGTCCCAGAAGTAAATCACCTATTCATCTTCCCTTGGCAAAGCGAGCAGCTAACCCTTGCAGTGGGGAGGGGATGTGATTGGCCCGGCATGTGGTTATTGTGACCCCACACACAGCTAGTAACACAATTGTACACACAGAATGGCATGAATGCAAGTCATCCATTGTTTTACAAATGTCATGTGATCTGCTGTGATTAGTCACAGCAATCACATGGTACTGACAGCAGCCCGGTACAGTGTTCCGTTATCTCTGACAGATCGCACCACATCGCAGCCCATCCACCTGGACTGATGGATGGTCGAGCGGGAACTGGGTAATAAACCCTGTAGGTGAGGTGGCTTTCTCCTTTCTTGCTTGCCTGTCATTACAGCTGGTTTAATAAAAACTGGATGTGCAAGAATGCTTAACCACCTCTGAAAAATACACACACACATATATATATATATATATATATATATATATATATATATATAAAATATTATTTTTTTTATTTATTTATACTAGATTAGTGGTCATGTTGATTTCTCAGCATTTACAGTGTATATAAAAAGTGTACTCACCCCTGTTGAAATGTCAGGTTTCTGTGATGTAAAAAAAAAAAAACGAGACAAAGATAAATAATTTCAGAACTTTTTCCACCTTAATGTGATCTATAAACTGTACAACTCAGTTGAACAACAAACTGAAAGCTTTTAGGTGGAGGAAAAAATAAAATATGGTTGCATAAGTGTGCACACCCTTAACCTCCCTGGCAGTATGATTATGTCAGGAATTCTGTACCAAAAGCGGTACAATTTTTGGAAATTTGGCGTTATGTATTATAGGCCTACAATTCTCAATTCTTAGTAATTACTGACTTAAACCTGACCAAAACAAGACTCTAGTAGACATCCCAGATGTGATAAATTTGAAACACAAACGCATGAATTATAATCTAATCAATAATATAATTCTATTATATAATATATATAATAAAATTATATTATTGATTAGATTATAATTCATGCGTTATATATTATATATGTGTATATATATATATATGTATGTATGTAATATAACGCATGAATTATAATCGAATCAATAATATAATATATATATATATATATATATATATATATATATATATATATATATATATAAACACATACATATATACCTATATACACACGTGTGTATGTGTATATATATATATATATATATATATATATATATATATAAATAATATAAAATGTGTTATGTGTTTGTGTTTTGTGCAACGTTTTGAATTTCCGTCCCTAGTTCCGCTCCCATGCAGCATTGCTGCTGCAGGGAACGGAACTAGGAAGTCATCACACCGACGGACGAACGGCGGGGATCTCGACTGGCGATCACAGCAATGAGAGATCATCGCTGGATCGCCAGAAGGTAAGAGACACCGCTGCGCTCTCTGCACATCTACCCCGAGCGTGACTCGGGGATACCGATCCTGGACTAAAAAATCCACCGCGAGTCAGGCTCGGGATTACCGCCAGGGGGGTTAAACCAATACTTTGTTGAATGTATGAGTTTATTAGCATGGCACCTCTTGACTTGGCAATATTTGCCCACGCTTTGCAAAAACACTCCAAATCTGTCAGATTGCTAGTACATATCCTGTACACAGCCCTCTTCAGATCACCCCACAGATTTTCAATCAGATTCAGGTCTGGGCTCTGGCTGGGCCATTCCAAAACTTTATTCTTCTTCTGGTGAAGCCATTCCTTTGTTGATTTAGATGTATGCTTTGGGTCGTTGTCACGCTGAAATATGAGGTTCCTCTTCATGTTCAGCTTTCTAGCAGAAGCCTGAAGGTTTTGTGCCAATATTGACTGGTATTTGGAACTGTTCATAATTCCCTCTACCTTGAATAAGGCCTCTGTTCCAGCTGAAGAAAAACAGCCCCAAAGCATGATGCTGCCACCAGCATGCTTCACGGTGGGTATGGTGTTCTTTTTTTTCAAATTCTTTATTAAACAGAACAATAAATACAAAGTGCGTACAGACAAAATAGGTGTACATCAAGATTTGGCAAATTGGACTCAATAATACAGAACATGAATTGACCACATAGGGCAACAAGCCCTTGAGAAAGGAGTAGCGCTCCCCGTGAGCTCTCCCCACCCCCACGTGCGGGCAAGGACAGCCCAGAGAGACTAACCATCTTTAGATGCCATGAATAACAGCATCGTCAGGCAACATTGAAAGGAGAATGTGGAGTAACCAAACTAATACGCGAGGTACGCACATCGCCATAGTTAAATAGTGTCAGGATTTTTCAAGGAAGTAACAAAGAGGCGTAAAGAGCCACAAAGGATAGGAGAAAACTACAGACAAGGGAAAGGAGGGGGAAGAGACTCCAGGAGGTGAGAGCACCTGGGAGTAGGGAGGAGGGGGAAAGGCTAAAGTGGGGGGGGGGGGGGGAGAAGGAAAGGATAGGAAAAGGGGTGAAAAGAGAAGAGGGGGAGCAGGAGCATCCTGCGCGGGTGACCCGGGTATGGTGTTTTTTCGGTGATGTGCAGTGTTGTTTTTGAGCCAAACATATCTTTTGGTATTATGGCCAGAAAATTCAACCTTGGTTTCATCTGACCATAATATATTTTCCCACATGCTTTTGGGAGACTTCAGATGTGTTATTGCAAAATTTAGCTTTTTCTTCCTAAGAAAAGGCTTGCCACTCGACCCCATAGCCCAAGCATATGAAGAATATGGGAGATTGTTGTCACATGTACCACACAGCCAGTACTTTCCAGATATTCCTGCGGCTCCTTTATTGTTGCTGTAGGCCTCTTGGCAGCCTCCCTGACCAGTTTTCTTCTCGTCTTTTCATCAATTTTGGAGGGACGTCCAGTTCTTGGTAATGTCACTGTTGTGCCATATTTTCTCCACCTGATGACTGTCTTCACTGTGTTCCATGGTATATCTAATGCCTTGGAAATTCTTTTGTACCCTTCTCCTGACTGATACCCTTTAACAATGAGATCCTTCTGATGCTTTGGAAGCTCTCTGCGGAAGTTGGTTTTTGCTGTAGGATTCAACTAAAAAAAATGTCAGGAAAGACCTACTAGAACAGCTGAACTTTATTTGGGATTAAACAGAGGCACCTTAAATGATGGCAGGTGTGTATTTACTCCTATTTAACATGACTTTGAATGTGATTGCTTAATTCTAAACACAGCTGCATTTCCAGTTATAAGAGGGTGTGCACACTTATGCACCCACATTATTTTAGTTTGTTTTTCAATTGAGTTGTACAGTTATAGGTCTCAATCTTGACAGATTTGGAGTGTTTTTGCAAAGAGTGGGTAAATATTGCCAAGTCAAGATGTGCCATGCTGATAGACTCATACCTTCAACAAAGTATTAGTTTAAGGGCGTGCACACTTATGCAACCATATTTTATTTCCCTCCACCTAAAAGCTTTCAGTTGTACAGTTTATAGATCACATTAAAGGTGGAAAAAGTTCTGAAAATATTTATCTTTGTCTCATTGTTTTCCCATCACAGAAACCTGACATTTTAACAGGGGTGTGTAGACTTTTTATATCCACTGTATACTGCCCCGACATATTAAACGCAGAGAACTACAGAGTACACATGGAAACTAAAAAATACCCGCATTCATGCAATGCACTATATGGCCAAAGGTTTATGGATGTCAGCTGTTACATTTAAGCAGAACTCCAGTCAAAAAGAAGATAAAAATAAAAGGAAAAGTCCATTAAAAATAAAAATCCCAAAAAACAGTTTTTGTTGCAATATTTCACCTTTAATCCACAGTTTTCCTTGTAGTATTTTTTTTTTTTTGCTAGATGGTCTTAGTCTAGTGGGTAGCATTATTCAACTCACTTCTTCTGAGCCCAAGTCCACCTAGACCCATCCCCAGCCTGTGACTGGACAGTGAAAGTAGAAGCAGTTCATCCCTGCTCTCTCCTACTAGCATGCTTCTTGTCAACAAAAACGGATTGGCTCAAAGGCACAGTGTGATGAAAATATGTTGTGTATTTTTAGCCATTGTCGGGTATTAAAGTGGTTGTTAAGCCACTATATAATTACACCATCCCATCTGTTATAGAACGATATGTGTCCCAGTGCCTGTGCTGTATAAAAAACTGCCGATTTCTACTTAATCTCAGAGTGTCTCCCAGCACTCCTGTGACTCCTCGCCTCTCTCCTCTCCCCGGCTGACAGCTATAGCTGGAGGGGCCGAGAACTCCCGCTTACATCACCTGGGAGGAGAGAAGCAGAGCATCGAGGAGTCACGTGAGCACCGGGAGACGCTCTGAGATAAGGTAGAAATCGGCACAGTTTTTATACAGTACAAGCACTGAGGCACATATCGTTATAGAACAGATGGGATGGTATAAATATACTATCGTTTTTTATAGCAGAAAGAGCAGAGGGGTGGGGCAGTGTCTCGAGCTGACAGGCAGGGAGGGGAGGGGGGAGAGGACGGGGGAGAGCAGGGAGAGGACGGGGGAGAGCAGGGAGGGGAGAGAGGAGAGCTGCGGATGACGGAGGCATGTAAACTGACCACGGTGTCAAGGCTCAGCAGCCATGATAAACCGTGGTCAGTTGACAGGGAGGAGGGCAGAATCAGCCAGGTATTTCAGGTTATACAGGAGGCCAAATGACACAGCACAAGCACTAACCTGTTATTCATGCTTTAATGGAAAAGTATATATATTTTTTTTTTAAGGTAACAAACACTTTAAAGTGGTAGCAAACTCCCCTATCTTACTTTTAATTAAAGATAAGCTTATAATAATCTGTAGGTAAAATGGATACCTCATAAATGTGCACCGTTTAGAAGATATTCTCATGCTATTCTGGTGTTGATGTTACCGTCACATGCGTACTGAATTGAGGGCACAGTGAATGTGCCGTCAGTCCAGAGCTCTGTTTCGCGGCCGTGACCCACATGCGATGGAGTGACGTCATCGTGGCTCAGCCATTCAAATGGCTCTAGCCTGCAAACCTGGAAGGAAAGATGGAAGCCCTGAAAGCACACCAATGAAGGGCTTCATTTTAGAGGCAAGTCTGACATAATGTGCTAGTATGCAATGCTTATTAGCACATTATGCCCCAACTTGCAGATTTCTTTTCTAGTTAAGCCCACACATTGTGGACTGAATGGTGTCAGACCTGCCCAGTTTTCCTAAGCTAAACTCCCATTGTCTTCAGCTCCAAAGAACAGCCACTAATTCGCTTGTTTAGGATAGGAACTGGATTGAGTCTTTGAGTTAACACAGGAAGTGTGCAGAGGACACAGGACGGTTCTGAATTTCTGACTAGATGAAGATTTTGAACGTACTCTATACATGAAAATGCTTTCAATATTGGCCAAAAAGGAGTAAAGCGTAGAATTTCAAGGTTAGGGTTCAAATACAGGTAAAATGTAACTAAACCCTCATTTGTTTTCAGCCAAGGAAGCTTCCCTTTTAGCCTTTGTTTGATCTGGAACTGCCATGATGCTGCACGTGATCACTTATGACACCAGCCATTTGATGGTATGAGTTTGGTTGAGAGCACAAGGAAATGGGTGGAGCTCCGCTTTAAACTGATAAACGGCCTAAACCAATTAATTAGGCTGCTTGTGATTGAATGATGGTTAAAAGTACCTTAAAATTGTGATTTTTCATGGACCTTGTACAGCGAAAGCAATGCCAGTTTGAGACCTAAAGTGGAACTGAACCCACCGTTTAACGGTTTAAAAAAACAGTTACATTCCATTAACCAATGAAATTAATGGGCTACCAGCACACCAAAAATGCTCCATGTACCATTTCTGGAAGTGCATCACACATCTATTAACAAGGTTTGTTGAGGTGCCGTCCAGAACGAATGGCACCACATAGCACCAATGCATGTTTTGTGCATTACCAAAACCTAACAGCCTCAAGAAAACAGTAGACAGCACTGATGTTTGACTGTTTTTTTGGTTGAACTTGTTCGAAATTGCCTTAAACAAAAAAAAAAAACCCATATCACACATGTTGCCCATAGCAAGCAAACAAAAAGGGCAGCTAGCACACGAGGCCTTAAAGATTACCTCTATGGTGGTTCTGTAGGTCTTCAGCAGCAGTGAAGCTCTCGCCTCCAGGAAAGTCCACAGCTTGATCTCATTGTCCCAACTGACAGGAAACTCGCTATTCCCCAGAGTGAAGATCTTATCAATTGCATGCTCTCCAATCAAGTGTTCCTTCAGCTCCTCTGGAAGGAAGGAAAATATCCTAAATTAGATTATAGGAAGCCACACAAATGGACCAAAAATTTCCTTCACTTGTCCACAGAAACTTTCCTCAAATTTTTCTGGAGAACAGTCAAGGCCATAACAGAGATGATGCTCTGATTCTACCATAGTCTTTACATTTCTCCACACCTATTCTGCCTAATGGGTCCAAGTCCTTCCATTCACGGCTTAAAACATGGATATCCCAAAGCAGACCTTCTCCATGCTTTCTGGACATGTCCCAAAATCAAACAATTCTGGACAACATAGTACAATATTCCAGTGTTGGTGCTATATAAATCTTTTTAAATTTTCTGCCGTATAAATCTTTTATTATATTATTGATAATAATACACATCACATCAATTATGTAAGCGTTTGTCATAACAAACATTCCTGGTACTGGTATTTCCAAAGGCTGCAAAAAAACTCCTTACCATCATTTCCCCTTGTGGCCAAAAAGACCATCTTGCATAAATGAATTTAAAAAAAGAGGCAAAGCAGAACAAATGGCAGGCTGCTATTGTTTTGGGTCTGCCACTTGTTATGCACCTAACCCTCATGAATGAGCCTGGAATAAAACAAACAATCGCTTAGCTGCAAAAAAATTATTTTCCAAGTCATGATGGAAATTGTTATGGGCCAAATAAATGACAAGAGTGACAGATTATGGTCAGATTTGTTCTCCCTGAAATAAAACACCCGTGTTATTTGGTAAATGTGAGCTTGAACGAGAACTGACCCAAATCTCCACAGAGTAGCCTCAAATATATGGTTTGGTGATCGAATACAGAAAAAAAGACCATATTTATGGACAGCACAAAGAATAAAGTAGAGCAGCTAGCCAACCAATCAAAATTGGTCTTGTTCCATATAAAATGGGCAGGTAGGAAAATTGCTAATTTTCATAAGGCTCTGAGCGTCGAGATCTGTTGGGGTCCTCCCCTTGCACCAACAATGGCGCATGCACAAGACTTTAGGCCCTTCAGTAAGAGTGCAGCATCAGCCCTACTCACAGGGAGACACGGAAAAAGGTGGAAGCCCACCAGGTGACCACAAGCTTTCCTGACTAAAGCCAGCCATAGATGGATCGAATCTTGACCAGTTCAGCAGGCACTATCTGAGATTCGATCCATCTATGAGCAGGCTGGTTGTACTGAAGTTGATACATCAAATGACTTGGGTACAACTGGCCCGTCTAATATTTCATATGCGATTACTGTCAGTGGCTCCCTGCCGACAGAACACAGTAGCACAGCGGGAGGGATTCCCCCATCAATCAACACTTACTGTGTTGATGGGGGAAATCAAGCGATTTTTTTCCTCCCACCTAGAAAATCACAATCGATTGGCTGCTTAACAGATGTGCTTGTTATCCCTCTAAAGTTGTATTAGGGACAGAGCAATTGCATGGGATGCTCAAAAGGCAGGATAATTTCTTGCTTTTATCAGGATAGCTTAAAGAAATATAATTACGACTAGTCAGACTGATCTGGTTAACTGCATCCGGCCATTCAGATATCTCACCTTCACTCATGCAGAAGACTCTCAGAAAGGCCAGCAGCTGAGCAGATATCGGAGGCTCTATGACATGCAGGGCAAACACACTGGATCTGTAAAAAGATAGAGGACGATCAGCATTTGAGAGGATAATCTGAACAACAGGTCAAAACAAAATGCCAACTTGATGATTGGAAAATAAAGGAGCAGCAGGTGACAGATAGTGTCTAGTGTCCATACCGGCAGGAAGAAACAGAGAGGCTATGAGGCAAAAGGAAGACTACAGTGTCACCTCACACAAACTATTTAGCATAACTTACAGGACTAACCCTTATTAGCAAGGCTGGCTGCATCACACCATGAAATACTGTACAACACTACGGCAAGGTTTGCGGCACAACAATGGTTACACAAGAACAGGTTTTCCCATGAAAAGTCAGACAAATTGAACTTACGTCGGGATGCCGGCTCGGGCTAGGACCTCGGCCTTCATGGCATACAGCCTGTCGCTTTTACTGACGCCCAGCTTTATCTTCACCCGGTCGTGAGCATTGTTTTCAAAGAAGAATCCGTTATGGATGACAAACTCTGCGTTTGACCTAGTGCCGTAAAAAATGTAAATCTGCGTTTGGACGAGAGAAAAGGCGAGATAAGAAAGAATGAATCACAAAGAAAGGGGAAAGCTTAACATAAAATATATTTTCTGCATTTGGACAAGAGTTACCCACTGCTCTGTTTATCCAACTATGATAGCAAAATAATTATTATCCATCTCCCACCCCGTAAAAGTGATTGCATGGTTTATGCGCAAGACGCTGATTCGATCCATAAAAGGTTTCTTATGTGATGCTGGCAGGCTTAGACAAGCAGACAACGCCAATGAAATGCACATGGAGACCTGAGCTGTGTGGTGGACGAGATATTAAAGAGGCCAGTCTGCACAAGTGTGTCACTTCAGTTTTTCATGTAAATCTTCAGCATGGATATAGCTAGATTATGGGCTATTAGGATTCAGTACCAAAGCTTCAGGCACTAGATAAGGAAGGCATGCACCTGTAGTGATGAATTCACTGGTAGGAATTGGCTTTGAGGATAGGCCATGATAAGGGGTTAAAGATAACCTGTCAGCCATTTTAAAGTTTTTAAAGCAGAGCTGACCATTTATGTTATTGTAGGACACCCTCGCAAGAGCCGCTGGTAAATTTAGTCCTAATTTTCCCTCAGAGTGCACACAGCTAAGCACACCACATTTTTAGTACTCTTCCACTGGCTCCGTAAAATAGTCTTGGCTAGGGGGTTCCTTTTTTTTTTTAAAAATGGATTTTTGTAAGAACTTACCGTAAAATCCTTTTCTCTGAGCCCTCTGACAGACGCAGCTCTCAACGTTTCTTCACGAATGGATAATGCACCATCTACAGGAGTAGACTAGGCAGTGAAAGCTTTTCACTTGACAAGCCAATAGGGGCTGTCCCTCATGACATTACCCCAGACACACTGTGCTTACTATTCAGTTTCGTAGCAAGCAGTGAAAGAAAACACAACTAACCCCAAAATAGAGGGGCGGGAGCTGCGTCTGTCAGAGGAGAAAAGGATTTTACGGTAAGTTCTTACAAAAATCCAATTTTACGTCCTCTGACAGACGCAGCTCTCAACATTTCTTCACGAATGGGACGTCCCAAAGCAGTGTAGGCATGAGGGGTGGGAAGAACGCAGCAGAAAAAAGTTAACGCATTTCCAAGGCTAGAAAACGTAGCCAACGGGGCAACAGAAGCTCAACCAAAACAGGAGCTTACCCCAAAAAGAAAATTAACCCCTGAAGAGAAAACCAAGTCTCTTCGTCAAACAGCAGCCTGCAAAACCTTGCGGCCAAAGGAAGCATCTGAGGATGCCATCAAATCAATCTTGAAGAATTTTGTAAAAGTGTGTACAGACGACCAAGTCGCCGCCTTACACACCTGAGCCACAGAAGCCTGATGGCGAAAAGCCCAGGAGGCACTCAGCGCTCTCGTATAATGCGCCCTCACAGGGAAAGGAGGAACCTGACACTTCAATGAATAGGCCTGAACAATCTGTCTGATCCATTTAGATATGGTTGCAGCAGACGCAGTCGAACCCTTACGAGATCTTTCAGGAAGGACAAACAGAGAATCAGAAGTCCGAAAGGATTCCGTGGCCGACAGGTAAACCCTGATAGCCCGAACCACATCCAGCGAATGCAAGGCAAATTCCCTGAGATGTTTGGGCTTAGCACAGAGCAAAGGCAAAACAATATCTTCATTAAGGTGGAAAGGTGACACCACCTTAGGAAGAAAGGATTGGTCTGGTCGCAGAACAACCTTATACCTATGAACCACCAGATATGGCAAGCGGCAAGACAGAGCCGCCAACTCAGACAACCTGCGAGCAGAGATGATAGCCACCAAGAAGGCCACCTTCTGAGACAGCAAAGGCAGAGAAATTTCTCTGATATTTTCAAAGGGAGGCCGTTGAAGAACGGACAAAACCAAATTCAGATCCCACAGAGGTAAAGGGGATCTCCTCGGCGGAGCCAGATGATGCACCCCTTGACTAAAGGTGCGAATCAAAGAATTAGTCACCAAGGGACGTTGGAAGTAAATGGCTAAGGCCTAAACCGGACCTTTAATCGTGCCGAAAGCCAAGCGTTGCTCCATACCTTTCTGCAAGAAGACTAAGCTCCTCACCACTAAAAAAGAGCGAGGATGCAACCCTTGCAACTCACACCAGGCAATATACATCTTACAAGTACGATGATAAATCTCCCTGGAAGTCGCCTTCCTAGCCCTCAACAAGGTAAGAATCACAGAATCAGAGAGACCTTTGTCTCTCAACACATGGCCTTCAACAGCCAAGCTGGTAAAGCCAGCGACCGTAAGCAGGATGGAAGATCGGCCCTTGAGACAGCAGAACTTCTCTCAGAGGCAGCCGCTAGGGAGGTTCGTCGGCCATCTTTACCAGATCCGCGTACCTAGACCGGCAAGGCCAGTCTGGTGCCACCAGGATTACCTGTACCTTCTCCACCACCAACCTGCGGAGGAACCGTGACAACAGCTGTATCGGAGGAAAGGCATAAATCAGCCGATAGCAGCTCCAAGGCACGACCAGTGTGTCCGCGGCGTTGGCCAGAGGATCTCGAGCCACAAACCGCTCTACCTTTCTGTTTAGACAAGATGCAAACAGATCCACTTCTGGTGTTCCCCATCGGGCACACAGAAGACGACTCCGGTAATCTGCCTGCCAGTTCTCCACACCTGGAATATGAACTGTGGAGAGAGCCGGAACGTGCGCCTCGGCCCAAGTCAGAATCTTGCCCACTTCCTTGGCCGCCCGGGCACTCTTGGTGCCCCCCTGGTGATTGATGTAAGCCACAGCCGTGGCATTGTCGGCTTGAACCCGAATTGGGAGACCATGCAGCCAAGGCGTCCAATGGAGCAGGCAGAGTTTGATCACCCTGAGCTCCAGGACATTTATCGGTAAAGAGGATTTTACCTTCGACCACGTTCCTTGGGCACAAAGAGTGTCCAGTACTCCACCCCAGCCCGTCAGGCTGGCATCCATGGTGATCACCGTCCACAACAGCGGCAGAAAAGACCTGCCCTGGCTCAGAGCGGGCGACAGAATCCACCACGAGAGCTCCGATCTCGTGAGATGGCTCAAACATATCATCCCCTCCAGGGACTGTGGATCCTTGTCCCACTTGGTAAGCATCTCTGCTTGTAGAGGCCTTGTGTGAAATTGGGCAAACAGAACCGCCTCGAAGGCCAGCACCATCAGCCCCAGGGCCCTCATAAACGTTCGCAGGGAGGAGAGATTGTTGGCCATCAGGATCCTGATCTCGCCCTGCAAGTTTTTCCTCTGGGAGAAAGACCCTCGCTTGAGAGGAGTCTAGGACCATGCCCAGATAACCCAGACGTACCGATGGAGTCAGTGCAGACTTCTGGAAGTTGATGGTCCACCCGAACTCCTAAAGCGTCTGAACCGTTAAATGTCAGGTCGCCCGACAGGGTGGCACAAGAGCTCGCCCTTAACAGGAGATTGTCCAGATAGCCGAGGACCGCAATCTCCTTTTTGCAGAGCAACGCCAGCACCAGGGTCAAAACCTTGGTGAAGACTCAGGGAGGAGAAGCTAGACCAAAGGGTAATGCCACAAATTGATAGTGCTCCTCCGCCACCGCGAAACGGAAATACCGCAGGTGACCCTGGTAAATAGGGATGTGCAGATACGCATCCTTAAAGGCCAGAAAGTCTCCTTGTTGTAAAGATGCCACCACTGACCGAATGGATTCCATTCGCCAAAGAGGCGTTCACCCAAAAAGGGAAGATCAGTAACGGCCTTCCTAGAAGCCTGGTCCACCAACCAGCTTTTCAGCCACACCATGCGGCGATCCCCACCGCAGACACTCTGGCAGCCAGGGGAGCCATGTCTAGGGCTGCATCGCACAAGTACACCATGGCCTGGGCCATTTGATCCGTGAGCTCAATTAGAGTTGGAGGAACCATACCATGGACCGGGGGGCTCTGCTCCGAAACAGCTTGCCTCCCATCCTGAGTGGGGGTGCTGTAAGCCAGGAAAGGGTACGCTGCAACTCAGGGCGTTCCAGGTTGATACGTCCCGGCGAAGCATCAGCTCGCAGGCTCATCCCCATACATTGGGGCTCTGTCATGGCGAGGCCTGGGTAGACCACAACCTGCTCACGCTCGTTGGCTAGGCTGTAAGACCATAAGGATCTAGATTGTCCAGTGCGAAACCTCAGCCTGGCTGTCGCATGTATTTCACCAGGAGGATCCCCCTGACACTAGCTAGCGATAGTGAGTAGAGAAAAATAAACAAACATTTTTCAAAAGAAAATAAAAACTGAGACCGGAGTCCCAGCAGGGAACCTAAATCCTACTCCTAAACTAGGCAGCAAGAAACTGAATAGTGAGCACAGTGTGTCTGGGGTAATGTCATGAGGAACAGCCCCTATAGGCGTGTCAAGTGAAAAGCTTTCACTGCCTAGTCTACTCCTGTAGATGGCGCATTACCCATTCGTGAAGAAACGTTGAGAGCTGCGTCTGTCATAGGACGTAAGAAAATTTTAATTTTATTAAAAAATTCAAATATATAGATACAAAACATAGCCTTTGGGCATTCCCCAGCTAATTAATACAAAAAACATACAAAATAAAATGAAGGGTTACTTTTTATCCTTTTATTGGAAAGAAGGAACTTGGATAGGGGTATAGAGCATGGGATACCTCAAAGAACTGCAAACTGAACAACTTGAGGATTTCTCAATTTCGTGCTGCACTGCACAAAACTGCTGGCTGCACTGCTCATGCTGTTGGCAGCACTGTACAAGACTGAATGTCCCACAGAGCTCTATGTTGCTGGTGACCTGTACTCCTTCCAGAGTTAAAAGCTACACACAGTCACTTTCCTTCAGCATTGGGGGTCATCTACTAACTCAGCCACAGGATCATGGGTTGCCTCCTAATGATATCCACCAGGCTCTTCCCAGTGAGGGAGAAATAGACTCACATCACCATAGGACAGCTGAACTCTTTCCCACCAATTTCCAACTGGCTCTCTCCGGTGAGCTTCCTCCAGACCCAGCTTAAGTCTTTGACAAAGATCTGTGAATAGGCCCCCCATCTAAGCCTAGATGGGACCTCAGTATCTTTCTCAAGGCTTCTTCTAGGATCCTGTATAGGGGGATCCCTGCACAGGAGACACCAGCTAAGTGAGCACCAACAATATGCCCTCTTTAAAACTCAGTAAGTTCTGACATAACTCCGTATTACTAACAGCGCTTGGAGTGAATGACGAAAGTGAGGTTTCCCATCTATTAGCTAGGTGTCTCATCACACAGCAGAAAAAAAAGAATGCTACATCACTTCTGCTTTCAACGCAAAACATGTTGTCACTTTCAAACCTGCAAATCATGTAATGTTTTCATATATTTGTCCAACCCCTGTATATACAGAGTGTGTGTGTATATGTATATATCGATCATATTAAACCAATATACAGAACAAAAAAGGGGATCTTAATCTAGTAAAAAGGCCCCATAAGGACCTCTGAACAAACAGGGTACCAACTCGGGGAACTCTGTATTTAGGTAAGAGAGCTGTTTTTGTTAATATTTCAGTGAAGTACAGAAATAACAATGGATAATTCTTTGAGAGGAAGGAAAATAAGTTGCATTTAAAAAAATAAAAATAAAAATAACCCTCACAGCATAGGGAGGGAAGTGCAGCAACAGGGACTCAATTAAGTTTGAGCGCTGTAAGGTGTAATATATGAGACTGCTAACGCTGTCTGGGGTAAACAAAGCAAAAAAACAAAACTTTAGTAGGGACAGATGAAGTCCTAGGCTGGCCACATGGAAAACTGAACAGATTCCCCCATCCACATAAGCTGGGTGGATGGATGAATCCTTCCCACAGCAGGGACTCCTCTGATCCACTGATCAGGGGGGGAGAGAGAGGGGGAGAGAGAGGGAGAGAGAGGGAGAGAGAGAGAGAGAGAGGGAGAGAGAGAGAGGGAGAGAGAGAGAGGGAGAGAGAGAGGGGGGGGAGAGAGAGCGGGGGGAGAGGGGGGAGAGAGAGCGGGGGGGGGAGGGGGGGAGAGGGAGAAAGAGAGAGGGGGAGAGAGGGGGGGGAGAGAGAGAGAGGAGGAGAGAGAGGGAGAGAGAGAGAGGGAGAGAGAGAGAGCGAGAGAGAGAGGGAGGGGGAGGGAAAGAGAGGGAGGGAGGGAGAGGGAGAGAGAGAATTATATTTGATAGCGTTATCTCCCCAATCCTTCTTTATGGCAGTGACGTTTAAAATGGGACTCTATCCCAACAGAAAGATTTCATCTGGAATTCTGCGAACAGCTCCTCCAAGTCCATCAGAGCACCTCCACCGGTGCTTGCCAGTCTGAGCTGGGCAGATTTCCCTTACTTCTCGCAGAACAGAAGAGGGCGCTATCATAATGGAACAACATATAAAACAGCAGTCCTAACTCATACCACCATAAAGCCCTACTGACTAATAAGGAGCAGTCCAACCTGTACGGCCTGCAGCAACTCATCAGCGCCCAACAAATCTGCCTGACAAAATAGGAGGGAGTACTGTCCGTGATCATTTTTTATTTGCATACAATTTTTCAGGACAAGCTTTCAGGTCTTCAAGGCCCAAGCAGTACTAATTCAAAGATTTTAGCAGAATATATAAAAAAAAAAAAAAAAAACTACTACACGCGTTCATGCTAATGCTGATGCTTATTGTGCAGGCATGGTGCAATGTTATCACCATCAGGAATCTGGTCCAGACAATAATTTGCAGCTGACACCAGAATAAATGCATATAGACAGGAAGTGGCTAAAAGAGGATGTTGGAAATCAGAACGACTAAAATAAAGTGAAAACAGTATTTTATTTGAAAAAAATGGCAATTGTGTCTGCTACATAGTGCCCTAACAAACTACATGTCATCCTGTTTGGTTTTAGATCTAGTTTAAATGTATGGTAATGTTTTGGTGCGGCAGATAGCGTTGCCTTTTAAGGATAATTGGCTTACTAAATCAGATAACGTGGGCAGATTCCTTCTGCTTACACATAAAGGGGAATTTTCGATCAGGTTATTTATAAACAGATGTATGTGAATATTCTCAGGCTCTATAAGAAGTCGCAATAGTAATTATTCAGGCTCTCTGTAGACATCCCTCAATTGCCCTCCGGCTACAAACTCACAATATGGTTCTTAATTCACAAATGGTCCTCTCTGCCACATCTTACCTGTTCTCCGGCTTTAAACTCCTGCAACGCCACGCACTCGCATCGGTCATCCTCTAAATTATAACCGGTAGTTATCTAAGCAAGAGGGGAAAAAAGTAATGAATAAAGATTTCAACTCATTAGATACTATTTTACCTGCAGGGAGATTGTCTCTTTAGACGGCATGAAACATTAATGAAAATCATTCAACGTGCGACTCTGTTCCACCTGACGTGACAGGTTTGGAGCTGAATATTTTATGAAACCTACTGGGGATCACAAACACGCCGTATTAAGAGAAGCAAAACTGGGTTCTCATTTAACACCTGCTTGCTGCAGCCATTCTGCTGAAGATGCCAATGGGAGGATGGGCGCAAGATGGGGTTTATTTCACGAGGAAGTGCAAAGCGCACTAAAGAGATTTCAGAATAAAGGGGACCTGTCATAACAGAAAGACCTTTTCTGCCTTGTTAAATTCAAAAACATTTTTCTTGACCTGTAACCAATCACTAACCTTTATCCTAAAAGTAAAAAGGACTAAATGACTGCGTCAATAAAAAAAAAAAGGCTTCCTTTAAAATTAAAGGGTTAATAGTTACACTTCCAGAGTCCATGTTGCTGATCTCCAGGGACTTCAAGTGCTATCCTGGCTAAAAAATCTTCAGAATCTGACATTTCCAGGAGTTTTGGCTGCCTGATCCCAGTCGGTGCTCCCTTCTGCCAGCCTCTATACCAGGCATCCTCAAACTCCGGCCCTCCAGCTGATGCATTACTACACATCCCATGAAGCATTGTAAAACTCTGATGTTTACAGACATGACTAGGCATGATGGGAATTGTAGTTTCTGAACAACTGGAGGGCCATAGTTTGAAGACCCCTGCTCTATACCAATACAGAACACAGTAATGACACAAGGGCAAGCAGGAGACCACCTACTACCCTGACCTGCTACCAGAGACCCATCAAAAACCTGCTCCTTCCAAGATTGGAACATACATGACGATTCCACTGGTCTCCCATTATGTAGTGCTCTGTCCCTAAGGTGCCAATCACCAGTCCTGAGTGTTATCACGTGTATGTAGCCTTATGCAGATGTAAAGAAATTAAGTTGCCCTAACTGTAAACATACCGTATTTTCCAGCTTATAAGACGACCCCCCTAATTTTCAAGTTAAAACATAGGTTTTGGGCTATAGTCGCCGTATAAGACTACCTCCCTTCCGAAGCAAGGCAACACCATTGAAAAACATCAGATTTCTTATAGATCTCCATGGTACCCCAAGTACTGTAATACATGTAATCTCTCATAATATCTCCAAGGCACCCTAAGTATAAGTATTAATGGTAGATGTAATCTCAAGATGCTGGCTGTGCGGGAATCCTGTACCGGTATACCATATGTACCGTAGCTTCGGCTACATACAATATACCGCGCTGAGTCAATCACGGAGAGCGATGTATTTGATTATTTAATGCAAAACCTGCTCGGATTGGCAGAGTCAGAGAGGGGGGCTGGTGTTACTCCACCAATCCAAGCAGGCTTTGCATTCAATACTACGGTTCATCCGGTATTCTGGTACAGGATTCCAACACAGCCAGCGTCTTGAGAGATTACATCTACCGTTAATACTTATATTTAGGGTACCTTGGAGATATTATACTCGGCGTATAAGACGACTCCCTATTTTTGGAGAATTTGTTTGAGGTTCAAAAGTAGTCTTATACGCCAGAAAATACAGTATATATTATTACATAGAATGACAAAGAGAAAATCAGGTGAAAATGAAAAAAAACAAGTGAAATAAAAATTCTACATGAAAACAAATCCATAAAAATCCAAAAGACTTTCTAGGTGAATGTCCAGCCAATTAACCACTTGCCGACCGCCGCACGACTATCTACGTCGGCGGTCAGCCCCTCACAGGCAAACTAACGTAGGGCTACGTTGCTTGCTTGTGAGGGTCTAGGGAGCGAGCGCGCGCCCCCCGGGGCGCGCTCCCGCTCCCGCGTGGTCACGGACCCCCCCGCGCGTGTGACCAGCGGACCCGATGTCCGCTGGTCACTCGGCGATCGGCGGGGGAGAGGGAGAATGTCAGGCAGCTTGTGTAAACAAACTGCCTGTCATTCTCCTCGCTGCAAAGACACTGATAAAACGGATCTGGTATGTAGATCCGTTGATCAGTGTCCTTACAGCTAGAGCCACAGCCAATCACAGTAGAAACCACGCCCCTAGGGACACACACAGCCCCTCCCTTCCAAATAAAGTTAACCCCTTCACTACCAGTGTATTTTTACAGTAACAGTGCATATGTATAGCACTGATTACTGTAGAAATGTCACTGGTAACCCCAAAAGTGTCAAAAATGTCAGTCAAGGGTCCGATCTGTCCGCCGCAATGTCGCAGTACCGCAAAAAAAATCGCAGATCGCCGCCATTACGCGTTAAAAAAAAAACAACAAAAATGACAAAAATCTTTCCCTTTGTTAGTAAACGCGATAACTTTTGCGCAAACCAATCAAAATACGCTTTTTGCGATTTTTTTTACCAAACATAGGTAGCATAAAATAAATTGGCCGAAAATTTTTAAAAATTTTGATTTTTACATTTTTTTTGGGGGGAATTTCATATAAAAAAATGTGAAAAATATTGCTATTTTTGCAAAATTGACGCTCTTTTTTTGTTTATAGCGCGTGATCACAAAATCACACAGGTGATCAAATACCACCAAAAGAAAGCTCTGTTTGTGGGAAAAAAAGGACGTCAAATTCGTTTAGGTACAGCGTCGCACGACCGCGCAATTGTGCGTTAAATTCACGCAGTGCCGAATCGCAAAATACCCCCTGGTCGGAATGGGGGTAAAATCTTCCGGAGCTTAAGTGGTTAATTGTCAAATAGGTTGAAGACGTGAAGGAGTGTAAATTCCACCACAGAAAACTATATCCACCACCGCTCTATTGACCTGCTTACCAGAAAAAAATACAACACGGGTCAACAGTGCTCCGGGTGTGATTCAACACAAGCTGTAACGTCCTATGGGAAAAAACAAACCTGCCATCTATGGTTCTCCAGGTGGTAGGTAACTTTATCAAAGGGTAATATCCCCAAAAGATATGCACCATAGCGTAAAACCGTAATGATGATTTATTAAGAATGAAAAGGTTTGCACTTACAGAACAATGTGAATTCATAAGCATAAAAACAAGGCGGCCGGCTGCATACACATCGCTAAGATGGGGCACGACGTCATCTGTGACGAAATGCGTCGGGTTCGTGACTTGCTGACGTCATTGCGTTTGAAAGATCCCGGAAGGACGGGCGAGGTGTATGCAGCTGGCCGGCATGTTTTTACGCTTAAGAATTCCCATTGTTCTGTAAGTGCAAACCTTTTCATTCTTAATAAATCATGATTACGGTGTTAGACTATGGTGCATCTTCTGTTGTTTCTTTTGGGGATCATTACCTTTTGATAAAGCTACCTACCACCTGGAGAACCACAGAGGGGAGGTTTGTTTTTTGCCATAGGGCATTACAGCTTGTGTTGAATCACACCCGGAGCGCTGTTGACCTGTGTGGTCTTTTTTTTCTGGTAAGCAGGTCTATAGAGCGGTGGTGGATATAGTTTTCGTGGTAGAATTTACACTTCTTCACGTCTTCAACCAATCTGATAATTAATTGGTTGGACATTCACCTAGCACGTCTTTTGGATTTTTATGGATGTGTTTTCATTGAGAATTTTTATTTCACTTGTTTTTTTTCATTTTCACCATTTTATGTCATAATATATATGTTGTCATATATATATATATATATATATATATATATATATATATATATATATATATATATATACATATACATATATATATATATATATATATATATATATATATATATATATATATATACATATATATATATATATATATACACACACAGTTAGCGCAACTTCATTTCTTTACATATGTCCGTTTAGTGTGTATCTCACTTGTAAGTTGCTGATTTTTATTATATATTTAGCACAGTTAATTTGAGTTATTATTTTAGCCTTATGCAGATACCGTCGTTAAGAAAGTCAGTATTTGCATGCAATTTACAGGAGACTTCATTGGCAGACAGACTAGCAGCATTATGAAAAAAAGGAACAGCAACCTTTAAAGGCTTAAGTGCAGTACACAAAAAAATTGACAGTTCTTGGAACCAACACAAGCGATGGTGTTGCAGCGATCTCACCCGCTGTGCTATTGCATTGTGACGGGGGGGGGAGGGCTGTCCCTCATCACCAACACCACTACCACCACCCCAGGCAGAATACACTGATCAGCGCCATTGGCTGCAAACAATGATCAGATGCTGGTTTTCCAGCATGTCTCATCAACAAAAGCTGCTCATTAGACTGGCTTCTATCGGACAGACAGCTGTACACAAAGATTTTCCATCAGTGTGTACCCAGCTTTACTTTGCATTTTTTTCCCCCCTTGAAAATGGTTTATTTGAATCTTAAAATAAGCCTTTGCCCCTAGCAATCATAACCCCCATTCTTCCTAATAGGCAAACTAATCTTTAAAATTAAAGTGATTCTAAAGGTTGTGATATAAAAAAAAAAAAATATAACAAACCTGTTATACTTACTTGCTTTGTGAAGTGGTTTTGCACAGAACAGTCTTAATCCTCTTCCTTTTGGTTCCTCCGCCAGTGGTCCTGGCTCCTTCCCCTGCCGAGTGCCCCCATAGCAAGCCTCTTGCTGTGGTGGCACTCAAGCCACTCTCCTGTGAATGGACATTGTCTATTCACACACATAATGTGGCTCGGCCTTGCCCCCCCACTCTCTCCTCATTGGATCTCTGGCTGTGATTGACAGCAGTAGGAGCCAATGGCTCTTGCTGCTGTGTGAGCCAACCTGGAGAAAGAGATCCAGGAGAGCCACTGCTTTCATGCACATTACTGGATCAAGGTTAAGCTCAGGTAAGTATAAGGGGGGGGGGCTGCACCCAGAAGGCTTTCATACCTTTAGAACTACTTTAACCCTTAAGCTGAACCCTAACACTTGACATCACAACAACCATTAAAACACTCAACCTCTCAATCCTTTATGTAAACTTCCAAAACCCCCAATCCCCCCACTACTTCTCAAACACTAACCTGTCTGTCAAAATTGGGGCACCAAAAATACACATCCCACAAGGAGATTCAACAATGCCAAAGTTTCAGTGCTGAAAGGCACTGATCCATCTGAAAGTTTCCACCTCCCTGGTTGTTAAGATATTCCTCCGAGTTCAAGTAGAATCCCAGCTTATACCTAACTAGCCTCAACAATGTCCCATCACCAGTCTTAACACCTATGTTAACTAACCTGTGTAAAAAAAGATGTATATACACCTCCCTATTCTCAGCCTGCTCTGGTCCTGCCCCCTGTGTCAGTCAGCAGCGGCTGCAGGGGAGAGGAGATAGCGCTCGACAATGGCTAGAGATTCCAGGAGCGTCACCCATAAGCTCCAATCTGTTTTCTCGGTGCTACCGCCTCTGCAGCCTTGGCTGACTAATACAAGGGAACCGCATCACGTGACTGGACCAAATTGGGCTAAAAAATGAAAAACAAAAAAAAAAAAAGTGTATACAATTTTTTTTTTTTTTTTTTTTAAACCGGTATAGTCAGAAAGGTTTTAGGAGGGGAGAGGGAGCATTTTTAAGAGTAGGTAAGTTTAGGCTGGAATTCCATTTTACCTAGCCAGTCCTAGTCCAGAAACAGTTAAACATATCAGGAATTCTGACTTCCACGAGTGCCACTTGCTCTGGGTCAGTGGATCAATAAGTAGGGAAACAGATGGATCAATATGACAGCCATGGGACTAGAAACTTCTAAAGGAGTTTGGCAATGCTATTTCTCTTGGCAGTGTCAGTATTTGTCCAGCCAGTTAATTACTTCTGATTGGTTGCTTGGTGGAATAATGTGTTGCTAATAAGCTTGGCTCTTTACACTTAGTTTTACTGAATATTCTAAAAATGTCTAAAAATATAAAAAGCAAGCATGATTTGTGCCATTAATATTTAACACAAAGGGGTTGATTTACTAATGGCAAATACACTGTGCAAAATGCAGTTGCTCCAGAGCTTAGTAAATGAGGTGAAGCTTCACTTTGGAAAGTATATCCAAGCACGTGCAAGGTAAAAAACAAATACCTAATTTTTTCTTGTGCATGATTGGATGATGGATATCATCAGAGCTTCTGCTCATTTACTGCAAAGTGCACAGTCTTTTTGCCTTTAGTACAGCTGTATTGACATTAACAAAATTAAGACTTCATATCCATCAGTGGGTCAAAGGCCAGCACCAATTTACATCTGCACAAAAAGTGTCTTAGAAACAAACATTAGGATTTAGAATGTGAGAATGATCGATGAATGATGTGAACTTTGTTGTGGTGGAAACCTGGAACCCTTGCCTGTATCAATCAAGTTTTACTTGAACTTAGATGAGGGCTCCATACTTCCTCTAATTGGACCCAGAATGCCATTGAAAGAGTAACTCCACTTTTGTTGAAAATAAAAAAATAAAACATTCCCCTGTGGGCGAATAATGTACATTGCAAGGATTTTACCAAACTGCCTACCTTTTATTATTCTGCAGAAAAATCTGTTTGTCTGTGTCTATGTACAAAGTAAATGTGAATGGGAGTGATTTTCAATCATCAATCAGCTGCTGCACATTCAGGGTTTGAATGAGGAAAATTGCAGGGTCTGCATCCCTTTAGACACAATTTCCCTTTGGTAGCATCTCACCAAAAATGAAGTTCTATTTGCAGGGGATGCCCAAAAACTGACGTTTATTAGTGAAGATTTTTGGGTAAATCAGTGAGCCAATCACACACAGTAGGCAATGGCATTTTTGGTGGGCATTCCACACATTATCTGTGTACAGAACGCCTCCAGGTAGCTATATTGCATTGAATTTTACAGAAACTTAGAGTGCTGCAGTCTGAAAAGAAAAATTGACTTTTTGACTTACCGTAAAATAAATTTCTCCGATGTTCATTGACGGACACAGCTCTTGATCTTCTTAACCATTGCGTTATACTGCCCCCTACAGGAGTAAGACACTAAGCAGAAAAAAAGTCTGCCTACGCCTGTGGGCAGTCCCAGGGGGTATACTCCCTCTCTCTGCTATAGGTACTCAGTTTTGTTACAAGCAGTGTCAGAAGAATTACAACTCCACAGAGGGGTGGGTTGCTGTGTCTGTCAATGAACATCAGAGAAATGGATTTTACAATAAGTCAAAAATCCCATTTTCTCTTTCGTTCATTGACAGACACAGATCCTGATCTTCCTAACCACTGGGACGTCCCAAAGCAGTGTTAAACATGAGGGGTGGGAACAGCGAAAAAGAAACTCCCAAGGCGAACTATAGCCAAACAGGTAAACAGAAGCTCAACCAAAACAACTGGAGCTCACCTACAAAAAAAATAAATAAAATAAATAATACACCCCTTAAAAGAGGACCAGGTCCTCTAAACAGCATCCTGCAAAAACCTTGCGGCCAAAGGAAGCATTCGCAGATGCCAACACATCCACTTTATAGAACTTGAAAAGTGAAAGTGTGCACCGACGACCAGGAGGCCGCCTTGCAAACCTGCATCACTGACGCCTGATTACGGAAGGCCCAGGAGGCACTGAGCGCCCGAGTAGAATGCGCCTTGACAGGGAAAGGAGGAACCTGACCCTGGATGGAACAGACATGAACCACCGCCTGTCTGATCCATCTGGAAATGGTCGCAGAGAAAGCAGACAAACCTTTCCGAAGGCCCATCTGTGAGCACAAATAGTGAGTCTGACTTCCTAAAAGACTCCGTAGCTGCACCAGGTACACCCCAATTGCCCGGACCACATCCAAGGCATGCAAAGCAATTTCCTTCGGATGTTTTGGCCTGGGGACACAGGGAAGGCAACACAATGTCTTCATTCAAATGAAAATCAGAGACAACCTGACGAAGGAACTACGGACAGAGGCGAAAAACCACCTCATCTCTGAGCCACCATGTAGGTGAATGACAAGATTGAGGAGAACGCCGTCAATCTTGACACCCTGCAAGCAGAGGTGATAGCCCCCAAAAAGGGCACCTTCTGGGACAGCGCAAGCAGGAGAATCTCCCGAAGATTCTTAAAGGGGGGCTTCTGGAAGACAGAGCACCAAATTGAGGTCCCAAGGTGGCAACAGAGACCGCACTGGAGGGGTCAAGTGCCCAACTCCCTGGAGAAAAGAACCAGAGAGTATGTGGCCAAGGACCGTTGAAAGAAGACTGCTAAGGATGACACCTGACCCTTGATAGTACTAGGTAAGGCTAGTTTCTGCTCAACCCCCCGTTGAAGGAAGGTCAAGATCCGAGCCACAGAAAAACAGCGAGGATGAACCCAAAGAGACTCACACCAGGCAATGTACGTCTTCCACGTACAGTGGTAAAACTTCCTAGTAGATTTCCTAGCTTTTAACAGCATTGGAATAACCATAACCGACTCAGAAAAAACCTCTATCCATCTGCATCTGGCGTTCAATAGCCAAGCTGTCAAAGCCAGCAACCGCAAATCAGGATGGAAGATTGGCTCTTGGGACAGCAGATCCTCCCTGAGAGGAAGCTTCCAAGGAACACTGGTGACCAGGCGGACCAGATCGGCATACCAAGCCCGGCGAGGCAAGTGCGGAGCAGCTAAGAATAACCGCAATCCCTTCTGCCTCAACCCTGAGTAGAAGTCTGGGCAGAAGCTGGAGAGGAGGGAAGGCGTAAATCGGATACTGACCCCACAGGGCCACCAACGAGTCTGTGGTCTCCGCCAGAGGATCCCGTGACCGAGCCACAAGCCTCTACATCCTTTCTGTTGAGCCAAGACGCCAACAGATCCACCTCGGGGATGCCCCACCGAAAACACAACTGATGAAAAACCTCCGGATGAAAAGACCACTCTCCTTGGTCCAAAGCCTGCTGACTGAGGTAATCCACCTGCTAGTTTTCCACCCTGGGAATGTGTACGGCAGAGAGGGCTGGAACGAACCGTTTTGCTCACCTTAGAATGCCGGCTACCTCCAAAACCGCCGGGGACACTTCTTGTACCCCCCTGGTGATTGAAATAAGCCATGGCCGTGGCACTGTCCAATTGAATACCCACTGGACATCCCTGAAGACGATCCGTCCAATGTTCCAGGCACAGTCTAATCGCTCAGAGCTCCAAGACAATGATCGGTAGTCTGGACTCTTTCAGTGTCCAGATCCCCTGATCAGACTTTTTGCCGAGGATGCATCCATGGTGACCACTGTCCAATACAAGGGGAGGAAGGATTTGCCCAGCCGAAGCGCCGAGAACAAAGCCACCATATCAGGGACTCTTTCGTTCCCCGGGTCAGCCGGATTGGATAGTCCAGAGACTGCAGAGTCGTGCCCCATTTGGCCAGAGTCTCCCTGCAGGGACCTCGTATGGAACTATGCAAACAGAACCGCCTTGAAGGTAGAGACCATTAGACCCAGCTCCCACATGCAAATCCAGAGGGATGACCACCTGCTTGGCAGCAGGAGAGGAATTGTAGCCTGTAATTTCTGGAGTTTGTCCAAAGGAAGGAGCACTCTGGCTACGGCCGAGTCCAGAGTCAGACCCAGATAGTTTGTTTGTGGATGGAACCAGAGCAGACTTCTGAAAATTCAGAATCCAGCCAAAATCCCTCAGAGTTCATATGGTGATTTCCAGGTTTTCAACCAGGGCAGTAGGACACTCCGCTCGTATAAGGAGGTCGTCGAAGTAGCCCAGTACCACGATCCCCCCATTGGCGTAATAACGCCAGCAACGAGGCTAACACTTTTGGGACGACCCGAGGAGCAGAGGCGAGGGCGCACCTTCATGCTGAAGATACCTTGTCCGCGGGTCTGGACAAGCCCCCTCTCGACTTGCCAGACCAGGTTCGTTTGGATCCTTCAGAGGAGGCCCTGAAAGGCTCGAGCCCTTATCAGTTGACCCCCGGGGGATGAAAAAAAAAAAGGAGGGTCTACGTCTAGGACGAGGGTCCCTTTCCTTAGTAGCCTGCGGAAGAAAGGTACTCTCCCCCCCCCCCCTGTGAGACCCTTAATGGTGTCATCCAGGGTAGCCCCAAACAGGCGATCTCCTTGAAAGGGGAGAGCAGGCAAGGCCTTTTTAGATGTCTGGTCCGCAGACCAGCATTTGAACCAAAAGACACACCAAAGGACCACAGCCGAAACAGAGAGCCGAGCAACCAGGGGAGCCGCATCCAAAGAGGCATCACAGATAAATTGCAGCCCCTGGACCAGCTGGTCCGCCAGCTCAGCAAAGGCGGGGGAGCTGTTCTCCTTCCAGGTCACGGTGTAAAAGCTTAGCCCACTCAGTCAGAGTTTGCAACACCAGGGCAATGGTGAATACCGGCCTTAGAGCCGAACCAGCCAGAGTATACATATTGCTGGCCACAGCCTCCGCCTTCCTGTCAACCTGATCCTTAAAGGCCAGGGACTCTTTAACCAGAATCATGGTTGCCTTGTTCAATCTGGAAACCGGAGGGTCCACCACCAGTGGAACAGTCCACTTCTTAATAAGGGACTCCTCACAGGGGTATCGCCTAGCAAATCGCTTAGGGATCCCACTGGGATGCTTTGATCAGCCTCACTCTTTAGCAAAAATTCTGTCAAAATAGGTAAGGGAAGGGAAACACCTTTGCCATTTTGGATGGCTTGTGAATGAAAAAGTGAACCTGCACCTCTGTCGCAGCTGCCTCCTCCATCTTTCAGGTCTCACGCACAGATACAATCAGTGCTTACACCAGCGCCTTTTCGTGCGCAGTTTTTTGCTAGCCTGTCGCCTGAAAGTCACCTCCACCAGGGACACAAAGTACTCCAAGACCGCCTACCGTGTAACGATGGATGGTTGGGACCAGGGGATCAGGTGGGGAGATGTGCTCCAAAAACTTCATAAGTCACCAAGGGGACCCCACAAAGTGAAAAACACTGCAAAGGGACAACCCCCACCGCGTTGGCAGCACCACCAGGTCGCCAGGCACAAAGCACCAAGCGATCCTCAGGAAAGAGGGAGAGGACCCCACCAGATTCACCACCCAGCAGAAACAGGCACCTACAGCCACCAGGACAATCTGCACTCAACGCACGGTGATCAGGATGTGAAAAGATCAGCACCAGGAGATGAGGAGGGGCTCCCACCACCGAAATCGCTGCCCACGGGGCTCCACTGTCATGGCCGCTGCTATTTTCAATGGCAAACGACCGCAAAATGGCCGTCGGACTAAACAAACATGGCCACCCTGCATTGAGCACATAGGCTACAAGAAAATGGCTGCACCACGAGGCTTTCAGGGACCCAGGAGGGATCCCTAGGCCTCAAGGACAGGCCAAGGCAGGACAGGGGGCCCTAGCAAGAGTCCCCACCAGGTACAACCCCCCCGCACATCCGATCGCCGTTGGCGCACCACCTTGCCTGATCGCGAGCATAGCGCCCTGCCCCCACCCCAGGAGGTGTAGCAGACCACCAACACAGCCCCGGCATAAGTGGAGGGGAAGGATGGGGGGGGACAGATGAAGGGGGGTGCATGACGGGAGGGGGAACTACGTCCACCCCAAAACCCTACAGGAGAGAGCGGGGACAGCTACTCACCATACCAGGAACCAGACAGGCACGGCTCCAAACAGAACCTCCCCTCCATAGAAATGGGGGGGGGGGGCTGTCGGCCAGGAGAAACGCTGTGACTGGGGCCCAGATCTGGTTGTATGCGACCTCACGAGGCTTTTAACTCGCAGGCCAGCCCCGCCCCTGTCCGGTGGGGCTATGTCGCGGCCGACCTAGCGCAGAGCGGAGGTCTTCGCGCGCGCTGGCCAGACTGGGGTGACCACTGGATCTAGATTATCCAGCCTGTCGCCATGTCTGGCAGTTGATTTTAGATCTCACAGGAAAAAACACAGAAGAAAAATGTATATCTAAAAAGAAAAAAATTGCCAGGGCCAGAGATCCCAGCAAGAACTGGGTCCTTACTCCTGACGAGGCAGAAAAAAGCTGAGTACCTATAGCAGAGAGAGGGAGTATACCCCCTGGGACTGCCCATAGGCGTAGCCAGACTTTTTTTTCTGCCTAGTGTCCTACTCCTGTAGGGGGCAATATAACCCATTGGTTAAGAAGATAAGGAGCTGTGTCCGTTAATGAACGAAAGAGAAAGGTCATTTCAACAGCAGCCAAAGTCATTTCGTATCCATGCCCTGTCGGCCTTGTACATAGGCTGTATAGTCTTTGTCTTGACATGCTCCACTTCAACTCTTTCGTTTCTAGCCTAAAAATAACTTATCTTGCTATCTTGGGGGCCAATAGAGACATCCTTAAGGCTCCCTACCCCCACATATACTTATTTTATGCAAACGACTGTGCTGCTCTGCGGTCCTAACCCTGGATAAGCTCTTTCAGATGGTATCGGAGCTTACACAGGGTTGACAAAGTCACCTGACTGGTGATTAGATGCTCAGGCCTGAACAGGAGATCACATATACCCCCATTCATGAAAGTGGCAGGTATTAATTGGCAGCTAAGTAATAGCCCCGTAATAAATACATTTTCACATACTTTATGGACTTATTCTCTAATTAAACTCTCCGCCTATGTATTTTCTGAAAGCAGAGTATGTATATAATTAGCAGATGTATGCCCTATTATACGATATACATATTTCTATTAGCTCTTACTAACACAGAGCAGAAAGCATCACTTACCAGGCCATTGGTGTGGTTACACATGTCCCAGAGAGGAATCAATGCCAGAGTCACCCGTGAACCATCCTCTGTAGGGATTTGATTCTGACGCGTCATGACGGAGGATACAGCCCATCTGCACCCAGGAAAACACAGGTTGATAAATGTATGCTTGTGAAGTAAGAAATCAAACTCATAATAGAGATACACTCCACTGCAATGTGATAATTATAGAAATAGATTCGTACATTTTGTAGACTTCTCCGCCCAATAAAACCCTATTTCTGCCATTACCTTGGTGCATTAACCTTCTCTAGCAAAGAGTCAGGCTGCAAGTCAGTGATTCCCAACTCCACCCTTTAGTTTCTTGGCAGTCAACACATGGACACAGTCTATCACAGTATTTGCAGTGACCCCCCCATCCTCTTTGGCCAACCAAATCAGACTTCAGCAGTTTATTGGTCAGCCAGATTTCCCTCTGAAAAAATCGCTAATGTTTTTCCTCTGGAGACAGGAAAAAGGCATGGAGGCTGCCAGACCTCCTCCTGAAAATGCTACCGGTAGCTGCCAGGCTGTAAAGCTAACCCTTTGGCTTCTAAAGTTTGAACCACCGAACCAAAACAAGTCTGCAGATAAGAACACCTGACTTTCCCATTCTCTATACCTGCTTCAGGTCAAGGATTAAGCCATTGGGTCAAAATATACTGGTTTTAGGTAGGGAATACCTAAAGGACAATTTGCACGTCCAAGATGAAATTGTACAGATAATAATTTCAAAAGAATAAGCTGATATGATTAAGAATAGGTTTTTAAAGGATATAATGAGGAAGATTAGGATTGGCATAGTTTGTTATAAACAGTTATAAAATCTGAGTCTGGGGATAATAAACATGGCTGGACCGTCTGTACAACTTTAAATTCTAATTGACAGTATACGGTGAGAAAATTGTTAGAAAAACACTGGGACATTTTGAAAAATTATAAAATTCTGGGGAAAAAAAAAAAAAAAAAATCTGATAAACCTATTTTGATTTTTAAAGAAGACCCCTAGCCTTAGGAATTACCTAACCCCCAATGTAGTTGAACGTGCGAAACAGATGAGCACGTTTGGTGATTTCAAATTTTTTTTTTCCCTTGTTGTAGATGTCAAGTATGTAAAGGTATTAGACAGAACATTATAAAAACAAGGGAACTTAAATCTAGGGTTACTGATAAGAACTTCACTATAAAGCATTTTATGTTCCACCAGACATGTAGTGTATTTCCTGCAGTGCCAATGTGGTTTACACAGTATATGGGGAGGACCACGCGGGCACTGCAGATGAGAATACATTAAACATATAAATGAAAAAAAAAAAATAAAAGGTTTCGTGGACATAGATTGTCTAGGCATTATGCCAGTTGCCATGTTAAAGATCCCTCTAATTTCGGCATAGGTAGATTTGTTTTACAATGGGGGAGGAGTAATATGGTGTGTGAGGTTTCTAAACTGGAAACCAAATGGGTTTTCTTGAGTTACAGTCATATATCCCATATGGTCTAAACATAGAGGTGGGACTTAAATTGATTTATCAATAGCGGATTTAAAATGTTTTATATTATTTTATTCATATTTTAATAGGATTTTGAAATGGTATTTTTATGTATGGTATTTATTGTGAATTGATATGTAAATAGAAGCGGCTTTTTATTATGGAACTACTTATAGGCTGTAAAGATTTGTTTTACCACCAGATGGCATTACACGGTATTCGATGAAAAAAATTGGATTTTTGACTAAAAAATCTATTTCTCTGATGTTCATGGACGGACACAGCTCCTTATCTTCTTGACTATTGGGTTATATACTGCCCCCTACAGGAGTAGGACACTAGGCAGGAAAAAGCTTGACTACGCCTATGGGGCAGTCCCAGGGGGTATACTTCCACTCTCAGCTATAGGAACTCAACTGTGAAAACGGAACCACCTCGAAGGTAGACAACATCAGGCCCAACCCCCACATGCAAGCTCAGAGGGATGACCATTTGCTGGACAACAGAAGCTGAATTGCCTCCTGCAATGTCTGGAATGTTTCCAGAGGAAGAAACACTGGCTGAGGCAGAGTCCAGAGTCAGACCCAGATAGTCCAGCTTTGTGGATGGAACCAGAGCAGACTTCTGAAGGTTCAGAATCCAAACGAACTCCCACAGAGTAATCTCCAAGTTGTCTATCAGAGCAGTAGGAGGTTTTGCTCGCAGAAGATCATCTTGGTACCCCAGTACCGCAATCCTAGCTAGGCCCCACAATGCTAGCACCGGGGCCAACACTTTTGTGAGGACCAGAGGGGCGGAGACAAGACCAAAGGGTAACGCCACAAACTGATAATGCTCCTCGCCCACTGCAAAGCGGAGGAAGGGCTGGTGACCAGCACATATTAGAATGTGAAAGTAGGCGGCCTTTAGGTCAATAGAAGCAAGAAAATACCCCTGATGTAGGGATGCCACCACTGTGCGAATGGACTCCATTCGGAACGTCTGTAACCATACAAAACAGTTTAGCGCCTTTCAAAATTGGACGTACCTTGCCTTCCTTCCTGGGAACTGTAAAGAGGTTTGAGTAAAAACCCCTGAAAACGTTCGAAACAATCATCTCTTGAAGTAACAAGTCTTGCACTGGCACAAAGAAACCCCGTAAGCGATCTGGGGACAAGTGCAGGTTGGAAGGGAAGAACCTTTCCGGAGGATAAGACCGAAACTCGATCTTGTAGTCGGACTAAATTACTTTGTGGACCCACTTGTCCAGTACCAGGGAGGTCCATGGATCCAGAAACCAGCGAAGACATCCCCCCACCGCAGATACGGGTGAGAGTGCCCCTTCATACAGAGGAAGCCTTGTCCGCAGGTCTGGAAGAGCCCGCTCATGGCTTGCCAGACCAGGTCCTCTTGGAACCTCCGGTGAAGGTCCTGAAGGGTTTTGATCCCTTGTCTTGAGACCCTGAGGGACAAAAAGCCTCTTATGAGCGGAGAAAAAATGGCCCACGTCTACGACGTGGCTCCTTGCCCTTGGTATCCTGCGGAAGAAGAATACTCTTCCCCCTTGTGAGCCCCCCTAATGATGTCATCCAAGGAAGCTCCAAACAGACAATCCCCTACAAGGGGGAGATCAGATGAGGCCTTCTTAGAAGTCTGGTCCGCAGACCAGCATTTCAGCCAGATAATACGTCAAAGAACCTCTGCTGATACAGACTAGAATCAAAGGGTCTAGAATCAAAGGAGCCGCATCCAAAGAGGCATCATAGATAATCAGTTAGCCTCTGGACCAACTGATCCGCCAGCTCCTCAAAAAGCAGGGGGAAGTTGTTTCCCCTCCAGGTCCTGGCGTAAACGTTTAGCCCACCCAGTCAGAATTTGAGACACCAGGGCAATAGTAAATACCGGCCTAAGTGCCGAACTAGCTACAGTGAACATATGGCGGGCCACAGCCTCTGCCCTCCTAACAGCCAGATCTTTAAAGGCCGGTGGCTCCTCAACCGGAATTAAGGTAGCTTTATTTAACCTCAAAACCGGCGAGTCCACTACAGGTGGAACCTCCACTTTTTAAGCAGGGAACCCTCATAAGGATACCGCAAAGCAAAAACGCTTAGGGACCACAAGAGTACGTTTTGGACAAACACACTGTTTTGTGACAATGTCGTCAAAGTAAGCGGAAAAAGGGAACACTCTCGCCGCTTTGGAGGGCCTGTGGGTGCCAAAAGGGACCGGCGCCTCCGAAGCAGTATCAGTCGCATCCTCCGTTTTTAAAGCTTCACTTGCAGGAACAAAAGATAGGAAAAAGTTCCATTCAAAAGGAAAAAATTGCCAAGACCAGAGATACCAGCAAGGAGCTAGGTCCTTACTCCTGACTAGGCAGAAAAAAAAAACAAGAGTGCCTATAGCTGAGAGTGGGAGTACACCCCCTGGGACTGCCCCATAGGCGTAGTCAAACTTTTTCCTGCCTAGTGTCATACTCCTGTAGGGAGCAATATAACCCAATGGTCAACAAGATAAGGAGCTGTGTCCGTCAATGAACGAAAGAGAAATAGGATTTTTATTAATTTATGCATTTAATATTAAGCTTTGAACTTTTGTGAGTTTTAATGGTTTTGGACTGTCGTGGATGATATAATGAATTAACATTCTTCAAATTGAAGTTCCATGTGTAAAAAGGGCTTCCCTTGGTGGCAGTGTCTATATAGGAGTGTTCCGTCAGCATAGTCAGCTGCTCCCCTTGGGAACTTCTTCCTACAAAGAAACACGTTGGGGTGGGGCTAAATCTGACATCATCACGCTCCAGGGCCCGCGGCTGGTACCTTTCTAAAACCAATAAAGCGGTTTATGTGGCTTTACATGTGGCTTTTAGTATTCATGTTTTGCCAACCCATTACACATCTTTGCTTGTGAGGCCTGTGGTTCCCTATGTTTGGTCCAAGTAGGAATGCACAGTGTACAAGCCTTTATTGAACAAGTGCCATTTGACTTCCTATAACCCGGGGTCTATTACTCGGGTAAGAGGCTGGTGTTTATGTGTGGTGGAGAAGTCACATAAGTCACAGAGGAATAGGTCTGCTTGGTAAGGAGTTTTGTTTCAGGCAATTTGCACATATTATGTTGGTGTTTGCACATCCATGGAATAAACTTTATTTAAGGACACTTGTAAGAACTTTACAGGGATTATTTATTGGTATATTTGCACTATTCATGATAATTTGTATTGAATAGGAGCTTTATTATAAGCAGTGCAATGGTTATGATTTTGCCATGTTCACACAACTGTGGTATTTGCACAATTGAATTGAATATTTAAAGACACAGCACAAAAATATTTAGTGTTACATTGGGTCAGAGTAACAGCCAGGAAACTGACATTTTCCAAAGAAGGTCAAAGAACCCTTATTTCTCTTATGACAAGGTTTACTTTCAAGGAGTACAATTAGGACACATTCACATTAGGTGCAGAGGCCGGCAGTCTGATGCGTGTGTGTTTGCGCCTGAGAGTGACAGATGTTCAGTGCAGCAGCAGTGTTAAAATTCAATGACAGGCTGACAGATGCAGCAGCTTTATGGATTTCCCTACACATGGTAATATTTATATAGATACAGGGATGGATGCAGTGCCCTGAAGGCAGACTGTAACAGGTGCTCCTGTCACTGATCTCTAACAGGCTTCTAGCATTGGCTGCATGGAGCATCTATCACTCATGGGTGCATAACCAGACACACAAACATGCCATGTACAGGCCTTGGCACCCATTTGAACGAGACTCTAAAAACAGCAAGTACCATAGGTCCTTTCTGCTGTGTCAAAACTACTGTGAGAGGGACTGGGGAACAGGGCCAGGACTAGGGGCAGGCTGAGTGGGCACCTGCCCCGAGTGCTGTGTTGATTGGAGGCACTACAATAACTCAGGAGCATGGGGGCATCTGATGTAAATGGAGGGACTCTATTGGGGGCACCTGATGTAAACGGACAAACTCTACTGGGTTCACCTGATGTAAAAACAAGGACTCTACTGGGGGCACCTGATGTAAAAAGAAGGACTCTACTGGGGGCACCTGATGTAAATGGAAGGACTCTACTGGGGGCACCTGCTTTAAATTGAAGGACTTTACTGGGGGCACCTGCTGTAAACGGAAAGGACTCTACGGGGGGCACCTGAAGTAAAGAGGCACCTGCTGTAAACGGAAGGACTCTACTGGGGGCACCTAAAGTAAAAGGGGCACCTGCTGCAAACAGAAGGACTCTACTGGGGGCACCTAAAGTAAAAGGGGCACCTGCTGCAAACAAAAGGACTCTACTGGGGGCACCTAAAGTAAAAGGGGCACCTGCTGCAAACAGAAGGACTCTACTGGGGGCACCTAAAGTAAAGGGGCACCTGCTGTAAACAGGAGGACTCTACTGGGGGCACCTGCTATAAACAGAAGGACTCCACTAGGGGCACCTGAAATAAAGGGGCACCTGCTGTAAACGGGGGACTCTACTGGCGGCACCTGAAGTAAACGGGGGAACTCTACTGGGCCACCTGAGGTAAACAGGGAACTCTACTGGGCCACTTGAGGTAAACAGGGGAACTCTACTGGGGGCACCTGATGTAAACAGGGGAACTCTACTGGGGGCACCTGATGTAAACGGGGGAACTCTACTGGGGGCACCTGATGTAAACGGGGGGACTCTACTGGGGGCACCTGATGTAAACGGGGGGACTCTACTGGGGGCACCTGATGTAAACGGGGGGACTCTACTGGGGGCACCTGATGTAAACGGGGGGACTCTACTGGGGGCACCTGATGTAAACGGGGGGACTCTACTGGGGGCACCTGATGTAAACGGGGGGACTCTACTGGGGGCACCTGATGTAAATGGGGGGACTCTACTGGGGGCACCTGATGTAAACAGGGAGACTCTACTGGGGGCACCTGATGTAAACGGATGGACTCTTCTGGGGGCACCGGATGTAAACGGAGGGACTCTACTGGGGGCGCCTGATGTAAACGGGGGGACTCTACTGGGGGCACCTGATGTAAACGGGGGGACTCTACTGGGGGCACCTGATGTAAACGGGGGGACTCTACTGGGGGCACCTCATGGATGACCTTGTCCCAGCACTGCTGGGGAGTGGCTTAAATGGAGCTTTGTGCTTGGAAGCAATGCTCACAAGTGCCTCCACAGCACCCAGGTTGCTAAGGAGGCACCTGGAGGAAGGGGGAGAGGAAAGACCAGTAGGGGAACCAAAGGTAAGGGATCGCTCTGGGCAATGTCGTTGCACAGAGCAGAGAAGCATAAATTCTTTATTTTAATAATAAAAAAATAATAATAATAATAATAATCGTTATTATTCCGTTAAACAACACAGTTAAGTCACAACCGCTCCCCCAAGGCTATTACAGAGAAGCAGCAGACTAATGAGCTCATTCCTCTGCTCACAATGCTCTCTCCACCCATCAGCATGTTCCTCGTTATCACGTGTGCTCTGTAGCACACCTGACTGGCAACTAATGATGATCCTGCCTCTCCCAGTGTGAATGCTGCTGTATAGGGTAATACAAGAGGCTAGTACCAATTCAAATTCAGGTTCTTACCCTAGTAGAATTTCAAAATACATTTAGTGATTTTAATGTGTGCAACTAAATTACTTCTCTTTTATATCTGCCTGGAGTTCAGCTTTAAACAAAACACTAAAGACTGTCTAGCTCATTCTAAAAAGTCGATAAATGAAAGCTAACCTCCCTCTCCGTGTGCTTTTATAAAGCGATTGAAAAAAAAAATAACCAACCTGTAGTCATCAAACGTGAAAGCGTCCTTTAGGGGCAGCTTGCTGGCATTAGGATGAGTCTGAGGCCAAGAAAGAGAAGAAGAAGAGAGAAAACCCATCAGAACACACTGTGCAAAATTTCATCACTTTCCTTCCTAACCGATCCTAACAAGAGCCAAATGAAGCGGGAGGTGCCCGGCGATGTAACGCAGGGATCATCAAGCTATTATGTTCTCATACATCAACGTCAACTTAATTTGTTGTGCCCAGCAGCTTCCATTAATCTGCGTCTCCGGATTCTGAGACGGCAACTCGCAGGCAGCGTAACTTTAACGATATAAGGTGGACGCTGCGGACAGGCAAGCGGCCATCATTTATACATGTCAGCCAGGAAGCAAGAATTAATTAGGCATTTCAGCTTACGCTCTCTAAACAAATGTTTCAAAGAAGGTTTTTTTTTTTTCCCCTCTCCCGTTTCCCTCAGAAATTTTAATTTTCAATTTCACACTGTGGCAGGCATCGACGTATTAAAGGGATCGCTCCGAATTCCTTTGTCGCTTTATTCTACGGGTTAGAAAATTAGCAGCTATTTTTGTTGGGAGACTTAACGATCAGCAGTTTTGATGTGTACAAGTAACGTTTGGGGGGGGGTTGTGGAAAAGTTGGCTGTACTGACTAGAGCGCAGGTTGAGTCTTTGTAGTGATGGCGGCCATTTTGAATGCAGCAATGGTCACTAATCCTTTATATAAAGCCATTATAAAAGGTTGATGGTTTCTCCTCATAAAAATGGTTTCCACCACTAAAATTAAATCGCCCTTTCTAGAATGCAGTAACTCACTAATACACACTATATTGTCAAAAGTTTTGGGACACCTGCCTTTACATGCACATGAACTTTAATGGCCAGTCTTAGTCCGTAGGGATCAATATTGAGTTGGCCCACCCTTTGCAGCTATAACAGCTTAAACTCTTCTGGGAAGACTGTCCACAAGGTTTAGGAGTGTGTCTATGGCAGCCTCTCTCAACCTTTTCAACACAGAGGAACCCTTGAAATAAATTTCTGGTCTCGGGGAACCCCAGCAAAAATAAAAAATCTACAACTCATGACACATTAGTGTGACAGTCAGTGGGAAGAATGCTCCTTACTCTTGTCATCATTGGGAAGAATTACCCCCCTTACAGATAGCCAAGTCAAAGTCCAGACCTGAATCCAATCGAGAATCTGTGGAAAGAACTGAAAACTGCTGTTCACAAACGCTCTCCATCCAACCTCACTGAGCTCGAGCTGTTTTGCAAGGAGGAATGGGCAAAAATTACAGTCTCTCGATGTGCAAAACTGATAGAGACATACCCCAAGCGACTTACAGCTGTAATCGCAGCAAAAGGTGGCGCTACAAAGTATTAACTTAAGGGGGCTGAATAGTTTTGCACGCCCAATTTTTCAGTTTTTTATTTGTTAAAGTTTGAAATATCCAATAAATTTTGTTCCACTTCATGATTGTGTCCTACTTGTTGTTGATTCTTCACAAAAAATTACAGTTTTATATCTTAATGTTTGAAGCCTGAAATGTGGCAAAAGGTCGAAAAGTTCAAGGGGGCCGAATACTTTCGCAAGGCACTGTAAAACACAGAACGAGTCAGGTTGCCACATGCAACAGGAATTGTTTCCACAATAATTCAGGCTGGGCAATTATTACATATAGGATTCAACATGTAGAGCCGATTACATCGCAAATGATCACATACTGCACTGCAACCAGCATTGAAATTTACAGCAGACTGCCTAAAAATCAAATTTATCAGCAGCTGACCACCACTGCAGTGTTTAATTAAAGCGATAAAAAAAAAAAAAAAAGCAAACATTTATTATATTGCAGCTCACCAATTCTTAGATGTGATGGCTGCATTTGTTTTCTTTTTTAGGCTCGCTCTCCTTTATTTTTTACCTAGTGATCTTTCAACAGAACAAGCTCTCCTGCAGATGTATCAGTTACAGGGATGAGACAAACCATTTACTACTGACAGGGGTGCTTACAATTATCAGTGAGGAGTTTGGATTTAATTTGTTAGTGTATCTAAATCTGCTAGAACATCTAAAACACTTCCCTCCCACCAGACTGACAACGCTGCTGTCCAAAGGTGCCCCCTGTGCTCCTTCATCCAGAATGGAGATACTCTAATACAGGTGGTTTGTTACTGGCCAGATCACCAGATGAAAACAGGGGAAAAAAGAAAGCAAATGCAGCCAACCACATCTGTTTGGTAAGCTGCAATATAATACATTTTTGGTTTTGAGTTAAATGCAGCTTTAATGTAAGCTTTAACGAGCAGGGCCCTCTGATTCCTCCAGTATTAAATTGTATTGTAACTGTATTGTCTTCCCCACATGTTGTAAAGCGCTGAGCAAACTGTTGGCGCTACTGTATATAAATCCTGAATAATAATAATAATATTAATCAGCTGAGGCTAAGTGGTCAGCACTTTTGCCTAGCAGCACTAGGGTCATTGGTTCAAATCCCAACCAAGACACTACCTGCCTGGAGTTTGCATGTTCTCCCAGTGGCTGCGTGAGTTTCCTCCGGGTACTCCGGTTTCCTCCGGTGTATGTACAGCCTTGCCCAAAAGTTTTGAGAATGACAGAAATAATTACATTTTCACAAGTCTGCTGCTTCAGTGTTTTTAAAGCTTTTTGTCGGATGTTATGCTGAAGTATAAGAGACCTAAACTCCCCAATAAAAAGAAAGTATTAGAAGAGCTTAAAAGAAATGATGTAGAGTCTTCTCACAAGAGACGCATATTTCACTGGACTCCAATGTAAAATTATATTCAAAGCATTTCCCAACGTGGAAGGATGTGGCTCAGAAGTTGATTGACCGCATGCCAGGGCGAACTGCAGAGGTCTTTAAAAAGAAGGGTCAGCACTGCAAATATTGGGGCCTAAACTCCCCAATATTTGCAGTGCTGACCCTTCTTTTTAAAGACCTCTGCAGTTTGCCCTGGCATGCGATCAATCAACTTCTGAGCCACATCCTTACTGATGGCAGCCCATTCTTGCATGATCAATGCTTTGAGTTTGTCAGAATTTGTGGGTTTTTTTGTTCACCCGCCTCTTGAGGATTGACCACAAGTTCTGAATGGGATTAAGGTCTGGGGAGTTTCCTGCCCATGGACCCAAAATGTCAATGTTTTTTCCCCAAGCCACTTAATTATCACTTTTGCATTATGGCAAGGTGCTCCATCATGCTGGAAAAGACATTGTCCTTCAAACTGTTCTGGTTGGGAAAAGTTGCTTTTGGAGGATATTTTTGTACTAGTGATCGACAGATATTGTTTTTTTTCGTTGCCGATAGCAATATTTTGGCCAATGCATATCAGTATCAGCCGATATGCTCCAATATTTTTGTACATTTAAAAATATTTTTTTTTTCCCCTTGACAGGACAGGTACTGTTGTGGAGGGATCTGGGGGTCTAAAAGACCCCAAACCCCTCCTCTGCACTTAAAAGCATTCAAAACGCTAAGTTTGGCTGTTTTGAATGCTGTAATATTTTTTAATCTGGCGCCAGTACTTGGAAGTGATGTCATGACATCACTTCCGGGTTTTTGCATGGAGACCTGATCTTCGATCGCGTCTTCGGCGGCCGTGCAGGCTGGTTGCCCACATTTCCTGGTGGGACAGGAGACCCGGGTGAGCCGCGAAAGGCGGGGGTTGGTTAATTACGTCCCCTCCCGCTACTTGTAATGACAGCCGAGAGGCTTCTCAGCCGCATTGGTTGTCATTACAAGACAACCGACCCTTGGCTATGGACGCCGGTACCGGGGTGTTGCCTCTAGCTGCAGGCATCACTCCGGTAAATGCCCTTTCCCGAAATATCGCCAATATCGGTAACCTCCGGGGCTGATTCCGATATATCGGGGAAAGTGCATATCGGCCCTCGATATATCGGCTTTGCCGATAATCAGTCGATCCCTATTTTGTACCATTCTTTATTCGTGGCTGTGTTCTTAGGCAAAATTGTGAGTGAGCCCACCCCCTTGGCTGAGAAGCAACCCCACACATGAATGGTCTCAGGATGCTTTACTTTACTGCACGACACAGGATTGATGGTAGCATTCATCTTTTCTTCTCCGGACAAAGTTTGTCCGGATGTTCCAATCGGAAAGGGGATTCATCAGAGAAAATGACTTTACCCCATTCTTCAGCAGTCCAAACCCTGTATCTTTTGCAGAAGATCAGTATGTCCCTGATGTTTTTCCTGGAGGGACGTGGCTTCTTTGCTGCCCTTCTTGACACCAGGCCATCCTTCAAAAGTCTTCGCCTCACTGTGCGTGCAGATGTACTCACACCTGCCTGCTGCCATTCCTGAGTAAGCTCCACACTGGTGGTGCCCTGACCCCGCAGCTGAACCAACTAAAGGAAACGGTCCCGACGCTTGCTGGACTTTCTTGGGTGCCCTAAAGCAGGGGTCCTCAAACTACGGCCCTGAACTCAGCCCGCCGGCCAGAATCGGCATAGGGCTGACTGTCGGTCACTCACTGAAGCTGTAATATGCTTCAGAAAAGGGTGGACCTGGGGCGCAGAACAGAACAGCTATTGTCACATGGATAATCCTCCTGGGGGACTGGGGGGGAGGCAACTGAGGAGAAGCCGCCCGCCACTGCAGGTAAGTGCACTGGTCTCTCTGGCAGTCTCTGCACGCTGGTCGCTTTGCATTGAAAGGGGACACGCTGTGGTCACTCTGGCATGGAAAGGGGGCATGCTGTGGTCACTCTGGCATTGAAAGGGGGCATGCTGGGGTCACTCTGGCATTGAAAGGGGGCACGCTGGGGTCACTCTGGCATTGAAAGGGGGCATGCTTTGGTCACTCTGGCATTGAAAGGGGGCACGCTGTGGTCACCCTGGCATTGAAAGGGGACATGTTGTGGTCACTCTGGCATTGAAAGGGGACACGCTATGGTCACTCTGGCATTGAAAGGGGGCATGCTGTGGTCACTCTGGCATTGAAAGGGGGCACACTGTGGTCACTCTGGCATTGAAAGGGGGCAGGCTGTGGTCATATATATATATATATATATATATATAAAAAATAAAACAATAAATATTGTATTGTTTTTTTGTGCACTACAAATAAAATATGCGCATTGGAATTTGCTCATATTTTTTTTTCAAACTATAGTCCGGCCCCCAACAGTGTCTGAGGGACCGTGAACTAGCCCCCTGTTTAAAAAGTTTGAGGACCCCTGCCCTAAAGCCTTCTTCACAAATGCAGTGGAAATGTTTTTTTATGGGTCGAAGTTCATTTTCACGGCAAAGTGGGACTTTGCAATTAATTGAAATTCATCTGATAGCTCTTTATAACATTTTGGAGTATATGCAAATTGCCATCATAAAAACTGAGGCAGCATACTTTGTGGAAATTAATATTTGTGTAATTCTCAAAACTTTTGGCCAGGGCTGTATGAATGTGATTTAGGGACCTTAGAGTGTAAGCTCTCTGAGGGCATGGACTGATGTGAAATGTACAATATGTGTAAAGCACTGTGTAAATTGACAGCGTTATACAAGTACCTAAAATAAATAAGAAAGCTGCTTGATGTCTGAAATAAGGCATTTGCAGAGCTTTTAGCGGATTGCTGTACACAATGCTCTTAGGCAAGCTAATGAAAGTGTGGCCAAGACCTGAAAGAAACTCAAACTGACAAGACCATGAAGAAGCCCATCATTACTGACCTTCTGAAAATGCAGATCAGAGAAGTTAATCTAAAATTAGATCTGCTCATCTACATACCTGTTCCAGGTCAGTGTCTCAAAGTACTGAAACCACTGGACCAGCACGATGCCGGAGATCTAGCATTTTCAGATAGGGGGAGATCAACAATTGCAGCATCCACACGTCCGCAGTACAGATGTCCTTTTACAACTCTTGTTCATGACGGCACAGAAGTAAAAACACCATTATGGAAATAAAAGAAAACCTATTCTAAGACTTTCCAAGAACATTTTCTTGCCTACCCTTGTCGGGCCAACAAAGGATATTGGGAGCTTCAAAGGATGCGGCTGCGTTCTTGTTATGCTGAAAAATGTAATCAAACACTTGGGCACGGCTGAGAGGAAATGTGAATACGCGGGGAGGCCTCCTACCACTGCTAATGAAGCCCCCGTGTTGTCCCCAGTTTTACTTCTGATGCATTAGCATCTCAAGTGCGAGGTAATTTATCATTGCTCACTGTAATGTACTCGCTGGCACTGCGTGCAGGACAGTAGGGGATGAGGTAAAAGTGGCTCAAACTATAAATCAATTATGAAACAAAAGCCGAGGCTCAGCGAGCAATTTGAGGAAAATTATACACTGCACGACTGCCAATTGGGTGGGAAATTTCCGTGGCTTCTTCTCCCACCCCCTCCTCGCGTAACCCTTTCATTGCCGCCTCGTTAAAAGGTTTCCGGGTCTGTCATTCCTGCCAGCTAGTGAGGGATTTTACCCACCAGGGTTTAGAACTATGAGCAAAATAAAAATAACACATATGATGCAATCCTTCACTCAACTAAGAATTTTTTTTTTTTAATCCCCCAGTAACAGTTTTGTTACCTGTTGATCCAGCCATTGGATTCCTTTTTTTTTCCTTCTTTAAAAGGCAGAACACCATCCGTTTCCCCCCACCAACCCCGGTATTCTTTTTTTTTACCCTTATGCCTTATATACTGCAGTCTTCTTGCTGCTGCTGTCACAGCTTTTATTACTTCCAGCAGCGGGTGAGCATTTTCCTGCACTGAGTAGCTTAGTCCAGGAGAGCCAAGGGCCCAGCGCTCCCGGAGAGCCAAGGGCCCAGCGCTCCCGGAGAGCCAAGGGCCCAGCGCTCCCGGACAGCCAAGGGCCCAGCGCTCCCGGACAGCCAAGGGCCCAGCGCTCCCGGACAGCCAAGGGCCCAGCGCTCCCGGACAGCCAAGGGCCCAGCGCCCCCGGACAGCCAAGGGCCCAGCGCCCCCGGACAGCCAAGGGCCCAGCGCCCCCGGACAGCCAAGGGCCCAGCGCCCCCGGACAGCCAAGGGCCCAGCGCCCCCGGACAGCCAAGGGCCCAGCGCCCCCGGACAGCCAAGGGCCCAGCGCCCCCGGACAGCCAAGGGCCCAGCGCCCCCGGACAGCCAAGGGCCCAGCGCCCCCGGACAGCGAAGGGCCCAGCGCCCCCGGACAGCCAAGGGCCCAGCGCCCCCGGACAGCCAAGGGCCCAGCTCCCCCGGACAGCCAAGGGCCCAGCGCCCCCGGACAGCCAAGGGCCCAGCGCCCCCGGACAGCCAAGGGCCCAGCGCCCCCGGACAGCCAAGGGCCCAGCGCCCCCGGACAGCCAAGGGCCCAGCACTCCAGGACAGCCAAGGGCCCAGCACTCCAGGACAGCCAAGGGCCCAGCACTCCAGGACAGCCAAGGGCCCAGCACTCCAGGACAGCCAAGGGCCCAGCACTCCAGGACAGCCAAGGGCCCAGCACTCCAGGACAGCCAAGGGCCCAGCACTCCAGGACAGCCAAGGGCCCAGCACTCCAGGACAGCCAAGGGCCCAGCACTCCAGGACTAAGGTCTCTATGGGGGGGGGGGGGTGTAAATGACAGGCTAAACAAAACCATGAAAATTTCCCAGCTCATCTTGTTTGTACTGTTGTAAATGACAGGCTAGGCTCACAGGAAATGGGCAGGACAGACATGGCTGGTATTCTGCCCTGAACAGAACCTGCAGTGCTGGGCTGAGGAGTGTATCATGAGGGATCATTAGCTCTAGTGGTAGATGCGTTTTCAAGTGATTCACGGTAGTCAGAAACTAGATTTTAGGGCCTGGTAGCCCATTTTATTAAAAGGCAAATAAAAAGTCTACAACATATAGGTTTCCCACACAGGAGTTCTTCTCCTGGTAAATACACAAACAAAAAATGCTAGCCCACCCGACTCTTTATGCTGGTCACCCCGACCATAGGTGCTTCTGTGCAGACTGCTTTACTCTAGCGTCCACACCTCCGCTCTCGCCTTTGTGCTCATTCACACTACCGCGACTTGTCAGGCGACTGGTCAGCCTGACAAGTCGCGGTCCATGCAGTGCTATGGGAACCGTTCTAATAGGAGCGACTCAAGTTGCTCCGACTTAGAAAGTAGTTCCTGTACTACTTCGGGGCGACATCGGAGCGACTTGCATTGACATTCATTATATGAAGTCCGTGCAAGTCGCGGTGCATGCGACTTCACAGGTCGCCCCCGAAGTTGTGCCGCGGTAGTGTGAACCGGCACTTAGTCCTCAGGCCGTTTACTGCCTCTTGCAGATACACACACTCTGGCTGCCACCTGCAGCCTCTGACTCCTGGAGAGGATTGGAGTCCTCCTGACTCAATGCACAGACCTCCTATCCGTTGGGTGGAGCAGTATCGAACTGGGAGCCTTGAGGTATTCCTAAACCTCCATTATAAGGCCTATGCTGCTGGTCATCCACAAAACCTGGGACACAGGGTTGGAGATTCCATCACACCCAGGACACTATGGAATCTCCCAACTACAGAGCCCCATCCAGGTATACCAAAACCTGGAGAAAGCTGTAAAAGCAGTTTTCTCCACACCACAGCTACACTCTGTAGTCCTGCATGGAGCCAATGTGCACACTCTATGTTCTTTAACCAACCATTTTCATCGCGACAGGGTCTCATCCGATCACAGGAGGAAGTTGAGAATGCAACTGAAGCATGCAGAGGACATATACTTTATTAATTACAGGGAAGGGGCAAAAGGGTGGTGATAAAAAAAAAAAACTCAAAAAACAACATGGAATTCCAATTAAACAAGGGAACAGCACGGTTTGTAAAAACTGACAGCAGAACCATTGTCCTGTGTACAGGGTAGTCCTATATGGAGTGGCGGTAAACGGGTGAGCTTTAACACCCCCACACCGCCCATATGTGTCACTGGGCGCCCAATGTTTCTGTGCTGAGAGTGTGCTCACTGTGCGCTCCCAGCACAGAGACCGAAATGTCAGACAGTTCTCAGTTCCCACTAATGAGTCGTAGCTGGTGGAACCCGCTCTTGATCACGTGACCACCGTGACAGCCAATCAAAGTGGGCTCAAGATCACCGATCATTCCAACCGCTTTCCGAGGTGTACAGACCCTAATAAAGGGACACAAGAACTGGGCAGTAGGGAATTAAGTAAGCAACAAATTATAGCTCAAGCCCAGCTAACGCTTTTACGCCCGACACATTCCAGATGTTTTGGTTGCCTGATCCCCCCTGGTAGTCACTAAACTGCTATAGGACACAGTAATGACATGGAGACAAAAGGAAGGCACAGCAGCATGCACTGGACATAAACTACATGAGACGAAAAAAGGAATTCCTGTACTTAATGTCGTCATTACAGATAATAACTACATACAGTTACCTGAATACAGTATTTTTTCTTATAGCGGTCCCTTAACCTTTTACAGACCCATCTACATAGCTAGGGATGTGTCAAGTGCCCAGGTTTGGGCATAATTTGCCATATGACAGGTTTGAACCTATAGGGGCACAAAACGGGTGCATTAAACTAAAATCACTGAGATGTGAGCCAGGCAAATCATTGGCTCTCTGCCTTTCAAAGAAAAGAAGAAATGCACAGCCTTAGGGCTGCCAACCTCCATGGGAAAATACAGAAGCCTGGCTTTTATTCTCATCCAGTGGCTTGAAAACCTTTTGAATCTTCAAGTAAAAAAAAAAAAGCATGTAGAACATCTGACTTTACTGGCTGCATACTTTTTCCTGGTTAGTTTTAGAAATTTATCGGCGTCAGTAAAAGGCAGGGAAATAGGATTTCCAGAAAAAGGTCAGCAATGGCACTTCACGCATTTCTCTTAAAGAGGAAGTAAACTCAGCCGGCAAAACCATCATTAAACATAAACATCATTAAACATAAAACAAGGCCAATAGTCTAAACCTTTACATAGCACAGTGCATTGTTATTTCTGCCAAAAGCTTTTTTCATAATAGTTTTATGGTTCACTTTCCTTTCTGAGTATCCTGGCCGAGGCCTGCGCCATATTGGTTGCCGTTTTCAACTTCCAGCTGTAGATTTCCAACCAATTTTCCTGTAGGATTGCCTGTAATCTTGCGCATGTGCATCAGAAATTAGCCAAGCCTCGTTTTCGCTCAGTGTATATTATTGTAAAGCCAGCAAGGGTTATATGGATCTACTCGCTCGCTGGTCATCAGGGCTGAGGCTGACACCCCCATGTGGCGTAACAAGTCACATGGGATCCTTCAGGAAATCCTCAATGGGTCAGTAATATCGCAATATTGCAGTGCTATGCTGCAAGTGCCGATGACAGAGGCATGGCAACAGGACATATTGATGGACAGCACAGCAAGCATGCCATGATTGGGGGACAAAATGCGCATGCACCGGTGACGTCCCTTCACTAAACATTGGGCGATTATTACTAAACGGCGCAGATTTGGATTCCATAAAATACAGTGACATGCAAGTTAAAACACTGTGGCTATAAAGCGTGGAAATCCCCACACCTGCCGTTGACTGAAGTGAAACACCGAATCACCAACGCTATGATTCACGCCAAAATCTATGCTGTTTTGACGGATACAGTCGAGAAATATGATAGAATCTGGCAACCTTGGGTTGACAATTTTCTTCCCCCCAATTTTGATAGCTCCCTACTGCTGCCCTGAACCAAACCTGGGGACCCAAAACCCCCACTCCTTATGTACTGGCCCCCCCGGCGATCCTTCCTCTTCCCCCTCTTTCTACCCCTCCCCCTTTTATCCTTGTCTCCTCTTGTTACCCCCTTCTCCCTGTCCCCCCCCCCCCCCCCCGCCCTGCTTCCTTCCTTCTGCATACATATGTTGTAGCTCCTACAACGTCTGAGTTTGTTCTACCTTGTCATTTTAACTACAGTTTACAGGTTACCCGTTCGACTTGCTCTCTCATTCTGGCTGACTGTAGCCTATGTTTTTCCTGTTTGGTAGATACCCGTGAGGTTCCTCTCATCCCCCTGCCTCTTCCCACACGATACGGTAGACTTGGGTACTGTTCCCTTTTAGTTTAACAATTGGCTGGTTTTGCCTCCCCACCTAGGCACAGTGTGATCCCTATATGGGGTGCCGGTGGGTTGGTAATGCCCAGTGGCGGCTGGTGAAGTTTTAAGATGGGGGGGCGCAAGACCCCGCCCTTCTATTTTGGCCCCTCCCATTTCTCAGAAGCCACACCCCTTAGACCCCACCCATTTTGTCCCCTGTATTTTGCTTGCGTGAACCAATTCTCCCAATATATCACATATTAAGGGGTCCATCAGTACTAGTATATCCCATAATAGGGAGCAGGGGCCCTATTATGGGATACACTGACAGAGTGGCACAAACCCCACAGTACAGGCCCCTTGTACAAACCCCACAGTACAGACCCCCTAGCACAGACCACACAGTACATGCCCCCTTTCAATGCAGTGACCAGCGTACATGCCCCCTTTCAATGTAGTGACCAGTGTGCATGCCCCCTTTCAATGTAGTGACCAGCGTACATGCCCCCTTTCAATGTAGTGACCAGCGTACATGCCCCCTTTCAATGCAGTGACCAGCGTACATGCCCCCTTTCAATGTAGTGACCAGCGTACATGCCCCCTTTCAATGCAGTGACCAGCATACATGCCCCCTTTCAATGCAGTGACCAGTATACATGCCCCCTTTCAATGCAGTGACCAGCGTACATGCCCCCTTTCAATGCAGTGACCAGCGTACATGCCCCCTTTCAATGCAGTGACCAGCGTACATGCCCCCTTTCAATGTAGTGACCAGTATACAGGCCCCCTTTCAATGTAGTGACCAGTATACATGCCCCCTTTCAATGCAGTGACCAGCGTACATGCCCCCTTTCAATGCAGTGACCAGCGTACATGCCCCCTTTCAATGCAGTGACCAGCATACATGCCCCCTTTCAATGTAGTGACCAGTATACATGCCCCCTTTCAATGCAGTGACCAGCGTACATGCCCCCTTTCAATGTAGTGACCAGCGTACATGCCCCCTTTCAATACAGTGACCAGCGTACATGCCCCCTTTCAATGTAGTGACCAGCGTACATGCCCCCTTTTAATGTAGTGACCAGTATACAGGCCCCCTTTAAATGTAGTGACCAGTATACAGGCCCCCTTTCAATGTAGTGACCAGTATACATGCCCCCTTTCAATGTAGTGACCAGTATACAGGCCCCCTTTCAATGTAGTGACCAGCGTACATGCCCCCTTTCAATGTAGTGACCAGCGTACATGCCCCCTTTCAATGTAGTGACCAGCATACATGCCCCCTTTCAATGTAGTGACCAGCATACATGCCCCCTTTCAATGTAGTGACCAGCGTACATGCCCCCTTTCAATGTAGTGACCAGCGTACATGCCCCCTTTCAATGTAGTGACCAGCGTACATGCCCCCTTTCAATGTAGTGACCAGCGTACATGCCCCCTTTCAATGTAGTGACCAGTATACAGGCCCCCTTTCAATGTAGTGACCAGCGTACATGCCCCCTTTCAATGTAGTGACCAGCGTACATGCCCCCTTTCAATACAGTGACCAGCGTACATGCCCCCTTTCAATGTAGTGACCAGCGTACATGCCCCCTTTCAATGTAGTGACCAGTATACAGGCCCCCTTTCAATGTAGTGACCAGCGTACATGCCCCCTTTCAATGTAGTGACCAGCGTACATGCCCCCTTTCAATGTAGTGACCAGCGTACATGCCCCCTTTTAATGTAGTGACCAGCGTACATGCCCCCTTTCAATGTAGTGACCAGCATACATGCCCCCTTTCAATACAGTGACCAGCGTACATGCCCCCTTTAAATGTAGTGACCAGCGTACATGCCCCCTTTCAATGTAGTGACCAGTATACAGGCCCCCTTTCAATGTAGTGACCAGCGTACATGCCCCCTTTCAATGTAGTGACCAGCATACATGCCCCCTTTCAATGTAGTGACCAGCGTACATGCCCCCTTTCAATGTAGTGACCAGCGTACATGCCCCCTTTCAATGCAGTGACCAGCATACATGCCCCCTTTCAATGCAGTGACCAGCATACATGCCCCCTTTCAATGCAGTGACCAGCATACATGCCCCCTTTCAATGTAGTGACCAGCGTACATGCCCCCTTTCAATGCAGTGACCAGCGTACATGCCCCCTTTCAATGCAGTGACCAGCGTACATGCCCCCTTTCAATGTAGTGACCAGTATACATGCCCCCTTTCAATGTAGTGACCAGTATACATGCCCCCTTTCAATGCAGTGACCAGCATACATGCCCCCTTTCAATGCAGTGACCAGCATACATGCCCCCTTTCAATGCAGTGACCAGCATACATGCCCCCTTTCAATGTAGTGACCAGCGTACATGCCCCCTTTCAATGCAGTGACCAGCGTACATGCCCCCTTTCAATGCAGTGACCAGCGTACATGCCCCCTTTCAATGTAGTGACCAGTATACATGCCCCCTTTCAATGTAGTGACCAGTATACATGCCCCCTTTCAATGCAGTGACCAGCATACATGCCCCCTTTCAATGTAGTGACCAGCGTACATGCCCCCTTTCAATGTAGTGACCAGCGTACATGCCCCCTTTCAATGCAGTGACCAGCGTACATGCCCCCTTTCAATGCAGTGACCAGCGTACATGCCCCCTTTCAATGCAGTGACCAGCGTACATGCCCCCTTTCAATGTAGTGACCAGCGTACATGCCCCCTTTCAATGTAGTGACCAGCGTACATGCCCCCTTTCAATGTAGTGACCAGTATACAGGCCCCCTTTCAATGTAGTGACCAGTATACAGGCCCCCTTTAAATGTAGTGACCAGTATACAGGCCCCCTTTCAATGTAGTGACCAGCGTACATGCCCCCTTTCAATGTAGTGACCAGCGTACATGCCCCCTTTCAATGTAGTGACCAGTATACAGGCCCCCTTTCAATGTAGTGACCAGCGTACATGCCCCCTTTCAATGTAGTGACCAGTATACAGGCCCCCTTTAAATGTAGTGACCAGCGTACATGCCCCCTTTCAATGTAGTGACCAGTATACATGCCCCCTTTCAATGTAGTGACCAGCGTACATGCCCCCTTTCAATACAGTGACCAGCGTACATGCCCCCTGCAGAGGTATGGCAGTGGGAGAGATGGGATCAGGCAAAGGGATGGCGGTGGGAGGGATGGTCATGGGATGAGGCAGAGCAGAGGGGGATGGCGGTGGAAAGGCTGGATGGATGGATGGATGGATGGTCATGGCCCATGATGACCATCCATACAGCCTTTCCACCGCCATCCCCCTCTGCTCTGCCTCATCCCATGACCATCCATCCATCCAGCCTTTCCACCGCCATCCCCCTCTGCTCTGCCTCATCCCATGACTCATGGGATGAGGCAGAGCATAGGGGGATGGCGGTGGAAAAGCTGGATGGATGGTCATGGAGGACTGACAGGACAGGAGGACTCACCGGTGGTGATGTCTTCTTCCAGCAGATGACCTCCGGTGGTCTGGTCTCCTCTCCGGTGCCGCCGTCACTCCCGTCCGGTGTCCACCCGACTCCATCGCCCGCGGTCCGGTCCACTGCTGCGAGTGACGTCAGCGGGGTCAGCGTTGGATGTCCTGGATGCTGTGATTGGTCCAGGCTGGAGGCTGGACCAATCACAGCCAGGAATCCACGAAGTGGGGGTTTCCAAGGAATCTGCCTTGCGCCCAGGTTACGCCCCCCACGCCCCCCAGAAGGCAGCCAATCGGCGCCTCTTCTGGGTGGTAACCCCACCCCCCCACCCCCTCCACATCGGCTGGCGGCGGCGGCGGCGGCGAACGCAATTTTTTTTTTTTTTTCAAACTTTATTGCTCGTTTTGCAATCTTTTTTTTTTTTTTTATCTTTTTTTTTTTTCTTCCTTTTTTCAGGGGGGGCGGCGCCCTAGCGCCCCCTATGCACCGGCCGCCACTGGTAATGCCAATCACTACTCTCTCGTGACAACCCATTTTACCGCCCCTTGTCTACTAACCCTCACGGTTTGCTGTAGTTACAGTTATTGGTCATGCTCTGTTACAGAGCTTTGTTTACATTACCTTGCATTATTCTGTATGTCAAACGTTGTTACTCACTTGCATTATTCAATAAAATACTTGAAACAGAAAACACTGTGGCTATAATGGGCAAAACTACTGCTTGTGAGTTTACAACCACTTTAAGCCAATCATCCTTAGGTAAGTCAATACTATGCGCTCCCTATACTTGGAAGAGTTCATCCTAGCACATTGTCAAGAGGTTGTCACGTGTTAAAAGATCAATCTTCTCCATAGAAGATTGAAAGCTCTCGTCTATGGAGACCTTAAAAGTACACCTGTCAGATATTTTAAACTTTTTAAAGTAAAATTTCTGCCTAGAAACAGACAGTATAAGGGTCCTCCGATTAACTTTATCCTTCAGATATCCCTCATCTGTGTCTCTCTCAAACTAGTTCACTTTGTTACTGGGGCCCAATGTTCCTGATTATTGGGTTAAACCCTTGCAACAGCCATCTGCTTGTTCAATAAGGTGGCCCTTACCAGCCACTGGGGCATACCTATTGAATTAGGGAAGAAATATGGGAACTTAAGCCCTGGTATAAAATTTGAAACTAGTTTACGAGTGGCACACAGGAAGGTTCTCTCACAAAAATAAGGTAATAGCAGCATTTTGGGTTTGCTTAGGTGCTTCTGAAAGTGGCAGACGAGTTCATTTTAAAGTGGAGAGCGGCAGGATTTGAACCCCGTGGAGTTTTCATTTATTTTTTTATTTTTGTCTGAAGATCGACTTCAGGCTTTAACATAAAAACCAAGGCTTGGCTTTGAGTTGAATTTCCAGATGAACAGCTTAATAGGCTAGACAAACCCAAAAACAAGGGAAAAGTCCAGATTAAATAGGGATATGAGAGATATTTATAATAAAGCTGGGGCAGATCGTAATCAAAACTAACCTCAGCTGGCAAGAAAATGCCACTCATTCTACTTTATGTGTAAACATTTCTTGGCTGGGCATCTGGATGTAAAGAAAAAAAAAAAAAAAACCCAAAGACTTCTGGCGGCTCAGTAACTCTGGAAGTCTTTGGAAGGTACATAGGTTGGAATGTAACTGTAAATAATTGATGCAGCAGAGATCTAGGTAAACTACTACAGGTAACATCTAGCTGGCAATGTATGGGGCTGGTGCCAAGAAATAAAAAAATCCACTCGGTCTTACAAGGAGATAGCAGATTTAAATATATTATTTACATGTAGTATGTAAAGCCCATCTCCAGCTTGATTTTCTTCTTTTTTTTTTTTTTGCCCTTTTTAATCTCTTTATGCTGCCTTATGGCATTCCTTTAAGTGGGCTTTAATGCCTGGGATGCAGCATGTTTGTAAGAGGCATGCTTTTTTATGCAGAAGAATCATACATGGTCTTTTCTGCAATAAAATACACTTACCTGCCTATTTGCAAATGTACTGTAACAAGCACAGAGCAGCGCATGCACAACTCAGTTTACATTCCAGCGCAGTTCCTGTGTACCAGGGTGACTGCACCCCTGCGCATGAGACCTCATGCAGATGAAAGTCAGAGACGAGCCTCCGGAAGGAACAACGGACATGGATGCAGAACCACCTTATCCCTGTGAACCACCAGGTAAGGTGAACGACAAGACAGCGCTGCCAGTTCAGACACCCTGCGCGCCGCAGTAATGGTAACCAAAAAGGCCACCTTCTGAGACAATGTAAGCAGTGGAATCTCACATATTTTTAACGGGAGGCTTCTGGAGAACTGACAACACCAAATTGAGGTCCCACAGCAGCAATGGAGACTGCACTGGAGGAACCAAGTGTCCCACGCCCTGGAGAAAAGTACACACCAAGGAGTGTGTGGCCAACGGGCGTTGAAAGAAAACTGCCAAGGCCAAGACCTGGCCCTTGATGGTACTCAAGGCCAGGCACTGCTCAACCCCTCGTTGAAGGAAGCCAAGACCCAAGCCACTGAAAAGGAATGAGGGTGAACCCGGAGGGATTCACACCGCGTAATGTTAGTCTTCCACATACGATGGTAAATCTTCCTAGAAGTAAATTTTCTAGCTTTTAATAGCGTAGGAATCACAGAGTCAGACAAACCTCTGCCCTTCAGCACCTGGCTTTCAAAAGACAAGCCGTCAAAGCCAGCAACTGTGAAGCAGGATGGAAGATTGGCCCTTGGGACAGTGGATCTTCCCTGAGAGGGAGTCTCCAAGGAGCATCGGTGACCAGCCGTACCAGATCGGAGTACCAAGACCGGCAAGGCCACTCACTCCACACTAGGATAACCGGAATCCCTTCTGCCCCGATCCTGCTTAGTAGTCTCGGCAGAAGCTAGAGAAGAAGAAAGGCGTAAATACTTACACCAAGGAGCCACCAAGGCGTCTGTAGTGAAGGCTAGAGGATCCCGAGACCCTGCCACAAACCTCTGAACCTTCCTGTTGAGGAGAGAGGCAAACAGATCCACCTCTGGAATACCCCACCGGAGACACAAATGATGAAAAACCTCTGGCTAAAAGAGACAATTCTCCCTGGTCTAACGCCTGTCGATTGAGATAGTCCGCTTGCCAATTTTCTGCCCCTGGAATGTGCACAGCAGAGAGGGCTGGAACAAATCTTTCTGTCCACCTTAGAATGCTGGCAACTTCCCGAGCCGCCAGGACACATCTTGTGCGCCCTTGGTGACTGTCATAGGCCACGGCGTGGCATTGTCCGATTGAATCCGCACCGGACACGCTGGAGACGACTTGTCCAATGATCCAAAGTCTGATCGCTCGGAGCTCCAATACATTGATCGGTAATCTGGACTCTTCCTGAGACCAGACCCCTGAGCACAATCTGTGCCGAGGACGCCCACCCCACCTGGACAGGTGCATGCAAGTCCGAAGAGACAAAGAGCCGAATTGCCTCCTGCAACTTTTGAAGTTTCTCCCAAGGAAGAAACACTCTGGCTGAGGATGAGTCTAGAATCAGACCCAGAAAGACTAGGCTTGTGGAGGGAACCAGGGCGGACTTCTGAAGATTCAGAATCCAACCGAACTCCCTCAGTGTTTGCAGAGTAATCTCCAAGTTGTCCAACAAGGCGGACGAAGACTCTGCTCATAAAAGCAGATCGTCCAGGTATCCCAGTACTGCGATCCCCCATTTACGCAGTAATGCTAGAACCGGTGCCAACACTTTCGTGAAGACCTGAGGAGCGGAAGCGAGACCAAAGGGTAACGCCATGAATTGATAATGCTCCTCGCCCTTGGCAAAGCAGAGGAAACACATATTGGGATGTGAAGGTAGGCATCCTCAATGACGATGGAGGTGAGGAAACTTCCCTGATGTAGGGACGCCACCATCGTCTGCATGGACTCCATGCGGAACTTTCTTGAGGTCCAGTATTGGGCGCACCTTGCCCTCCTTCCTGGGAACTGTAAACAGGTTTGAGTAAAAACCTTGAAAACTTTCTGACTATGGAACCAGAACAATCATCCTTGAAGTAACAAATCTTGTACCGCCCCATAGAGATCATTTACGCGATCTGGGGATAAGTGCAGGTTGGAAGAGAAGAACCTTTCTAGAGGATATGATCAAAACTCAGTCTTGTAGCTGGAGCGAATGAGTTCATGGACCCACTTGTATTGAATCAGGGAGGTCCACGGATCTGGAAAGCAGCGAAGATGTCCCCTCCACCCCAGATACGGGTGAGGACGCCCCTTCATGGGGAGGAATTTTCGTCTGCAGGTATGCTCGACCAAGACTTTTTGGAAACCCCAGCGGAGGCCCGAAAGGGCTTGGTTCCCTTGAGACCCTAAAGGGACGAAAATGTCGCTTAGGAGCCGAAAAGGAGGGTCCCTGTCTGTCCCTTTACCCCTGGAAGCCTGAGGAAGAACAGTACTCTTTCCCCCTGTGAGGCCTTTGATGATGTCATCCAAGGAAGCTCCAAACAGGCGATGCCCCACAAATTAAAGATCAGGATGCCTTCTTAGAATCCTGGTCCGCAAACCAGCATTTCAATGCTCTGCAGGACCACTGCTTGAGACAGACAGTCTAGAAAGCAGGGGAGTGGCATCCAAAGAGGTGTCACAAACTGTAGCCCTTGGACCAACTGATCTGCCAGCTCCACCAAAGCAGGGGGGGAGCTGCTTCTCCTCCAGGTCCTGGCGTAAAAGCTCAGCTCACTCAGTCAGAGTTTGCGACACCAGGGCAATAGTAATTACCAGCCTAATTGCTGAACCAGCCACAGCCACATATGGTGGGCCAGAGCCTCCGCCCTCTTATTAGCTGGACTGGTTAAGGCCGTGGACTACACAACCAGAACGAAGGTAGCTCAATTTGACCTGGAAACTGGCGAGTCCACTACAGATGGAACCGTCCACCTGTAACGCAGTTAATCCTCATAAGGATACCACAAGCCAAAACGCTTAGCAACCACTGCGTTTTGGACAACCCCACTGTTTTGTGACAATGTTGTCAAGGTAAGTGCAAGAGAGGAACACACTTGCCCCTTTGGAGGTCCTGTGGGTGCCAAAAGGAACCGATGCCTCCGATGCAGCATCAGCCGCAACCTCCATTTTTAAAAGTTTCACGCACTGACACAAACAGTGCATCCACCAGTGCCTATTTAAGCATGGCTAGAGGAGCAGAGAAATCATTCCTCACTATATGAGCACTCAGGATGCATGGAAGCAGACCAAGTAGGGTCATTAATATACTAAGCTCACCCCAAAAAAATAACAAATAATCAGGGGAGGCCGCCGACTGTGATCCCGCAAAAGGGGACACCGGCCAAGTGCCCACAATGGAACATCTATCGGACCCCGCAAAAAAACGCCCTCCGAGCCTCCATAAAAGGGGGCCGTCTGCCATGATGCAGAAGCGCAGGCAGGGTACCCTCACTAAAACAGGGCAGGTGTCCCACGCAATAATGGCAGCAAGGCTGTCATTAAAAAATGAAGTGCCCGCACAGCACTTCCCCTTCCAAGGGAGGTGCCAAGCTGACCACATGGCCTAGCAGGCTGCAAGCCGCAGCCTTAATTATTATGGAGGCCAGCCGCAATTGCATGGATCCTCAGCCTGGCAGGTGCCCAAAAGAAGAGTGGGGGCTTCAGCTACACACACTGAGGCCGACCCCCCAACAGCAGCGCCTGACCGCAGCCTAAATTTATGAAGGCACCCAGCCGCGAGCCCCAGCGGAGCAGACCACCCAGGGGCAACGGAGGGGAAGGCGCATGTCGAAAGGAGGCAGTGGCATCAGCCACCCTCACAGGGGCCGCCTCACAGTTTCCACTGAGTAGGCCGCGGCCTAAATTTTTGGCCCGATCCAGCCCCGCGAAGAGCGTACCCGCGGTTGTTAAAACATCCGCTCCCCCAGGCCAACAACTGCCACAGGGAGCCCAGAGGACATCCTTGCCCTAGTCACCAACCCCCAGGGTGGCTTAACCCTCCGTTGCGCACCAGGAAAACCCGGTTAGCAGCAACTTCAACCAGCCCCCCTTAAGTGCATGCGGCAATAGCCAGCTCATAAACTTACAACAGAATCACCCAAGCGCTCACTACGCAGGGAACTCCAAACATAAGCACATGAAAGAGAAAATGAGGCGCAAACACCTAGGGTCCAATTACAGGGACATGTTAATTTCCACATGTGGGGGACTCTCTATATACGATTTTTACTCTTCATGTCTGAGTATGTTTTTGGCATTTTAATAAACTTTTTAAAAGGTGTCCACGGGTAATGCACTAGGTGTTTGAGCCTCCTCTTCTCTTTCATTAGCTCATAATCTCACCCAGAGAAGGGGGGGGGGGTGTTGGGGGTTCAGAGACCCACAGTGACTGAAATTATAAAGGGGCTGGGGGGGGGGGGGAAGAAGGAAGGGAATCCGGGGTCCGACCATACCAGAGAGGGGACAACGTCCACCCCAAAACCCTCCAGGGGAAGTGGGGGGACAGCTACTTACCACACCATGAACAGGGTGGGCACCGCTCCGGACAGGACACTACTCTATATTAATGTGGGTGCTGTCGGCCAGGAGGAAACACTGCGACTGAAGTTAAAGCTAGTTTGTATATGCCCTCGCGAGACGCTTAACTCACAGACCAGCCCCTGTCCATTGGGGTATGTCACGGCCGACCTAGAGCGGAGCTGCAGTTTGCACACGCTCGCTGGCCAGACTGGGGGGACCCTAGGGATCTATATTATGCAGTTCCTCACCCAGTCCAGCACTTGATTGTAGTTCTCACAGGGACAAACAGGACAGAAAACCGGAAAGAGGAAAAAATTCCATGTAAAAAGAAAAAAATTGCCAGGACCAGAGATCCCAGCAAGGAACTAGGTCCTTATTCCTGAGTAGGCAGAAAAAAAAAAACTGAATACCTATAGCAGGAGGTGGGAGTATACCCCCCGGGACTGCCCCATAGGCGTGTTCAAGGTTTTTCTCTGCCTAGTGTCCTACTCCAGTAGGAGCAGTATAACCTTATGGTCAAGAAGATGAAGAGCTGTGTCAGTCAATGAACGAAAGAGAAATTAGCGTTTTCAGAAGTCATTCAGCAATGACAATTCCCTTTATCATTCTTAGAATAGGTTTCCTCTGAAATCATTCTATATCAAGTCACTTTTATAGCTTATGTAATTTCTGTGACTTATCTGATGAATTTCAAGCAGCTGTGTAATTGCGTGCAATGACATCACAATCCATGGAACAACATTTGAAGATAAGGATTTTCTATACCAGGCACCTCTGGCAATAAATCAGGACACTGGCAAATCATCAGTAATCAAATTACCATGTTTAACATACATCCCTAGACCCATTAAGTTATCTTTAATAGTAGTATGTACTGACCACGCAATCCTCACACTTACAAAAACAGTGGAATTGCTGTATTTAAAAAGAAAAAAAAAAAAAAAAAAAAAGGTCATTTTTTGAGAAGTGGGGGAAAGGTTATGCAAATGAATTAAAACAGCACATATGTCCATATACCAGGGAGAACTTTCAAAAAGCTGCAGAAAAGGAATAAAAGCAACATTTCACATTCGTGACACTTTACTGCCATCTAGTGGTGAAATATGACTTTTGCAGACACCAAAATCACTTGCCAGCCTATATGCAGCCAAGCAAAGGAAGGGTACTCTGGAATAAAAGTGAACACAGATTGCAAAAGGACGGTTTTATTTTTAAACATGCTAACATATTATGTATGTAACCATATGCACATTCAAGGGATCCACGCATCAACTTTCAGTTCTGTGTTCTAAAATTTGGACATGGTGATTTGGCTTTCTGAGGGTCATCTAGCATTCATCTAGTCATCATACATTATAAACAGTGGTATAGCTGGATCAATACACTATTTCACTAGAAGAGCAACCTTCACTGTGTTTTTTTGTCATATTGCAGCTCCTTAGCATAATACAATTTGTCTTTAAAGAAGAATTCTATGCAAGGTATATTTTCAAGCTTGGATCAATGTAGCTATATATTTGGCCTACCTGACCAATGCTACTGGAAATCACTGAAGTACACCGCTACTCCAGTGCTCTCCACTTTCTTTTAGGCTGCATTCTGAACACCGAAGATCGGATGTTCACCAGGCACCATTAAGAAAATTCTTCCTGAAAGACTCTAACTGCCAGATACACCCTAATTGCCCGGACCACATCCAAGGCATGCAAGGCAAATTCCTTCAGATGTTTAGGCCTGGGACACAGGAAAGGCAACACAATGTCTTCATTCAAATGAAAATCAGAGACAACCTTTGGAAGGAGCGACAGATGGGGCAAAGAACCATCTTATTCCTGTTAATCACCAGGTAAGGTGAACGACAGGATAACGCTGCAGGTTCCAACACCCTGCGCGCAGAGGTGATAGCCACTAAAAGGCCACCTTCTGGGACAGTGATCTGCGATCAGGAAGTAAAATGATCCAGGAGTCGTCAGCAAGGGGATGAGGAGGGGCTCTTACCGCTGAAATCACCGCCCACAGGGCTCCACTGTCATGGCCGTCGCTATTTCCAATGGCAAACCACAAGAAAATGGCTGCCAGACTATACAAACATGGCCACCATGTATAGAAACACAGGCTACAACAAAATGGCAGCCCTGTGCGACACCACGAGGCTTACAGGGACTCAGGAGGGAGACCAAACCTCAAGAACAGATCCAGGCAGGACGGGAGGCCCTAGCAGGAACCCCCACCAGATACAACCCCCCCCCCCTCTGGGCAACCGATAGTGGAGAGGGGGGTCAGGATGAGGGACTTGGCAAGGGGGGGGGGGTGCCTGTTGGAAGGAGGGGAACCAGGGAGTCTGACCGTCCCAAGGAGGGGCCCACGTCCACCCCCAAAACCCTCTATGGGGAGAGGGGGACAGCTACTTCCCAAACCAGGCAGGCACCCCTCCAGACAGAAATGGAGGGGGTTGTTGGCCAGAAGGAGTGCTATGACCAGGGCCAAGACCCGGTCGTTTGTGACCTCACAAGGCATTTAACTCGCATCCCAACCCCTCTCCAGTGGGGCTATGTCCTGGCTGATCTAGCGCAGAGCCGAGGTCTGCACATGCTTGCTGGTCAGACTAAGGTGACCACTGGATCTAGATTATCCAGCCTGTCACGCAGCCCGGCAGTTGAATTTTAAACATGGTTAATGAGCCACACAGGACATATAAAGATGGTTACTTTAACTGACATCATGCTAAAGGAATGTAACTGTAAACTGACTATATGGACACGCCAGCCCACTAATCAGGAACGTGCCATTTTCCTTAGGTAATTTTGCTCCAGTGGGGGTGGGTTGACCATTTCTTTACATTCAAGTCCTATATATACCATAAGAAAAGCTTGCAATAACTGTCAACTCAAAGCTGCCATCAGATGTGCGCCTAATCCCGATTCTCGGTGCCTTGCCATTTAATGGGATAGACCCATGGCTGAAACAGCATCTCTATTTAAAAAGTGTGACTAAAGGCAAAAATGGATACATTTTATGGATGTTTTGGATAGAGTGCAGAGGGGATAGAACACCTGTCAGTTTTTATTGCTAAATGTGCCCCCCATTATGGAAATTCATCCCTCTCTATTTGTCCTGTTTACCATTATCATTAAAAGTGAAAGTAAAAGTAAAAATGTTCAATTTTGGGTTGTCCCAAGAAAAGTAAAAGAGGGAAAATCTTCCAAATGGGACACTAATTCCAGTGACTTGGGGGTCCCCAAGAGATTCCCTTAATTTGCAGGGACTTCCTGTGTTGGCTGTGGGACACTGGGACAAAGAAGGTAAAAATAAACCTCACAGGGATTATAACCCTACAATACTCAATCCAAAATGAAAAAAAAAAAAAAAAAAAAAAGGTTTGCCTATAATTCCACTAAGTATTCTTGTTATATTTCCAATTATTATCTGTATCTTCTCATTACTTTTATTAAATGTTATACTTATTTGTATGATCTCTCTTTGCACATATCAAATACAACCCCAAAAACAAACATTCACGTGACCGCGGTGAAATACAACTGTAATTAGGAAGAAGGACCATGGTATGCCAGAAAGCCTGAATCCCAAAGATGAGGTTTAACGCTTTGTCTTCCAGCTCCCCAGTGTTGGGGAGGTCAATAAGGATCTGATTTACAGCCTTCTAATATTCGGTTTTGCCTTTTTCCAGCCGAGCTAAGTAACATCTGAAAACTGGGACTGGAGAGCAGCTGAAGGCTTTACGAGATGATAAATCCATTTTTAATAAATGAGAGCACCTTGACGGAATAATAAATGAACCTGTTTACAAGATTCAAACAAGAAGCCAGAGCTGTGGGAAGATCCACAGTGCAGTGCAGAAACATTATCGCCTACATCCCACCAATACATACTGAAGTATTTGAAGGAATACAATAGTGTATTTTCCAGTTATGACTGTAATGTTGAACTTTACCCCCTAACACTGGCTTGCTGCCGCTATTTAGGTGGGCTTAATGCCTGGGAATGTATCATGTCACTGCTGTGATTGGCTTTCACAGCAGTCACATGATCAGGAGTCCATTTCACTGGCTCTCAATAAGTAGTGACAGCTCGGCCATTGTGCTGGGAGTGCACACTCAGTACACAACCTCAAGCAGCTGTGGACGCACATGTGTGGCGGCTGGGCGTTAAAGTCCACATTTCTTGTTGCTGCAGTTAGGGGGTAAAGTGGTTGAAAACTTCAGACATGAAATATGAACACTAGGGATGATCGAACGGTTCGGGTCGACCATCAGTTCGGCCCGAACATTGGGTGTTCGAGGTTCGGCCGAATTTAGAACTTTTTGCCCAAAAAGTTCGGAATTCGGCAACCAGAACCGCCCAAAATGCAATGCTTCAGGAAATGGGCTTTAAAAGCCCATGATTGGACCAGAACCATTAGCAAAAGCCAATTGAGGGGGCTGGAGAATGCTAGGAATGTGATTGGAGTGACTAGGGGGTCCCTAGACCAATCATTAGTGAATACGCCCCCCAGTATATAAGATCGCCCCCGCCAAATTCCTAGCATTGTTATACTGGACATGGAAGAGAGTGGAAGCAGTTCTGTTAATTTTACTTTAAAAGTGTCATTTAGCTATTTTTAGTGTGAGGAAAGGGATATCTAGTGTAGTTAGAGTGCTCCTTTACACTTAAGTTAGCTTCAAAAAATTAGTTTCTGTAGGGAAAGTATGAAGTGCCAGGGTGACCGTAATGTAGTGTAGGGGAAACTGACTGCCATGGCAGGCTGACCGACTGACCAAACCCTTCCATACCAGGGTGACCGTAATGTAGTGTAGGGGAAACTGACTGCCATGGCAGGCTGACCGACTGACCAAACCCTTCCATACCAGGGTGACCGTAATGTAGTGTAGGGGAAACTGACTGCCATAGCAGGCTGACCGACTGACCAAACTCTTCCATACCAGGGTGACCGTAATGTAGTGTACGGTGAACTGACAGTGACTGCCATGGCAAGGTGACCAAACCCTTCCATGTCAGGGTGACCGCAATAGAGAAATGATCATTTCTCTGAATAGCTTCGGAACACCATTATGGCTTCTCACCAGCAAGCATTTTTTATGCTGCAGGGGCTGCCACTGTCAGTGCTTTTTTGAGGACATGTTTGATGTCAGACATGACATCTGAACATGTGTATAGGGGGTATATATACACATATATGTCTGAATATATACCCCTAGACATATATAGGTGTGATAGTAGCAGAAATAAATGCTTGCACTAATGAAATCATTTACAGTAATATATTTCTGCTACTATCACACCTATACATGTCTAGGGGTATATATTCAGACATATATGTGTATATATACCCCCTATACACATGTTCAGATGTTTTGCCTGCCTCAAAAGAACCCAAAAAAATGCCAAAAAAACGCTAGTGTCAAAAAAAAAAAAAAAAATGCCCAGGTGTGTTTTTGCTGGCATTTTTTGGGGGGTTTTGGAGGCAGGCAACTATACACAAGTTCAGATGTTTTTCCTGACTGCAAAGAACCCCAAAAAGTTGCCTGCTATTAATTTAATAGCAGGCATTTTTTTGGGTTCTTTGCAGTCAGGAAAAACATCTGAACTTGTGTATAGTGGTACTGTGCACAAGTTCTGATGTTTTGCCTGCCTCCAAAAACCTTAAAAAAATGGCAGCAAAAACACACCTGGGCATTTTTTTTTGACGCTAGCATTTTTTTTGGCATTTTTTGGGGTTCTTTTGAGGCAGGCAAAACATCTGAACTTGTCTATAGTGGTATATATACACACATACTTATATGTTTATACACACCTAGACATATATAGGTGTGATAGTAGCAGAAATATATTAGTGTAAATGATTTCATTAGCGCAAGCATATATTTCTGCTACTATCACACCTATATATGTCTAGGTGTGTATAAACATATAAGTATGTGTGTATATATACCACTATAGACAAGTTCAGATGTTTTGCCTGCCTCAAAAGAACCCAAAAAAATGCCAAAAAAACCGCTAGCGTCAAAAAAAAAAAAAAATGCCCAGGTGTGTTTTTGCTGCCATTTTTTGGGGGTTTTTGGAGGCAGGCAAAACATCTGAACTTGTGCACAGTACCACTATACACAAGTTCAGATGTTTTTCCTGACTGAAAAGAACCCCAAAAAATGCCTTCTATTAAACCGGGAGAGAAGCCAACTACCTGTCCTGAAAGAAAGTGTTCTAATACAAACGATCTTTTTTTTTCTGGTTCTGGACATGCTACAGAGCTGAAACTTCACATGCACACCCTTTAGACCCCCCAGATACGAAATCCAAAGTAAAAATCAAAAAAATCTCTCTTTTTTTTTTTTCTCAATAATTGGCTTTTTTATCAAAAATGACAATTTTTTAAGAATTTTTTTTGTGTGATTTTGTGTCTGGGGGGTCTAAAAGGTGTACCTGTGAGGTTTCAGCTCTGTAGCATGTCCAGAACCAGAAAAAAAGATCATATAGGTGTTAAAGTTAAAGGAGGCTCCCGACCCACATCCCGGTTCTACTGAAAAATTATCTTTTTTTTTTTCATGGTTCTGGACATGCTACAGAGCTGAAACTTAACATGCACACCTTTTAGACCCACCAGATACTAAATCCAAAGTAAAAATCAAAAAATCTCTCTTTTTTTTTAAAAATTTTTTCAATAATTGGCTTTTTTATCAAAAATGACAATTTTTAAGAACTTTTTTTTGTGTGATTAATAGTTAATGGGGCATGACCCAGAACCCTGGGCACTTTTTAGGGGCGTTTATTGGGTTTTAGGGCTTAAAAATTGTGTTTTTTGATTACCGAAGTTCGGGTCCCATTGATTTCAATGGGGTTCTGAAATCCGGGCCGAACTTTCGGGAAGTTCGGATGTTCTGGCCGAACCGAACTTTTCAAAAGTTCGATCATCCCTAATTAACACAGCATATCCCTCTATAGTGTGTACTTGTCTCAATTAAGAGCACTAAGTGTAATTTCTGTTTGCTGCTTCATCCCTCTATCAACCTAAATCCCTTCTGACAAGTTTTCCTGACATCAAGTAAAAAAAAAAAATTATGTGACTGGGGAGAGAGCTCCAGCACACAGCTTGTGATTGAGTCCAGGTTCACACTTGTGCGATGATGCGGGAAGGCTGCGAATTCGCAGCCTGTTCCCACATCGCAAACGCAACCCTGGCAGTTCACACTGCCATATGCGATACGCAGGGGGTGTCAATTATATGTTAACGACACCCCCAGTTTGATCGCATATCGCAGTGCGATCTGACAGTTCGCACAGGATCGGATCGCACAAGTGTGAACCACTGTGCGATCCGATCCTGATGCGGCTGAAAAAAAGGGTCATGTGCGTGTTTGGTGCGGATACAGTGCGAATTCAGCCATACAAAGTGTATGGCTGAATTCGCATCAGCACCTCCGATCGCATGTAATGAAGGAGCAGTGCGCTCTGAATTACATGCGATCGGCGCACTCGCAGAAATGTGAACCGGCCCTCACAGCCTCTGCTCTGTTCCTGTATGAAGGGGGTGTGTCCCTTCTCTCCAATCAGCTCTCAGAGCTCTTCTTTACTGAGCTCTGCAGTGTGTAACTTTAGCTCACAGCCCCCCCACATTTTCTGACAGCTCAGACAAGCTTTATAATTCTGGACTTTGAATAGATGTTGAGAAGATTGCAGATAAACAGCTACACCTTATGTAGGAGGATTTGTTTCATCTATGTGCAATACCTGGGGCCAGTCACTTCACTGGGTATATGTAAGGGTTTACGACTACTTTAAGCTAAACTCCAGCCGTAGAAATATCTGTATCAATGTTCTCCCTTACCTTATGCCGAAACACTTTTAATGTGTTTTTTAAAGTGCATTTTCCAATTTTTTTCTCCCTCAAACATGCACCTCATTCCTCCTCTCTGGTCGTTCCCATTTGTACGACTGGGCAGCATTGTTTTTTGCCTATGAAGAAACCGCTCCGGGTTGCATTACCTCCTCATTGTGGTGTAGAGAAGAAAGCAGTGACAGGATTATATCGCACTTCCTTCTTAGGGCTGATGTGATCCCTACAGCACCCAGTCATGCCCTGCCCACAGCTGAAAATCAAAGCACCGCCCACACAGAAATTCTATATCATGGGAAACGCAGCTTCTATTTCCCCCTAGTGGTGTATACCAGATGTGACGTGCTGCCTGCCAGTAAAACTAACAGAAGGATCCAAATTCCTCAAATTAAAAAAAAGCATAAATTACTGAAAAAGGCCCCCCCCCCCAATTACAAGCATTTTTTATTGTGGATGGGGAAAGGGAGCCAAGAATCAAAAGTGAGCAGGATGCTGAAGTTCAGTGCGAGAAACAAAACTGTTTTTAAGTTTGGAATGGAGTTCCCCCACAGTAGCTGTCAGATTTGAAATTAGAGATCTGTGAATGAATAAACTACAAATCCCATCTGCCATCACACTTGTAGTTCACCAAAACCTCCTTTAGCTCTCAAATGGAAAGGTACAGAGGAAGGAAGAGTCTACAGGAGCCTATCATTGCTCCAGCAATCCACGGACCATGGCTGCAATGTTTTGCAGGATCATTTGCGAAAAAAAATATTTATAAATATGTTAATAATAATAATAATAATAATAATAATAATAATAGTAGACTGTAATATAGAGCCTGGATTTTGAACTTTACATTTACAGCCCAAAACGATAGCGTAGGAATGGATAAAACCCCATTCAGGCCTTTTTTTTTGGCCACTGGGTCCCATTTGGAAGATTCCCCTTCACTCCAAAGTCCTGTATCAGAAGTAAGAGGAAATCTCTCCAAAATTAGGGGAAATCTCTCCGTCACCGTCACAGAAACAAGTGTCCCCAACAAAAGATTTCAGAATTTCTGGGAATCCTTTTTCATGCTCTGGTGACAACTCAAAGTTTCCATTTTTTTTTCCTTCATACCAAGTCTAGGTCACCAAGACAAATATACAGGGTCAATTTCTCTAGTGGAGACCGAGACAAAGTTTTGCATTTGGTTAAGTTGTAAGCTGGAAGGTGCAGTCAGTCACCAGTGTCCACCATGGAAGGGCAAAAGTTGAGATTAAGAAAGAACAGGCGATTTAAAGAGGAACTCCATGCACCTTAAAAAATAAAAGTCAGCAGCTACAAAAAGTGTAGCTGCTGACTTTTAAAAAAAACAGCCACTCACCTGTCCCACGGTCCAGCAGTGAGCTCACCGCAGCCGTCTTCTTCCTCCGTCCTCCCTCAGGGGCGCCATCATCTTCACTATGAGCACCAGGCTGTGAGAGCTTGCGGCTTTGCGGCCGGGCACCCACTGCACATGCGTGAGTCACACGGCGCATCCTGTATTAGTGGATGCAGTCTTCTGGAACCTGTCAGTGTCCCAGAAGACTGCAGGGGGGGAGGGAGGAAAAAGAACTTACATTCCCAGCGCCAGAAACGGAAGTAGGAGCATGATCCTGCTCCCCCCCCCGCACCCCAAAAGTGCCAATTGTGCAAGAGGAGCTGGGAACAAGTCCTTTAAGCGGATCTTCCCCTGGTTTCCCTTCATTTCCCTTTGAACCCTCACTGCAACAGAATACCCTGCCAATACACACAGTGCCTATAAAAAGTATTCACTCCCTTCTTCGCTTGCTGAGAGGCTGAGCAACGTGCCAGTCCAAGCACGTGGGCAGATCTTGACCATATGGTCACGATCTTTACCAAGCCTGGACTGGCTCTGTGACATCAGCCGACAGTGGACTACCTTTAGTATTTACTCCCTTCTCGCTTGCTGAGAGGCTGAGCCACGTGCCAGTCCAAGCATGTGGGCAGATCCTGACCATATGGTCTCGATCTTTACCAAGCCTGGACCGGCTCTGTGACATCAGCCGACAGCGGGCTTCAGTGGATTATCTTTTGAAAATGCTAGCTGCCTGGTTGTCTAGCTTTCTTAGACACCGACTTTAAACACAAGCAGGCAGCCCCGGAACTCCTGATCTGCATACTTGTTTTGTGCAAGTGACCCAAATACTGAAGCCACTGGGTTAGCATGACAAATAGGCAACTAGTATTCTCAGAAGGGGAGGTAACTAATGACAGCCACCATACTTCCTATGCAGGTTTTCTTAAAATGGAGTAAGGGGACAAATGTAGCTCTTTGGGTGCCCTGCCCTGCTAGATAGGGTTGTGCTCTTGGGCAAATCTGTGTAGAAATCCCAGGGCTGAATGGGCAGAAATACAAAACCTTTGGAAAGTAAAACAAATCCCTTATATGTATTTCATCTGCGTTATTCAGCAGTCTGCCTAAAGTTCAACTTCCAGTTAGCATAGAGATTTATAATGATTTAACCTTAAAATATTTCGATCTAGCTAAAACCCAATTATGACTGGTACTCTTTTTTTCCCCTAAGTTGAAGTAAAAAAGGTTTTGAAGAAGGACTGGTGTAAAGAATATGAAGCTTCTACCTGGGGAAGTCATCATACTGTCCACCGGTGTAACAACTTGATAAAGCAGAGAGAAATCTTATCATTATATATATGCTATCTGGCTGGGAAGTGGGAAATGATGAATGAACAGGGCTCGGTAGATGCTGATTATGTTATTCCCTGGTTGTGCGTACATGAAAGCAGTTGACATGTAGAAACATTACTAATATTTGGAAGGCACAAGGGCCGATGGGGCGATTAGGCTCCATTCCTGCTACCTCGGTGGATGCTTGTCATTAGGTAAAATCTTGTTTTCTGTCCTGGGACTCGTGTGAAGTATTTTCAAAGAGAAAAGGATACTGCAGAAAGTTTACTATGTGAAATATTTAAAGCTGAAGTCTTGGTATACAACGGCAATACAAATAGGTTTTACTAGCCAATGGATCTTTGATAATGTTTTTTTTTTTTAAAGCCCATCTCAAGCCAACACATTAAGCACCCCCCCCCCCCCCCACACCTGTATCCTACCTCTTTAGAACCCCGTTCAGTATGTTTTTCCCCTAAATATCTTCTATGCTCACCGAAGTCTTCCAGTCGTGTCTTTTGCTTGCACGGTTTCTGGTTGAGGGACACGTAATCCAATGCTGCAGATGTGCCTGTGTGCCTGCACTACCCGGTCCCTTCATGCTGATGTAAATTGCCTACAGATTCTTTTCTGGATCCTAAGAGAACATCAGTGCTGGACAGCCAATAAGGAAATCTAGGCACCACTCGGACATGACATGAAAACCCGAAGAGGCTCCTGCCTCCTGTGCACAGAGGAACATGAACTGAAACCACATGCGACCACAAATTTAGAGATTTAGGGGACTAAAAGGGGCAGTTAGATTTTTGTTAAAGAGATTTTAAGATAGTGATTAGTTAGAGGTGGGTAGGAGTTTAACCACTTGCTTCCCAAGCCTATTCTGGCACTTCGCTCCTACATGTAAAAATCAACTTTTTTTAGCTAGAAAATTACTTGGAACCATCAAACATTACATACACACACACACATATATATATATATATATAATCATCAGAGACCCTATGGAATAAAATGGTGGGTGTTGCAATTTTTTATGTCACACAGAATTTGCGCAGCGGTTTTTCAAACGCATTTTAAAAAAAAAAAAAAACTTTTATGAATTAAAAGAGGGGGAAAAAAAAAACAGCCCGTGAAATGGCGGCAAACAACAGTGCTTAACATTCGCCATAGGCAACGCTTTAAACGCCTTTAGAGGTTACCAGTTTAGGGTTCCACAGGACGTCTGGTACTAGAAATACTGCTCTTGCTCTGATGTTCGCGACAATACCTCATATGTGGTGCGATCACAGTTTACATATGCGTGCGGGAGTAAAGTATGCATTTGCATGTAAGCACAGTGGGATAGGAGCGCTTTAATTTTTTTTTTTTTTTTTACACTTTTTTGTACTAACTTTATTGCCATCACAAGGGATGAACAACATTAGACCCCAAATCTCTCCTCTGGCCTCCCATGCAGCCGATCAGATGCAGATCGGTCTGATCGGCTGCTTTCCTGGCTGCTGCTGGCCAGGTAAACATAGGGGTGGAACCGAATGTGACGAATGACTCGTCGCTTCTGGTTTCCTGGGGTTAAAGAGAGAGGGGAATGATGCCTGTTCCGAATGATGTACAGGACAGCCATCGTCGCATTGCTCCTGGGAACGGCGATGGGACACAAGAGCCCAAGAGAGGGACGGCGAGAAGGGGACCCCCTTCCACCCCTGCAGAAGTGATCCAGTTGCAAATTAGCCATTCGGATCACTTCCGCATGAAAGAGAATCGCTGGCTGAAAAGAATGTCACCGGGGTGATGCCTGTAGGTGCAGGCATCATCCCGGTATAACCACTGAAACCTGAGGATGTACAGAAACATCCTTTTATGGTAAGTGGCTAAAAAGGCAGCCCAGAGTTCAGTCGTGTGATCCAAAACCCAAGAACCCATCACAGAGGACGCATACAACCTGCTGAATGGATAAATATGCTTGCTCTGGTGCCTGCTAATCCTAGCTGCTGTGAGTACAAAACACATTACAAGTCAGAATGTCCCACACAGAAACCTAAGCTTTGTTCCTTGCCATAGCTGTCCTTCAAATCAAAAAGCAAAAAAATTGAGGCATTATGGCCCTTTGCAAACTTTTTTTACGTGGCTTCAATCACAGGAAAGCCCTGGACGGTTGGATGCACATAGCTTTGGCAGACATTATATGATTTTTAGTGTGGCTTGTGTTATGCTTTTGGTGGGTTTTAAATCATCGTGAATGACTTGCGTTAATTGTGACATTGATGTTTATGATCATGTAACCACTTGTGTTTATTCATAGTTTTATGTCCTCTCAGTCTCCTGATGAAGCGGCTCCAAATGCCCATGAAACGCGTTGAGACTTCACCTTGTACCCATCTATGGTTACCTTGAAAACATCTGGATTTGTATGAACTGGAGAGTTCATGATTGAGCAAACTTCAGAGGTAACATGGTAGTCCAGGGATATTGCTGTATATGTCAGCCTTATGGTAAAAATTTTAACCACTTCTAGACCGCCTGCCTGCAATGTACTGCGGACGGGCGGACCGTGCAGACAAAGCAACGTACTGGTACATAGCTAGCTGCCTGCCTCAGAGTTTAGGGTGTGACCACCTCCCCCCCCGGCACCCGTTGCATTTGTACACAGCGGGAGTCTGTCAGCATATCCTGGTCAATGATTCATGGCTGGAACCTGCTGATCGGCTGTGTCCAATTACAGCCCAAAGCCCTGTGTTGGCAATCAACTCAGGGTTCTGTTCAGGGGAAAGGATCTTGAGTAAAAAGCAGCACATATTTCACAAATTAATACTGGTTAGGCACGCATTTAACCCCTTGATTACCTGAGATGCTTACCCCTTCCCAGCCAGTGTCATTAGTACAGTGACTGTGTATTGTGTTATCACTGTATTAGTGTAACGGGTGATGTCAGTGGCAGCCAGTTCCCACTCAGTGTCAGATTGGCCGCTGCACTACCACAGTCCCATGATTAGTCACTGATCACTGCCAATTACTAGTATAAAAAAAAAAGTAAATAAAAATGACAGTATATATATATACACACACACTATAGTTTGTAGAGCGATATAACTTTCATACAAACCAATAAATATACACTTTTTGGGATTTTGTTTTTACCAAAGACAGGTAGCAAAATACAAAACCAGCGGTAATCAAACACCGCCAAAAGAAAATATAAAATTTAGTTTGTGGGTAGAACGTTGCATGTCCGTGCAATTACCAGATAAAGTAGTGCAGTGCTGAATAGCAAAAAATGGCCCGGTCATGAAGGGGGTAAAACCTTCTGGAGCTGAATTGGTAAAGATATTAAATGAACGTATGGATTTTGTGACATTATAGCTGTAATTGGTACCTGGTTTCTTTATTTACTTGTGGTTTAACGCAAAAGAGATTCCTTTAATTGATGTGCCTACTGCTTTTCACTACCCAATCACAGGCTGGGGGGAAGAGAGTAACTAAAAAAAAGCAGAACCTCTACGGCTTACCTTCTTACAAGCACTCATCAGATGAGCAAATAACATTATAATGATTTGGGAAAGGAGGGGTGAGGCTGTAGAGAATGCTTGCAGCGGTGAAGCGTACAGTAGTAAGCTCATTTATTTTCATAAACAGAGGTTTTATAAAATGTCCCATTTATAGAAATTTTACAGATCAATATTTTCCACCTCTGCTAGTAGAGAGGACAATGTGGGGGAGATTTACTAAAACTGGTGCATTCAGAATCTGGTGCAGCTGTGCATAGTAACCAATCAGCTTCTAACTTCAGCTTGTTCAATTAGGTTTTGACAATAAATCCCGGTTCACACTGGGGCAACTTGTCTTAGTCGCCTGACAATTTGCTCTCCATTCAGTACAATGGAACCATTCTAATTGGAGCAACTCAAGTCGCTCCGACTTAGAAAAAGGTTCCTGCACTACTTTGGGGGCGACTTACATTGACTTCTATAAGTCCCGGTTCACACTAGGGTGGCTTCAAAGTCGCCTGACTTTGAAGCCGCCCCGTGCAGAGCGACTTCAGCGGGGCTTGCTTACGTCTTCTCTAATAGAAGTCAATGCAAGTTGCCCCAAAAGTAGAGCAGGAACCTTTTTCCAAGTCAGAGTGACTTGAGTTGCTCCAATTAGAACGGTTCCATTGCACTGAATGAAGCGCGACTTGTCAGGCGGCTAAGTCGCCTGAGAAGTTGCCCCAGTGTGAACCGGGACTTAGAGAAGTCGCTTGCAAGCCACGCTGAGGTCGCACTGCACGGAGCAGCTTCAGAGTAGAGTGACTTTGAAGCTGCCCGTGTGACCCGAGCCTTAGGCCTCATGCAAACAGGATGTTTTACAGCGGCTATTTTTGGCGTCAGACGTTTTTTTTCTACAGCCAGTAAATTCCCCAGCAGGTTATCCTATGTCTCCATGCACACACAGGCTGTTAGCAGTTATTGGCAGGGACATTTTCTGGCTGTAAAAAAACCCCCAAAAACAAGTGGGTTTTGAGTGGCGTTTTTCAGCTGTAAAAATGCTCCAACGTCAATAAACGCTGATAAACGCAAAAAAAAACGCTGCTATCTGGCATTTGAGGTTTTTATTCCATTGCTTTTTTAAGCCCGAGTTCTGTTTCATGGTGTCGTTGATGGAACATAGCCTGGGTTCACACTGATGCATGCTGAACACCGCATGTGATTTGCACCAAAAAACGCACCACATTCCTGTGCACATCACACGTGATGTCTGTGCGATGCAATTTGAGCCATACAAAATATATGGCTCAAATTGCATCACATTTGCACCAAAATGTTGTAGGACCCTTCTTCCCCCCCCCCCCCCCCCACATCTTATTGCATGGGTGTGAACACCCATGCGATGCAATTCTGGCAAGCATTGCGGGAAAGTCAAAGTTTCTATAATAGTAGAGAGGTGATTTTTAGCTTAAAAACGCCAAAAAATGCTAATGCCATAAAATGCTAAAAAAAAAAGCTAAAAAACGCCAATGCAAATACGCGAAAAAAAAAAAAAAAAAAAAACCCTGAAAAACTCACTTCAAAAGCTACTGGTGTTTTTTTAACGTCCAGTGTGCATGATGCTTAAAACCTTAAAGCTGATTGGTTACTATGCACAGCTGCACCAGATTGTGAATGCACCAGTTTTAGTAAATCTCCCCCACATTGTCCTCTCTACTAGCAGAGGTGGAAAATATTGATCTGTAAGGCCTGGTTCACACACCTATGCCTTTTTTTGGTGCATTTTGCAGACGTGTGTCCTATGGGACACGTTTATATCTATGCTTTTTTCACCTGTTTTTGGAAAGAGTCCGGGACTTTTTTAAAAGGAAAACTGTGCTTTTTTTTTGTTTTTTTGTTTTTTTCAATAGACTTCTACGGAAAAGCATGTAGTGCGTTTTTGCTACGATTTGCATTTTTTCAATCTGCCAAACAATAAGTTGGCCAAAAAAAAAAAAAAAAAGCATAAAAATGCACAAACACAAATCAATGCAGGAACAGATCAAACGCAAACTGCAAAGATGTGAACTGAGCCTAAAATTATTTCTATAAATGGGACATTCTACCCTTTTGTGTTTACTACTGCACTCAAGTCTATTTTTATCACACAGCTGCAAAAAGTTCCTTCAAACAGCATTAGAGTGCCACCTGCTGGCTGAAAATGGAAAATATTACTGTATTTTCTGGCGTATAAAACTACTTTTGAACCTCAAAAAAATCCCCCAAAAATGGGGGGTCGTCTTATACGCCGAGTATAATATCTCCAAGGTAACCTAAGTATAAGTATTACCGGTAGATGTAATCTCTCAAGACACTGGCTGTCTGGGAATCCTGTACCGGTATACTGTATGTACCGTAGCTTCGGCTACAAACAGTGTAACGCGCTGAGCCAATCAGGGAGAGCGATGTTTTCTATTATTGAATGCAAAGCCTGCTCGGATTGGCGGAGTAACATTAGCCCGCCTCTCTGACTCTGCCAATCCGAGCAGGCTTTGCATTCAATAATAGAATACATTGCTCACTGTGATTGGCTCAGCACGGTATACTGTATGTAGCCGAAGCTACGGTACATCCGGTATACCGGTACAGGATTCCCACACAGCCAGCGTCTTGAAATTACATCTACTGGTAATACTTAGGGTAGCTTGGAGATATTATGAGAGATTACATGTATTACAGTACTTGGGGTAAGTTGGAGATCTATGAGAAATCTGATGTTTTTGTTGCCTTGCTTCGGAAGGGGTATAGTCTTAGACGGCGAGTATAGCCCAAAACCTATGTTTTAACTTGAAAATTAGGGGGGTCGTCTTATACGCCGGAAAATACGGTATACATTTTTTATTAGGAATTGTCCTCAAAACTGCAACTAAAAAGAATCTTCTCCAAAACTGCAGGCTGTCTTCCACCAGTTGTCTGGAAATGCAGAAGTGTACCGGCACTTTAAAAGAAGCCTAATGACGATTTTCTCCTTGTATCTCGACTTCCAAAGATGTAATTGTGAGCATTGCGGTCAGTGAGGTTGTTTGCCTAAGAGGTTGCAAGATCTATTCCTAACATGTTTCACACCTGTTTCTTTTCATCACACGGGGACACGGCCTGGCTGGAAATGGCAGCTGCAAGACATAAAATGTGTGTTTTTCTCCCTATCCGTGGAGTCTGGCGGCCGAGCCGAGTTGGGACACTCTCCTCTTAGAACACAGCCATTTATGGGCAAGCCCATGAGAAGAAGCAGAGGCCAGACACACAGTTTATGAGAAGCAGAACAATCTAACCCTCAAGGCTGCCGGCCTTCTCCCTAGGATTCATTGAAACTTGGCGCTTCACACCCACCTTATCCGGTGCAATAAAAGCAGAGGGGCCCAGATAAAGCCTTGTGTATAAGATACAGGCAGCATCACACACACACACACACACACACACACACACACACACACACACACACACACACACACACACACACACACACACACGAACAGAGGACAGATCAGGAAAGGCCTGGATTTTTGCATTGGCCTGAATCAGAGCAGATTTACATCTCAGGAGCCTATAGGCAGAGAATTCTGAAGCGACCCTGGCCTGAACATGACAGTTGCAGGAAGTTTACGTCAAGGGCTCATACATACCACAAGGCACAAATGTACAGAAAAAACGTGCACATTGACATATGCTTTCAATTTTTTATTTTTCTGTACAGAACATATCAAGGGTCAAAATTATTGGATTTTGACTTCCCTGTAAAAACCTTTTCTTCACTAATTCACAGGACACATTATTGGCTATTATTGGGATATGCTCCACCTCCAGATTATCAGACACTTGCAGATAAATATTCGCAACCATCTAACTTGTTGGCCATATCAATTAGAAAAAAAGGAGGCACCCGTCCCTGATAGATAGACAAAAATTGCCAAATAGGTCAGAAGGGGAAGAGGTGGGACTTTGAGTGATGTCAAATATCATGTAATCAATAGGAACAATGTTAAACAAAAAGTTTATAAATTTATTAACATGAGTTAAAACATCCCCACAAAGTGGGACTCAATGACAAACTCATGTTAATAAATTTATAACCTTGTTATTTAACATTGTTCCTATTGATTACATGATTTTTGGCATCACTCAAAGTCCCACCTCTTCCCCTTCTGGCCTATTTGGCAATTTTTGTCACTTGCAGATAAAGCGGAAACCTAACCCTGCATAACCCCTCCCATTCCCAGCATGTCTCACTTTTATTAGCAAGCATAAAGGAACGAGCATAGGCAAAGCGGGATTAAAGTGGAAGTAAAGGCAAAAACTAACAAAATCTAAACCTACTCCCACCCACATTCTAAGCCTGACTTATCTAACACTGTAAAGAAAAGATCGCTATATTTGCCTATTCTACAGCCGCTCCGGTCCCAGTAAAGAGCTGTCAGTGGCAGCTTCAGTGCGTAGGAGAGGCAGCCGACAATGGAAGCCCCATAGTAAGGCTGACCATACATGGAGGTTGCAGGAAAGAAATTTGCTTGATTCCTCTTGGGACGGTATTAACCATCACTGGGGGTGAAAGACAAATACTTAATGGTTTGGATTGCTTCAAATGGGGTCTGTATTTACACTTGTGCTAATGTGTATTGAACTTCAATGTCAGACAGGCTTTCCCTATTGTTTGTGTACTGAGATAATGTGTATTGTGTTAAGTCTGCCTGTTCTATTAAATGTTAAATGACCTCACATTATTCTGTCCAGATGGCTAGATAATTAGTATACAATTTTATCTGCATATGATAATGTAATCAGGCAACCTCTGACCTGTGTATGATCAGGAGGGGGAGGTCCATGCTGTATATAAATGCTGTGTGACTGTTCAATAAAGAGTTCTACTTCACTCTCAGTCTAGAGTTCTGTCTCTTATTGGGGGAATCTGCTACAAGGGATTGCTATGCTCTTCATACTCCCTTAAATAATCACTAAGCTCTTGTAAGAGCGTGTTCCTGCTTCACCTCTGGGGAAAGAGGTTCACCCACTGGAACCTGGAGCCTTTTCGTAGGTCAAGGGTGGGTAGGAGACAGTGAGACCCCAACAAAGCTGCGGCGGTTTGTGGGGTCTGAGGTTGTTATGGAGTCTGGTGGAGTGCTTGGAGCCCTCGGGAAGAACTAGGAGCATCCGTCAACTCAAGTACCCAGTCGGGGTGCCAGTTGATCCGTTACACCCCTATCAACACAAACAGTGCTGACAGGGAAATCCCTCCTGTCGGGCCATTGAAGACCGTGATTACCTCTAGCAGCTATAGCAGCCGCTAGTGATAATCGCAAAAGAATCTGGCAGGCTGGTTGTACCCAAGTTGATCAAATCGGTCAACTTGGTGCATTCAGCCTGCCCGATAACGATTCAAACCGTGTGGCCCTACAGAGGGCGCCGCTGGAGACCCGACCAGAGCAACTTCAGAATAGGTAAGTAGAGCGATCTTTTCTTTACAGGGCTAGATAGATTAGGCTTAGAATGTGGGTGGGAATAGGTTTAGAGTTAGTTAGGTTTCCCTTTACTTCCACTTTAACAGTTAGGTTAAAATGCCTGTTTTCTTTATCATACATTATCCAAAAGTAATCCCAGAAGAGGCAGGTAACACAGCAAACAATGGCTAACAGATCCCCAAAAAAAACGCATTAGTCCTCGGACAGCATACAGGTGGCACTATGTGAGCCACTTCCAGGACAAGGGCTCTCGCCAAGGAGTGAGAAGCAATAGGTCTGTGGAAAAGCATCGCCAAGGTCGGGATCCAACCTTTTTTTTAATAAAATGAAGCGATTTTAATTAAGTTTTTGTTTTTCAAGACACACCCACAACAACAAGAAAAAAAATAAGATTAAAATTAAGAGAAAAGGTACAGTTCTTTCCATATACAGACCACAATAAAGCAATACAGTAAACATAAGAATGCAATATAAGCACAATACTCCAAATAGGTAATGAGGAAATTAAAACAAACTAGGAATAACCCGATAAACACAAAGTGTCTGTACAATAAGTAATGGAAAAGCAATACTAAATTAAGTAGCAGAAGCGACAGAAGTGTATGAAACACCAGTGTCCAACCAAGGATACCATCATTTGTAAAATTTATCTGAGCACCCTCTGTGCTATGTCAGCTTTTAGAGGAGAAATGGGAGAGGACCATTTCTGGGCCACTAATTTGCGGGCCAGAAAGAGCAAATGTAATGTATAATCAATAGTAGCAGTGCACCGAAATATAAATTCTGGACCAAAACGTAAAATTCAGAATGCACTTGCCTGAAAACTGAAACCGAAATGGACAATTTAAAAAAAAATAAATAAATAAATAAATTATATATACATTTTTTTTTTAGATATAGAATTGTATTAAACTTTTTAATTAATAGTTTTTGAAGCGCTTTTGCATTCAAAAAAAGCACAAGAAAATATCGAGAAAAATGCATTCCTTTAAATTTTATGTATGTCTTCACACTGGTCGGCTGCGCTTCTGTTGCAGGATTAAAAATCCTAAAAGCTGCATATTTGGTCAGTTACAAAAAAGCACCAGAAAACACACTTTCCCATTGAAATGCATTGAAAATGAGGGTAAAAAAAAAAAAAAAAAAAAAAACGCACCCTTTTAGCGTTTGAGTCACACGAGCTATAAAACACGCATCGTAAATGCGGAAAAATCGCTAATCGTGCTCAACATTTGAGATAATGATTCTTCCAGAATCTCATACAAGTACATGGTACAGCAGGCACATATCAGGAATATGAAGTGTTGGGGTAACAAATGCTTTAGGGCTAGGTTCACACTTGTTGTGTGTGGCTGCAACCACCTGCAGTGAAAATGCACTGCTCTGTAAAAACGAGCGGGGCTGCCATCCATTCTAAATGGCACCCTCGCACATGTAAAATTGAAGTGCGTGTGCGAGAACCACAGGGAATCGCATGGTCAAAAAGACCATGTGATTTTAATGCAGCTGCATTTTTGAAAAGGTGCATGCACCTTTTTGTTTTTTGCATAAACGCAGGCACAGCAGCCCATTTATTTGAATAGGCTGCCGTGACCGCGCAAACACAGCCTGCAAAAATGCATAGGTGTGAACCAAAACGTACACATGCAATTTATGGGTCTATTGGAAGGTGAAGTGCATGTAAGTCTTAATTGTTTAAAATATAGAGGTCCAATATCGAATAACTTTGGACACCTCCAAAGCATATGGGCTAAACCTGTGTCACTCAGACATCTGGGACAATCAGGAGATGCTGCTCTTCCTCCATAAATACAACTTCTGTGGGGTATAATAAGTACAGTGGACTGAATAGGGAAAGGGAGAGAGGTCCAACCCTTAATGGTCCTCAAGGCCAGGGACTTGTCCAAACCAGACTGATGGAATAACAAAACTCATCCCACAGTATACTTAGGCAAGATCCCATGCAGTCACAAGGGTAGTCACTGCAAAGGGCCCAGGATTCCAGGTTCTGTCCAGTGTTATTGTTGAACCTGGACATCAGAAGGTCTACATCAGGTGTCCCTAAACTTGAGACAGTGTCCATACACAGGGTGGAGAGACCATTCTCTGCGATCCACACATCAGCAGCTGAGAAGTCCCCCAATTTTTCCCACATAGAACGTGTCCTTACGATGAGCCCTCATTGAACTTTGCTAATCATTGCAGCTTAAAAAAAATCTTCTGAATGAACCCTTAGTGCCGGTTCACACTGAAGCGGCGCGACTTCGGGGGCGACCTGTGAAGTCGCGTGTGCCGCGACTTGCACGGACTTCATAAAATTAATGTCTATGCAAGTCGCTCCAGGTCGCCCCGAAGTAGTACAGGAACCTTTTTCTAAGTCGGAGCGACTTGTGTCGCTCCTATTAGAACCGTTCCTGTACCACACAATGGACCACGACGGTGCACGACTTGTCAGGCTGACCAAGTCGCCTGACAAGTCGTACCAGTGTGAACCGGCACTAACAGCGCATCTAAATCCAAACAACAAAATTGCAATGTATTGCACCTTACAGACCTCAAATTTTTGGTGGCGACCTACGTTTCTTTTTTTCCCTAATCACTTGGTGATCTCACCAGTAAAACTCCCCCTGTCCTAGGATGACAACGTTTACTCACTGTATTATACCTACAGAAAAGCAGTGTTGTCACCCTAGGCTGATTTGGACTATGAACACCTCCATCTAACTTCGTCTCCATTACAATGGAAGGTTATGTTGTAGAGTTCACGTAAAAGAACTGGGGCTGATAACACTGTGAAGGATTTCAATTCAGTATACAAAGTTACAAGGATGCTGGATATCTGGCAGGATTAACAGGATCTACTCTCTTTGCAGAAAATGTTCTTAGCCTGCAAAAAGTAAACTAATGCAGACACCACATCTAAGGGCAGGTCACCTGGTAAACTGGTGTTTTATATAAACCTTTCCTTATTTATGAATAATATTATACTAAAACCAGTAATTATTACTGGGCCCCTGAAAGACATTGAGTTTGTTGGGCTTACTGTCTGCTTACTTTGTGTCTGCCGGAATGATTAACCGGTAGGCTGCAGTAAATTACATTTTTTTTCCCTTCGATTTAGGGTGAGTTCACAATGACTTGCGCTAAAATGCATTGAAAATGCATGTACATTTCCATGCATTATAGTCGCATTTTGACTTGTGTTTTAGTGCACTGCACAGGATTTCCTTTGACATCACATCCTGTGTGTAGAGAAGAAGTGTGACGAGGAAAGACAAATTTGTATTCTGAGAAGTTTTGTGTAAACAGGAACCACCACGACCCTAATCATTGTGATAGCACTGGCTGGTCAAAGTCAGGGTCAGGTTAGAGTCAGGGTTAGGGTGATGTTAGAGTCAGGGCAAGGTTAGTTTTGGGCTCAGAGTTATGCCTCGTACACACGCAACGATTATCGGCCGACCGATCGTCCGACTTTTGTCCAGAGTTGTGTTTTGTTGGTTGGAATGTGCCTAGACTGCACACGAATTGTCTCGGCCAAAAAAAATCTACTTCAGAAGTGATGTCATGCGCTGGTTTACTTTCCGTGTGCTTTTCCTTCTCTGAGCATGCCCAGTCTTGCTCATCAGATTTTTGTCTGCCGAAATCTGTACTGACTGATGGAAAAATCGGCCGATGTGTTAACGGCCAACAAAAATTTTATAGTATGCACACCAGATTTTATTCGCCCGAAAAGTCGGAGTCGGTTGTCGAAAGCATCATACTAACAAGCCGAAAATTGGCCGATCGGACGTTGGCCGAAAATTCACGGCCAACTATCGACGCGTGTGTACGGGGCATTAGGGTGAATTTATGATTAGGCTTGTGAGGGACAAAAAAAAAAAAAAAGTCCTAAAAGCAATTTTTTTTCCCCCTCTACTTGCGCTGCATTGCATTGACCTGTGTTATGCTAAAATGCATACATGTTGCATGTTAATGCAACGCAGGTCAACACATCTTTGTGGTGTGAACAGGACACAATTGTTTTTTTAGGTGTCCTTGCGTGACCTGTGTTTTACAGCTGCGCTAGAATACAGATCAAGGTGGCGTGGCAGGCACACGGACAGTATGGACACCTAAGCTACAGGCTCCTCTCATCAGGCGGGGATTTCAGCGTCCGACAGCTCCTCCGAGCCTCGGTAAGCCACCCAAATCCTACCCACACTCTGTCCCTTGCACGGCAGCATGTCCATGAAAAGAAAGGAGGACAGATGTCCAAGAAAATGGACATATTTTATGTATCAGTCAGCTGAGCAGCACCACCAAGATGGCACCATGGTCGACTCACTGACACATGGCCCAGCTGCTCTCTTAGGCTCTCCGCCTTCACAGGGCTCTTCTCCACCTGCCGACCCGCTACAGCAGGATTTCAGCAGCCCACTACCATCTACACCGGGTAACCCAACAGCTGGCAGTCCGGCTAAAGCCAGAATCAGGCTAGACTCCCCAGGCCTAGAGCTCCACGAGCTAAATATGCAGCCTGCCACTCAGGAACCCCAGGGTTCTTGGCCAGATCCCATAGCGTCCTATCCCACTATGGGAGAACCTGTTATGGACAATACGCTAAAAGAAATGCTCAGGTCTCTGAGGAGCTCCCTTCAAGCAGATATGCTAACTCCATTTCAGAAATTCAACCATTCTGTCACCACCCTAGAGATGTCCCATGTAGAAAGAAATATGGGAGCCATTACCTCCACCATTAACGATCTTGTCGACGCACATGCTGAAGAACATCAGTGGATCAAAGACAAACTGGCGGATATCGAGGATAGGTCCCGCCTCAACAATTAAAAAATTTGTGGTGTCCCGGAATCTATGTAGGCTCATGACCTTTCCACATATGCTAAAGGCTTGTTTAAAGCCCTATTGCCAGATGTAAAAACAATGAAATGATCATAGATCGTATTCATATAGACTCCCCAAACCCCCCTTTCTATCCGTATCAGTTCCTAGGGATGTCATACTTCACATCCATTTTTACTATATTAAAGAACAACTTATGCAGAAAGCAAGATCTATGGGCACCTTGCCTGACCCTTACAAATACAGTTCTTTGCGGAGCTGTCGCAGACAACTCAACGCAATTACCAAGGCTCTGCGTAACCACCACATCGCATACCAATGGGCTGCTCCAGCTAAAATCGTAATCACACATAACGGTACCAAGCACTTACTGTCAGCTATCCAAGAGGGTCTACGTATCTTACAACGCTGGGACATTATCCCTGAGTCCTCCTCCTCTACCCAATGGAACAGAGGTCAGATGGTACTTGCCAGAAGCATCTGCTCCCACAACGTTCTCGTAGGTTTAAACCTCGCTAGCACTTGCCTTGGCGTAACCTGGAATGCCAATACCCCACCCGATGAGTAGATGCACTCAGCCTTTTGGAAGTTTTTGGCTCAATGGTGCCGTTACCCAGGAAGTGTGTCGTGCCCTTTTTTTTTTTTTCCTTCCTTCTATTTTTGTTTATTGCACCACTTTTCTCCCTTTTAGCTACTGTTCTCTTTGGATCCAGATCTACCTTACCCCTCATCAATTCTTTTTCCCCCAAGTGGAAAACGGTGGACTGATTTATTATCTACCATTTAAAGTTTCAGATTGCTCACAGTATCACCTCTACTGCAGCCCTGTTCTCATTATTGTGGTGACCTCCTCCAGCTATTTTCCCAACACCTTAAAACTTCTGGCTTCATTGCATCTTACCTCCCTATACACATCTCATTTACCATGACCTTCAAAATTCTATCCCTCAACACCAAGTATCTTAACCATCTAGCAAAAACAGCTTCGTTATGGAAGCTAGAAACTCAGCCGAAATGCAACATTCTCTGTGCACAGGAGACCCACTTTCATGCCTCCAACCCACAAAGATGTTCCAACAAGATCATCAACAAGATTTTCACTGCCAACGCTCCAGCAAAGAAAAAGGCGGTCCTTTGTGACCAACAGCAACTCTCTTGCTTTCCAACTACATAAATGCATCAAAGACAACGAAGGACGTTTCCTCATTCTTCGCTGCTCTATAAATAGCAACACATACACCGTTGTCAACGCCTATGCCCCAAACTTCGTGGATCAATGGACTCTTCAGAAAGTATCGGACTCCTCCATCCTTCCTATCACCATTCTCCGATAAATATTAATATAGAAGATTGTCCAAGCTCTCCCCCAGACCATCTGTGGCATCTAAACACAATTTTTCTTCAATCTGATCAATAGGGCACTGCACTAAAATCCACATTCCATATCTACACCTCCCATTTACTAAAAGAGAAGTTGCTTAACCTACAGGACATAGCGGATGCCTTTAGTACCTACTATGACTCATTCTACAACTTAAAAAAAGGATACCACAACGCCCCAGCCTGCTACTTCCTCCATTTCCTCCTTCTTAGACTCAGCTCACCTCCCCAGCCTGACTTCCAATCAATTGGAAGTCCTCAATGCTCCCTTCACTGCCGAGGAGATTGGGGCTGCAATCGACGCACTACCCAACAATAAATCCCCAGGCCCCGATGGATTTGTGGGGGGGTACTACAAAAAGTTTAAAACCACCCTCGTTGACCATCTTACCCCTCTGTTCAATACTGCTGCTTCCTCTGCCTCATTCTCTACAGACGATTGTTACACTGCCTAAGCCAGGTAAGGAATCCAAGTTTCCTCAAAATTTTCACCCTATCTCGTTCCTAAACCACAACATAAAATTATATGCCAAAGTCATCGCAAACAGGCTAATTTACCTACTACCATCCCTCATCCATCCAGACCAGGCAGGTCAAATGGTGATCAACACCATTCATCGTGCCGAACGCCAAGGAATGCCTTCGCTGCTCCTTTCTTTGGATGCAAAAAAGGCACCTGACAGAGTCAACTGGCAATATTTAACTATGGCTCTTCAGAAATTCGACTTCCAGGGCCACATTCTCACAGCGATTTTGGCATTATACTCCCACCCCTCAGCTCATGTATACTGTTCTTCTATGCTATCCAAACCTTTTTCAATAACCAACGGCACAAGGCAAGGGTGTCCACCCTCCCCCCTAATCTTCAATCTCACAATGAAACCCCTTGCAGAAAAAATTAGAACTCAATCTGATATTACTGGTTTCACCATAGGCTCAAAGGAGCATAAAATTAACCGGTTTGCAGATGACGTTATATTCATGTTATCTAACCCTGATTCCTCCCTAGCATATTGTCTGAATACAGGGATATATCCTAGTACAAAGTAAAAAGACACCAAGTCACTCATCCTGCCCTTAGGGTTACCACAGGTCCTGCAATCTATGCTCCAAAGTAAAATTCCCCTATCCATGGGCTAAAACCTCCATCTCCTACCTAGGGGGTTGACCCAACAACCTCGGTATCATCTTTGTTTAAAGCCAACTTTACCCCCTTCCTAAGCAATCTCCCCAAGGATCTAGAACAGATATGTAAACCTTTTCTCTCCTGGTAAGACTGGTTAGCAGCATTTAAAATGCTTCTTCTACCCCAACTGATTTATCTGTTTAAGTCAATTCCCATCCCAATCCCCATGTCATTTACTTCCATACAAACCACTCTTGGCAAAATTTGTTTGGCAGCAAAGAAGGGCTAGATGCCCACGGGCCAACCTCATGAAACAAAGATCAGTGGGAGGCATAGGGTTCCCAATTATTAAGGACTACTATACAGCTTCCCTCCTAGCACAACTTGAAACCTGGTTCACAGCCAATCGCACCTGCTTATGGCATGAAATTGAATCCTTACAAGTCCCTGGCCACCTTCTGAGCAATTGGCTACTAAGCGCACCCAAAGTAAACTCACTACACAGGGATCTCTCCCAAAGCATTAAGGCCACAATAAAGGCTTTCACTGACCTTCTCTTACATGCTCCTAAAGGGGAAAAGCCACGTACCATCCCAGTACTAATTGAAACACTCTCCCTAACTATTCCTAACTTATCTCTGAAAAAGTGGCAGGACAAGGGCCTACTATATGTCTCTGACCTCTACTACAAGAATCTCCTCAACCTTACAATTGGCACTTCCATCAGCAGATTATTACAAATTTACACAAGTGACAAACTGCCTAACCCCCACCTCCGGGTATCCATGCACGCATGAGTCTGGAATTACCTATCAGGAAATTACACCCACTACAAAGGAATCACCCTATTTTACAACCTCACACAGGACAAAACCTCCTTTAAAAAAAGTTTAACCCCCTATGCTAAAGTGGGAAGAAGACATAGGCCAATCGTTTAGTGGAAGTTCCCAAAGAGAGAGAGCCGCTCAGGTGTGTGTAGTCCAGTAATCAGCGGTCGGGTGAATGCCGCCAGGTCCGCAACCCCGGCAACAATGTCCAAATCTTTTAGTGATTCCCAATGGTTAGTTGCCCTAAAACTCAACCTCAATGCATTCCACTCCTCCAACCTCCACAAACTGGTACATAAATTCATACTCCGCTGGTATGGTATCCCGTCTTTGATCCATAAATTTGATAAAACCATCACGTTCCTATGCTGGAGAAACTGTGGGGCTACAGAAACAAAGTATCACATCCTTTGGGAATGCACCAGGGTACCCACCTTTTGGAGGATCATCTTCCAACTAATCTCTGAAGTGACTAAAGTAGATTACGAAACCCTCTCCTGCACTTGCATTGCTAGGCATAGGTCTAGATAATTTTCACCCCCATATAAGATGTATTGCCTCCCATATCCTCCTAGCAGCCAGATAAGCAATTGTTTGTAACTGGAAATCCCCAGATATCCCAGACAGAAGCAAAAGTGATTTCCCTGGTGCACACCCATGATTCCTACGAACGTATATTTGCCTCCGCTGAAGGACACCTGTCCGCGACACAAGCGAATGGGTCTCTGTGGCTTGAATGGTTTCAACAAAACGTTCTCAACACGCCCTAGATATCACCACAATCAAAACTTTCAAAATTTTCCTTTTTCATTCACCTTTGGAAATTCTGCAGTAACCCTATCCACTTTTATTATTTGTCTGTATATAATTTCTCACAAATAATGTTTGGGCAGGGTATATTGTTCTGCACCCCATGACATATTTTGATCCCGGGTAGGGTGGCTGGGGGTGCTGGACAATTCCGTTTACTTTATAGGTAATACATGGATCGGATCCCGCTGTTCACTTAAGTTTGATACTTTTGTTAGGTCACTCGTATCCACTCATTTGATTCTACTTTCTAAAGCATAATGTATGGCAAATACTTCTTATCCTGCTTGTTCATTTTGATAAACCTTAATAAAAAATATTGAACATAAAACACAGATCAACGCACTAGTGTGAATAAAAGGATTATAGAAGGTAAGGGGGACACACATCTACTACCGAGATCTACACTGGATATATGAATGCAATCTTTGAAGAGAGGAAGTTACACATTATACTATTCAGAAAGTACATTTGTATATATACATAAACTTTATATTACATAAAATAAAGGAATTCTTAAACCGTACTAAATTATTATAAATTAAACAATATGATTACATGAATTAACTGAAATAAATTATCAAAATAAAAATGTTTTCACTATAGTGGGTATGTGCACCTCTGAATGAAACTGGCTGGCTATCTCATACACATACCTGAATTACTTTGTAGAAATAGGCATACTGCCGTGCGGTGTTCTTGTACTGGCTATATACATCATGTATGGCTTGTGTAGACTGCAGGTAGCGAACTTCATCCTCCTCAAAATACAGAGGAGTGTCATAGTTGCTGGGGAGGGTCTTTATGTACGGCAGCCAAAAGGAACCGGGATCTGCTCTCTCGCAGAGCAAATGGAAGGCGAGGGTGATGTTCCCCATTGCTTGCAAAATCCTGTCCTGGGAGTACAGGGATCCTAAAGAAAGACGAGCAGATTTACACTTCACATTCAGCTCCCATTTTATTATAAGGAGTACATCACATTGTTACCTTTTTATTAATAATGGTCTTGGGATACTTTCATTTTAGCGGTTTCTTTTACCATTGTGAGATACTGGCTGGCAGGACTGTAGGTGGTGTGTATGCGTCACCTAGCTTTCCCATCTACACATGGTATAGGGCTACAGAGTTTGTGTCCGATATGGAGTGAGCAAACTTTTTGTATTCTCAGATCTTAAGTCCTGGTCTTCGCCCTGGAACCTGGAGGCTTTGTCAAGCTTTGGGCGGGAATATGCCTCCATTTACTGTATAGGTCCACATCTTACCTGGTAGCCAGACATCATTATAAACTGGGTATACCCGTACAGTTTTTTTTTTTTTTCCAAACAAAAACTGACAGATCCTTGCATCAACACGAGCCTTATTGATGCAGGGATCTCTCCTGCTGTTCCCATTGTATTCCCCCATCAGAATACACAGATTAGAGCTCAAAGTCATTGGCTGTGAATGCTGATCAAATGCTGGTTCGAACCAACATGACCGCTCGAAAGAAGTCAGCCATTAGGCGATCTTCTGTTCAACAGACAGTGGTACACACATGGCCGTTGATAAGGCAGTACAGCTAGCCCTCCTGTATGGGGCCCGGGCCCCAGAAGTTCAAAAAGGTAGGCCTGGGCACCTGCCGAGCAGGAACACCGGCTGTACTGCCTTAGCAGCCCTGTGCGTACCACTGTCTGTTCAACAGAAGATGGTTTAACTACTTCAGCCCCGGAAGGTTTTACCCCCCGAATGACCAGGCCATTTTTTACGATACTGCACTGCGTTGCTTTAACTGACAATTGCGCAGTCAGGCGACGCTGTAGCCAAAAAAAAATGTATGTCCTTTTTTTCCTACAAATAGGAGATTTCTTTTGGCGGTACTGGATTACCTCTGCGTTTTTTATTTTTTGCGCTATAAACAAAAAAAGGAGCAACAATTGTGAAAAAAATATGCTATAAAACACATCCAATAAAAAAAAATGTAAATATCTAAATTTCTTCATCAATTTAGGCCAATACCCGGTTAGTCAGGAACTGACCTGAGTTTAGTTAGTGGTTCGGACGAGCAGAAGTTTGTTTTGTGCTATGGGCCTGCTGTACAAACCCCTTCCACACTGATGCTTTGTTGGTTTGCTGCCTTACGGAATAAAAGTACAGGACAAACCTAGTTTGACATTTACTGAGTGTCCCTATTATACACTGCAACACCGGCTGAGCCTGCCTCCCTTATATACCATATATACTCGAGTATAAGCTGACCCGAATATAAGCCGAGGCCCCTAATTTTACCATAAAAAAATGGGAAAAATGATTGGCTCGAGTATAAGCCTAGGGTGGGAAATGCAGCAGCTACTGGACCCAACTGAACCACCACAAGACCCAAAACAGGGGCTGTGGGCATGGTACAGGAAAATGCAGGGCTGCAGGCATGGTACAGGAGAATGCAGGGCTGTGGGCATTGGAATGGTACAGGGGAATGCAGGGATGTGGGCATGTTAATGGTACAGGAGAATGCAGGGCTGCGGGCATAGTACAAGAGAATGCAGGGCTGCGGGCATACTACAGGAGATGCAGTGCTGCGGGCATACTATAGGTGTACCATGCCCGCAGCACTGCATCTCTTGTAGTATGCCTGCAGCCCCGCATAATGGCAGGCAGTGCGGCTGTGGAGGAGTCTCACCTGTTCCTGAGGCGCTTTAGATTTAAAAATGGCGCCGCCCGCCGTTTAGGACAGCTCGTATACGTTCGGCTATTCCCGGGAATAGCTGCACGTGTACGGCCTTTGCCAATCGGCGGCGTATGCACGGTGACATGTTGGCGTCTGGTGGCACCATTTTTAAATCTAAGGCGCTTCAGGAGCACATCAGGCTGGTCAGGGACATTTTTTTTTTTATGACTCGAGTATAAGCCGTGGGGGACATTTTCAGCACAAAAAAAATGTTCTGAAAAACTCGGCTTATACTCGAGTATATACGGTAGGTTTTATTTACTATCCCTAAAGAACCTTTGTTCAGGAAAAAACACAACAAAGGATTCTCAAAACAATGTCTGTCAACGTGACAATCTTGGTTTTTACAGCTGTCACCAGAGCAAGAGATGTGGGGAAATATTTAAATTTGGACCTTTGTTCAGAGACAACTCGTTGGGAATGGATATTCCCTCAATTTAAAAATATTTCATGTTACTTCCTCTTGTATCTTTATGAGAGGAAGTGAAGGGAAAACTCCCCAGTGGGAAAGTAGTTAATGTTGATTGGGAGTGTTTAGTTCCTCTTTAGGCCCAACCAATCTGAGATCCAATCCCAGAGCCTGTACAGGCCACAGAAGCTCTGGGCAAGTGTCAAGGCCCTGTGTGAACCCCTATATGCAATATGAAACCCAGGAGCTCCACAGAGAACTATATATATATTTAGCACTTGTACTTGCATCGCCACAAGATGCCAGAACTTTTGCATTAATAGTAATGTTTAATGCCCGACAGTTTAATTTGTTTATCATTTTAAACATTTGTCAGCAATGCAACAGCAGTAAAGTAACTGGTTTCCACCATTCCTAGTTATGACTATATGCTCTAGAACACGTGTCAAAATCAAGGCCGGAAAGCCGAACCTGGCCCACCAGGCCCTTTCATGTGGCCCTCACACCTCTCTTGCAACTGCTGCACCCCCTAGTCACTGCCCCACCTTGCTTCAGCAATCAGCAGCAGAAAGGAAGACAGAATTCCTCTGCCAGATCCTGCGCTTCTCTGTGCAGCTGCAGAAAGGCTGGTCTCTGCCAACCCCATCTCAGCAGTTGACAACAGAGGATGACAGAACTCCACCTTATAGATCCTGCACCTCTCTATGCATCTGCAGCACCCCCTCCTCTCCGCCTCCCCTGGTCACAGCATTCAGCAGACTCCAGCCCCCCTCTGGTCATCCTCCAGACCCTACACTTTCTGCTTCCCATCTCTATCCCCAGCAGCAGCACCTAGTAAGGGGGGTGCACTGTGATTTAAGAGAGGGTGGGGGACTGCTGACTTCTGATTGGGGGGGGGGGGGCTCTTGACATCTGATATAAGGGGTGGGGGTGGGGATGCTCTGGACATCTAGTCTTACAAATAAAACCAGCCCTTTGAGGTTGACCATAATGCTGATGCAGCACGCGGTGAAATGGAGTTCAACACCCCCACTCTAGAAGAATGATGCGAAGGCCAAACATCAATCCTGTGCCTGGCCTTCCCTTGCTGATTAGGTCCTTACCCAGCACTGAATTCTTAGCAGATTCCACAGTCATTAATAACTTCCTTGGTACCCAGAGGAATAGCTCTTCAGCCTGAATGGGAAGAAAAAGATTTTGATCAGTAAATGGACCAGTTTTAATTAATCAGCCTCAATATATTTTATGAAAACCTGTCACTAATCCTGAACCAAGAAGCAAGCATTCAGTACGAAAGGTTTCACACCACTCGGTGCCAATCTGCTTGTGAACTTGTGAAAGCCCCTTTGGGAAAGTTGGCATTAAACAGAAATCCCCATCATACTCCAAAACAAGACTTGGATCATTTAATTTATTTAGTGGATATTTCCATAAAGGTTTTTAGAACTACATTTGACTTTTGTCTCCATAGAAGCAAAAAAATCTTTCAAAATGTGATCGTAATAAATGCCCTCAGGTTCTGGTACAAGATTGTTGACTGATGGAGTTGGGACTGTGATAGTATGGTGGGCAGTCTGACGCCAACTGACACCTTGTGGGAACCAGTAACACTAATACAGTGATAAAAATATACACCGTCGCTATACTATTGACACTGGCTGGGAAGGGCTTAAACATCTAGGACAATCAAAGGGTTAAATGTGTGCCAAACAATGCTTGGTGCATTCACTGTGAGGTGCTTTCACTAAGGGATGTGCTGGTTTTTATTCCCTGCTTAGCAGGGGAAAAAAACAGCACATACCCGCTGACACCACAGAGCTTTGTATTGTTTACATTGACATGATCTGTCCTGTCTTGTTCCTCGCCGTTCAGAGGGAGCCGGCGGTTAATCATTGGCCGGAACCCGCTGATCGGCATTTGCTGTGACTAATTATGCCCCCTACTCAGCAGTGCTGGATCATATGGCGGTTTGGGCCGCTCGGGATGGTCACATGGGGTGTGTATCTTCTGTACATAAGCGGTGGCGTCAGCGCGCCGCCCGTACCTTGAAAACGTCACATTTGACGAAACGTGCGTCAGTCGCGGCGTGCTGACGTCACCTGCTTGTGTGGACGCTATTGGATAGGACGGGCGGAGGAGCCGACCGGCCGGCGGCTTGCCTTATCCTCGCTTTATTATATCTACATTTCTGTAAGTTACTGTCTATTTGTTTTCCAATAAAGTGTTGTGGTAATGCACTATGTAGTGCCTTTGTTTTCCATTCACACTATATTGGGGATATGATCGAGCCAGTTCAGGAGTAATCTTTCCAGTGACACCTGCTCTAAGGATCGGCTTTTGGAGAGTGTGGCTGTTAACCCATTGCAGTCTGGTAAGCGGTAGTGGTGTTGGGAGAGGTCCTCTGTGTGTTACATTCTTCCCTTTTTTTCACTTAAAGCTTAATCCATCTGGTAAGCATTTAGGTCATAGGGGTGTTGGTGCTCTGTCTGGGGATTTGACTCTGGTGATGGTGTGCACCTCTCAGGGTGACCTTTAAGCATTAACAGTATTATGCTATGGAGTCTACTTTTTCCCTTATATGACTACCATTGACTGATGTGAGGCGAACCTGAGCACATTCATCTGAGGCTGGTCGACTCTATTCCATCTGTGTTTGTGGGTGAACCCTATCCTGTTTTGGAGTGATCCTTTTAGAGTTATTGGCTCCGAGGACCGCATGACGGATTGTTTGGCCTGAACCTACTGGAATCCGGTAAGAGGCAGTGGTGTCGGGAGAGGTCTTTGTGTGTCACTTCTATTCCATATATATCACTTACAATTTGCCATCTAGTAAGCATTTGGGACCTAAGGGTGCTGGTGCTTTCAACTATCTGCCTTCTGGTGACGGTGTGCACTTCGCAGGGCGATTCATGAATATCTAACAGTATTATGCTATGGAATTTCAATTTTTCTCCCATATATGATTACCACCTGTTGATGTGAGGATTATCCAAGCATATCGATTGGAGGCTGGTTGAATCTACTTCATTTGAGTTTTTGGGCGAACTCTATTCCGCTTTCTGGTAAGGAGATATGAACATTGGTTTATTCATCTGACACTGGAATTTGGACTGTGTCTACCATTTGGATACAGATTTGTTATCATTGTGGACTATTTATCAATTATTGTGCTTTATCTGATGATCATTTGTCGATTCAGTACATATTAGCGCAACATAGCCCTTTACATATTTACCTTTGCTTGTCACAATATAAGTTGCGGCTGTTTTCTATTAGTTAGCGCAGTTATATTCTTCCTTTTTCCTTTGTACTAGGTATGTGATCCTGCACAGCAGAGCCGCACTGCCGCTGTACTCATACGTGAAGTGGTCGGAAAGCAGTTATACTTGCCTGAGCCCCATCTCGATCCAGCGATGTGCATGAGAGCAGTGGCTCTCCCAGGTCTCTCTCTCTCCTCATTGGCTCAGTAGACATTGGCTCCTGCTGCTGTCAATCATAGCCAGCGAACAAATGAGGAGAGAGTGGGGGGCAGGGCACGAGCCACACTTTGTTTATGAATGGACACACAGAGTGTGGCTCAGGAGCAAGTCTGCTCAAGTGCCCCCATAGCAAGAGAATTTATATTAGGGGCACTCTGCAGGGGACAGGAGCAAGGACTGCTGGTAGGGGACTTAAAAAGAAGAGGATCAGGGCTGCGCTGTGCATAGAGCAGGTAAGTAGAGCTTTTTTTTTTTTTTTTATTATTTTATTTTTAATCACTGAAATGCCCATGGTTTAGGAACAGGATATCAAACAAGTTCATATTAGATGCGATTGTCAGGTGTCCACAGACTTTTGCCATATAGCATATCTGCTGGTATCTTCTGGCTTTTTCTGGGTAACATGCTAAATACTGGAAACTAATTTCCTGCAAACACATTTTTGTATTGAAACCAATGAAAAAAAAAAAAAGATGTGTTCTTAGAACATCACTTACATAAAACTACCAACCTCTGTTCAGTTAATTGAAACCTGTGCTTCATAACACTGGTAGAAATTCATCCTGTGATTCGGTTTGCTGATAATATTACAGATGCTGAAGCTTGGCATTCTATTACCGAGTAACCCATTAATTTACACAAGCTACCTGCTGACTCCATTTACTAAAGACAGGACTCAATCTAGATTTTTTTTTAGCACCGAATACAAATCATGTCAAAGTGATCTGGAGGCCCAGCAGGAACACCATGTGCATGCAAATAAAAAACAACAAGTTCCAACAAATCATAAGCTTACTGGAAATGCTTTGGTAATATACAAAGTCTAATAAAATATTAAACAGCAATGATGAGCCGTAAGGATATAGCTATATTCATTAAACACTGCAACCCAAAAGTCTGCAGTGGGGCCTAGTACACACGGAAAAGCGTATTGTACATGGCTCTCTAGGGTCTATAAATTACATTGTGGTAAAAATGGGCAGCTGAGTCGCAGTTTTACCACCCCCTTGCTAGCCAACCAAACTGTAAATTAACAGCCAGATGGGGCTGATCACATACCGCGGCCACGCCATTTTTAACATGGAGTGCAGAATTTTGAAAAACTTGCCCTTTGAGTTCAATGGGGCTGTGCCGCAACTATGGGCAATGCACGTGATGACAGTGCAGCATTAAAGGGTAAATCAGGCGGTGAGGAAGCGATCTGAAAAGCACTGTGACTGGAAGGTGAGAGTCTGAGATCAGTACAGCGGGGATTTCTGCAGATCCTGACTTGAAGAACGGGTGCATGGCTCCTGTGGTTTGCAGAACACAGGAAGAACTTGGCCTTGTAACAGAGTGGCAGGAGATCTCCTAGGGACAGGCAATGCTTTTTTCACCAGAATCTAGCTTCCCTGCTGTACTTCAGCTCATCAGGCTCTCTCCTTCCAGTTCCTGCAGGTCTCCCCACAGACATCTGTCAGCATGCCTCTCTGAGCCTATTAGCTTCCTCAATGAGTGAGGCTGAAAGGCTCAAGGAGGCATCCTGACAGTGGAAGCCTTCAGGGCTGGATGGGGACAGCCAAAGGGTGGGATGTGACCCTGGGGCTGCAGTTTGCCCAGGTCTGATGTACACTGTAGATTAAAACACTGTTCTTTTCTACAGCTTGACAAACCAAATTAGGCTTCGCAATTTTGAATCCCGTGGACCACTACCATGAATTTCACTTGCCTTATACACACAATGCTCTGGCTCTTTGCCCCCCTCCCCCTGTATCACACTGCTGCCTTATACACACAATTCTCCAGCTCTCTGCCACCTCCCGGATCACACTGCTGCCTTATACACACAATGCTCCAGCTCTCTGCCACCCCCCGGATCACACCGCTGCCTTATACACACACAATGCTCCAGCGCTCTGCCACCCAACGGATCACACTGCTGCCTTATACACACACACACACACACACACACACACACACACACACACACACACAATGATCCAGCGCTCTGCCACCCCCCCCCCATCATACTGCTGCCTTATACACACACAATGATCCACACAATGATCCAGCGCTCTGCCACCCAACGGATCACACTGCTGCCTTATACACACACACACAATGCTCCAGCGCTCTGCCACCCAACGGATCACACTGCTGCCTTATACACACACACAATGATCCAGCGCTCTGCCACCCCCCCCAGATCACCTTGCTGTCATGTACACACAAGGCTCCAGCTCTCTGTCAACCCCCCCAGGATCACACTGCTGCCTTTTACACACATAGCTCGGGCTCTCTGCCATCCCCCGGATCACACTGCTGCCTTTTACAAACAATACTCCGGCTCTCTGCCACCCCCCCCCCCAGATTACACTGCTGACTTATACACACACAAAGCTCAGGCTCTCTGTATCACACTGCTGCCTTACACAGACTCATCATTGGCTCTCACCTCCTTATTCAGATATGGATCCCTCCCAGTCTGTGATCAGTGCAGCCATTGGAAGTCCCCTTCCGCTCTCTGCACTACTCCCAGTGCCTCCCTCCGAGGTCACAGGAGCCAGAACTACAGAGGAGGCATCGGGTGCCAATGCGCGCTGACAGTATTGACTTGCAGCGAAACCCATGGGGACCACCAAAAGTTTCTTGTGACCCACCAGTGGTATAAAATAACCAATCAGCAATTTTTTTTCCTCTTCTAATGTGCAGCAAAAACTACAACTTAAATCTGGATTTTGGGTCACACTGACCAGTTTTTTGGCTACGCAATGAGCTATACTGACAGTATGCACTGGCTATTATAAATCCATCTATGGGCTTGTGTCAACAGGCAAATGTGTTCAGGTGCATTACGCTTGCATTTGAGATCAGTTCATTCAAAATTAATACACAGGTAAAATGTGACCTGCAGTTGACCTGTGTCCAGGTCATGTATTTATATTATTCCAAAACACACCTTTATCTCTCTTGTAGCCTTCAGCCCAAAGCCTTCATTAGGAAACTCTACAAGTTCAAAACCTTCAGTTGATGCCTCGTTTGTTCTTGCCCACTCAATAAGTTCAGCGAAATAATCTTCTCTGTTCCCGTCAAACACTACGGACAAGCCTACTACAAAATGTCAAAAGAAATTTTTCAAGGAAAAAGAAAAAAAACAAAAAACAAAAAGGCATTACTAGCAGGTAAGTTAAACCTGTATTAACCACTTAAGGACCAAGCCTATTTCTGATACGTTGTTTACAAGTTAAAATGACTATTTTTTTCCTAGAAAATTACTTAGAATCCCCAAACATTATATTTATTTTTTTAGCAAAGACTCTGGAGAAATACTTTATGCCACACCGAATTTGCGCTGCGGTCTTTCAAATACAATTAAAAAAAAAAATACACTTCACTGAATTTTAAAAAGAAAACTAAAAACAGTAAAGTTAGCTAGATTTATTTTGTATATTGTGAAAGATGATGTCACGCTAAGTAAATAGATACCCAACATGTTATGGTTTAAAATTGCGCACACTCGTGGAATGGTGGCAAACTACGGTACTTAAAAATCTCCATAGGCGACGCTTTAAAAATGTTGAACGGTTAGCAGTTCACAGAGAATGTCTTTTGCTAGAATTACTGCTCTCGCTCCGACGATACCTCACATGTGTGATTTATACACCGTATACATTTGCAGGCGTGACTTACATATGCGTTTTCTTTGGTGCGCGAGCACACAGGGACAGGGGAGCTTTAAAAGAAATGTTTTTTCCTATTTTTTTTTTTTTTTTTTAAGGAACAGTAAAAAAATAAATAAATCGAATCACTTTAATTGCTGTCACAAGGAATGTAAACATCCCTTGTGACAGTAATAGGCAGTGACAGGTGACAGTAATAGGCAGTGACGGGTACTCTTTATGGAGGGATCAGGGGTCTAAAAGACACCAAATCCCTCCTTTGCACTTAAAAGTATTCAAAAACGCTAAAATCTGCGTTTTTAAATATGGTCATTTTTTTTTTTCTTTTTTCGAATCGGCGCCATTGCCAGCCTCAGTGAACCGGAAGATATGTCGCTTCCAGGTTACTTCATCGGAGAACCGATCGAAGCCGAATCTGTTCGGTGGGATGGGAGACCCGGGCAGAGCAGTGGAAGGCCGTTTGGGGGGGGGGGGGGGGAGGTCCCTTCCCACTCCTTGCAATAATGGCCGAGCGGTCATCGTCAGAAAGCCGATCTCCAGCTCTAAAAACAGTACCGGGGTGATGTCTCTAGCTGCTAGCATTACCCCAGTACAACCACTTCTTCAAGCCGATGTAAAGGTACGTCGGTTTGTGGGAAGTGGTTAAAAAAAAAAAAAAAAAAAAAGGAACCTGACACATTGCTCATTTAGTACAAAATGACAGGTTTCCTCACAACCACCTTCTTTGCTACCCCCATCACACTCGCTCATTTCATCTTAGTTTTCAGAAATACCCAGTGCCTCCATGTATGGGGATACATCTGGTCTTCTCCCTCTACTCCCATGATGCAGTGCTTAGGCCTGAGCGGCCAATTGCTAGGCCCAAACACCCACGGGGACAGAAAGAAAAACGTTAACCCCATGCAAGCTCTAACACAAAACTTACACAGGGATTAGACTCGGGGCTCCAGCAGGCAAACAATATGGCAAAGGAAGCAAGAATGATTGGGCACAGTGGTGGGTTCTAAAGAGAACTTGTCACTTTGCTCTCAAAAAACAAAGTGATGGATTTACTTCAGAGCCCAACTCTGAGCAAATAAAACATTTCCCTTTGCAGTGGGGCTGTGTCCATACTGCAAGAGTTAATAGCTCCTTTTGTCTAGGGGAGAAGAGAAACTGTTTTACTTCCCTGATCCTCAGCTCCCCCAAGTTCCACTGGTGGACTGTCCCTTGGCATCCTCACATCCAGTGCAGGACTATAGACCCGGTTGAATGTGGGTGTGCACATGCTGCAGGGACCCGTCTAGCTGCAGGGATGAGCAGAGGATGGGCTAAGTAAATCTCCTTTAAATTGTTTCTCTAGATCTAAACAAGCAATTTATCCTTGCAGTGTGGCCACAGCCCCACAGCAAGGGGTAATTATTTATTTGCCTGGAGTTGGGCTTTAAGCTACAGTAAACACTGAAGGAAGGGTGGCATAATGTGTTTTTTATTCAGACCCCTGAAAGTCACACCAGGATTCTCCAAAGTCCCTGTGCAAAAAATTTCAAAAACGGACATAGGTATTATCATCCTAATTTACAGTTTTCAAGCCTAGCGATAGGTCATTCCAGCACCTATGTAGATAGATGATCCGAACACCGGTAGTTGCTCTTAAAAAAATCTTCATCTTTATTCAGGAACCAAAAGAACACAACTGCTGATAAGATCAGTTGACGCATTTCAGCCTATAAGGCCTTAGTCATAATGAAACGCATCAACTCATAATGACTAAGGCCATATAGGCTGAAACGTGTCAACTGATCTTATCAGCAGTTGTGTTCTGTGGTTCCTGAATAAAGATGAAGATTTTTTTAAGAGCAACTACCAGTGTGCGGATCATCTTTCTACATATGTGCTCAGTTAAACGGCTGTGGATCGGGCACCTGGGAGCTTGTTTATTGGTGAGCTGTATGGGTAGTAGCACTGCTCCTTCTATTTTGTTCTGTTCTGCATTCCAGAATGGAAGTTAGGGAAAGGGGCATGCCTACTGTCCCCAAACTTTGAAGTGTGGACATATCAGGAGACACTCTAATACCTATTAATCAGGTGTTACAGAAGTAGCCTGAAGGTTGTAGTTTGGCCCCTTGGACATCCACAAGGCCCCAACCTTCTGGATGATCCTGATCTGGCCAGCACATGTGACATCTCAAATCTTCTTAAGCATAGTGCAACATTTTCTCAGACCTTTTGCTTTACTTTGTCTGTCCGCACACCACTATTCTACGGGTCTTCTGTCCTTTCAAGCTGTGCAGTGTTTTACAAACAAAATGGGCAATTTGGCATAAAGCGTCATCTCATATTGGTGTAAATTAAACAAATTTAAAATAAGAATTCCTTGTACAGTATAAGAAAAAAGCCTTCACTGACCTTTCTGCTTTTTACGGATTCTTTCGACAAGGCTGCGGATCTGCACGTATTCTTCCCACTCTCTTCCCGGAGCAGAACTGGGATTACTGCACTCTGCAGAGAAAAAAAACAAATTCAATAGGAGACAGCAATTCTAATGTCAGCTCTCTCATTCACTTAAGCCTCATCAACCAGTAAGATGGAAGTTCAGTAAAGTGCATATACACCCAAAACATTTTATTTTCAGTTTTGGATAAAGTGGTGAAAAGTTGGAACACCTGTTAGGGCAGGCCTCGACAAAACCCGTGCGCCAGGTCGCATTTGCGACTAGAATTAGCGACCTGGCGCCTGGGGTGCCCTGCAGAAGGTGTCCTGTCATTTTTGCACGGACTTCCGCGCACGGAGTGCACGGACTTCCGGGCCGTCCGAAAATTGAGGCCCCGGCTTTTCGGCCTACTTGAGATGAGAGGCTTCCAATGGGGAACTGGCACCCTCTTGTGGTGGCCGGGAGTAATGACTGTTGTAATTTTGTTTGTTCACAATGCATTACCATCTCCCTGTCCAGTTAGTTACCTTTGACAGGGAGTGTGGTTATTTATTATTAATTTAATTTATTTTTTAAATGTAAAAACTAAATAATATTTTTTTCTTTTTTAATTATTAAAAAATATATATATTTTTTTCCAATTATTATTATTAAAAAAAAAAAATGTTATATATATTATATATAAAATCTTTTTTTTTTCTCCTCATCGCCATGCCACAGTCGAAGGCCCATTTCACACGGGCTGTCTGATCAGGTCCGCCTGTCAGTTTTTCAGGCAGACCTGATCGGACCCTTCATTCTCCTCTATGGAGCAGTAATCTGCCGCCATCTGATCCTGTCCGCCAAAGGGTTCCATTTTCTATCCATCCCGTGGATCGGATCAGATGGCATGGGATGGAAAGAGACAGACAGTCTGTTTTCATCCAATTGCGCTATAGAGGAGAGTGGGGTTCTAGTCGTATTTATGTGTAAATTTAGTATCCGTTTTATTAAATAAAGCTTGGTTGTTAGTTTAAAAAAAAAAAAAAAAAACTGGCTCCTAACTTTTTTAGCTGGCTCCTAGATTTCAGGAAAATTTGTCAAGCCCTGTGTTAGGGATATTTCCCTCTCACTTTCTGTTCTGTAGTCACCTTTTACCAGACAGGAAGTGAGAGAAAGTCTGCAACAGAGAAACAAATGACAAAAAAGCTGACAAAGCATTTCACTACTTAACCTTCTTGTCTTGGGGACAACCAGACAGGAAGTGAAGGAATTTATCCAGTGCAGTAACTGATGGCATTAAAACTAACAGGAATTTAAATCATCCTTCCCTATTCAACAATAAAGGTTAGCTATATATTTTAAGCAGACCTACACTTCAAATGTTTAAAGTGATTCTAAAAAAACAAAAACAAAAAAAAAACAAACAGGTTATACTCACCTGTTCTGTGCAATGGTTTTAAACAGAGCAGCCCCGGAACTCTGCCGGAACCAGGTTGGATAAAAATCAATGATTTTTTTTTTTTTTTTGGATTAAAAAAAAAAAAAAAAAAAAAAATCTGATTTTTTGATTTTTATCAAATTAATTTTATTAAAATGCTTTTGGAGTAAAAATCTATCTAAAGATAGTTTTCTATTTAAGATACATTAATAATTTAGCATGAAACAGCGCTTAGTTATGTAGCATGAGGCTGAATATTCTGCAATATTTACACTTTTGGTAAACTCATTCAATGAATCCAATCTCTGCAAGCTAAGATAACATGCACTGCATTGATGCATTCACAATTTTACAGTAACCATGAGATAAAACATAGTTCAGGAATATTCCTTTATCCCATTGTTTTGCAAATCTAGGTACACTACAAACTATGATTGAAACGGTTCCGATATCGCTGTTTTACTAACCTGACTGCTTATTATTCTAAATAGGAAACCTTCATTTTGTTTGCAATTAATAGGATTTTTGACTTACCATAAAATTCAGTTCTCTGATGTTCATTGACAGACACGGATCCTGATCTTAACCTTTGGGTTATATACTGCCCCCTACAGGAGTAGGACACTAGGCAGGAAAAAGCTTGACTACACCTATGGGGCAGTCCCAGGGGGTATACTCCCTCTCTCAGCTATAGGCACTCAGTTTTGTTACAAGCAGTGGTAAGTTAAAAATCACATTTTCTCTTACGTTCATTGGTGGACACAGCTCCTGATTCTTCTTAACCATTGGGACGCCCCAAATCAGTGTTAAACATTAGGGGTGGGAAAACGTTAGAAAAAAATTCCCAAGGCTATCCATAGTCAACCAGGTAACAGAGCTCAACCATAAACAACTGAAGCTCACCTGAAAAGCAATACACCCTCAAAGAGGACCAGGTCTTCTAAACAGCAGCCAGCAAAACCTTGCTGCCAAAAGAAGCATCCGCAGATGCCAACAAAACCACTTTACAAAAAACTTTGTAAAAGTGTGCACCGATGACCAGGTGGCCGCCTTGCAAAACCTGCGTCACTGACACTTAAAGGCGGAAAGCCCAGAGAACGCTAAGCACCCTATTATAGTGCACCTAAACAAGGAAAGGAGAAACTTGACCCCTGATGCAACAGGTCTGAACCCCGTCTGCCTGATCCATCTAAAAATGGTCCTAGAGGAAGCGGATAACCCTTTGTTACGTCCGTCCGTCAGCGCACATAGAGAGTCTGACTTCCTAAAAGACTCCTTAGCTGCCAGGAACACCCTAATTGCCCAGACCACATCAAAGACATGCAAGGCAATTTCCTTCAGATGTTTAGGCCTGGGACACAGGGAAGGCAACACAATGTCTTCATTCAAATGACAGTCAGAGACCACCTTAGGAAGGAGTGACGAAAAGAGGCAAAGCACCACCTTATCCTTGTGAAGCACCATAAGGTGAACGACAGGATAACGTCGTCAGTTCCGGCACCCTGCATGCAGAGGTGATAGCCACCAAAGAAGGCCACCTACCGGGGGAACGTAAGCAGGGAAACCTCCTGAATAAGAGAAGCTTCAGTAGAGCTGAAAGTGCCACATTAAGATTACAGGGCGGCAACAGAGCCCGCACTGAAGGAAACAAAATGTCGGACACCCTGGAGAAAAGGTATGCACCAGGGAGTGTGTGGCCAAAGGTCGTTGGAAAAAGACCTCCAACGCCGATATCTGGACCTTGACGGTACTCAAGGCCAATTTTTGTTCAACCCCCTGTTGAAGGAAGGTTAAGATCCGATTTACCGAGGAGCGAAGATGAACCCCAAGAGACTCACACCATGCAATGTACGTCTTCCACGTACGATGGTAGATCTTCCTAGAGACAGATTTCCAAGACTTTAACAGCGTAGGAAACAAACCTCCACCCTTCAGCCAGCGACTGTAAAGCAGGATAAAAGATTGGTCCTTGGGACAGCAGATCCTCACTGAGAGGAAGTCCCCAAGGAGCTTCGGCGACCAGCCGTACCAGATCAGCATACCAAGACCGGCGAGACCAGTCTAGAGCCACTAGAATGACCAGAATCCCTTCTGCCTGAATCCTGCACAGGAGTCATGGCAGAAGTTTAAGGGGGCTGGAACAATCAGACAGCCCACTTTAGAATGCCGAATACATACCGAGCCACCAGGACACTTCTTGTGCCCCCTTGATGATTGACATAGACCAGGGCCGTGGCATTGTCCAAATTAATTCTTACCAGACACCCCTGAAGACTATTGTCCAATGAGCCAGACAAAGTCTGATCGCTCGGGGTTCCAGTACACTAAATCGGCAATCTGGGCTCTGCCAGAGTCCAGACCCCCTAAACACGTCTGTGCTGAGGGCGCCTCCCCACCAAGACAGGCTGGCTTCCGCGGAGACAACCGTCTAGTACACCATGTGAATGGACTCCATGCGGAACTTCTGTACTTGCACAAAGCAGCTTAGCGTCTTGAAGTCCAGAATTGGACGTACCTTGGCTTCCTTCCTAGGGACTATAAAGAGGTTTGAGTGAAAAACCCTTGAAAATGTTCCGAAGTCGGAACCATCACCCCTTGAAATAAGTCTTGCATTGCCCCAAAGTAAATGATCTGGGGACAAGTGTAGGTTGGAAGGGGGAAAAAAAAAAAAAAAAAACTTTTCCAGAGGACAAGACTGAATTCGATCTTGTCGCCTGACCGAATAACTTCATGGACCCACTTGACCTGTACCAGGGAGGTCCATGGATCCCGAAACCAGCGAAGATGTCCCCCCCACCCCAGATACGAGTGAGAGAGCAGAGGAAGGCTTGTGCGCAAGTCTGGAAGAGCCCGCTCGTGGCTTGCCAGATCAGGTCCTCTTGGAACCTCTGGTGGAGACCCTGACTTTTGATCCCTAATCTTGAGATCCTGAGAGACAAAGAGACCATTTAGGAGCCAAGGAGAATGGCCCACATCTATGATGGGGCTTCTTGCCCTTGGTAGCCTGCGGAAGAAGAGTACTCTTCCCCACCGTGAGACCCTTAACAATGTCTTCCAAAGAAGCTCCAAACAGGCGACCCCCTACAAGAGGGAGATCAGATAAGGCCGTCTTAGAAGTCTAGTCCGCAGACCAGCATTTCAGCCAGACATTACGCCGAAGGACCACTGCTGATACAGACAGCCTAGACATCAAAGGGGCCGCTGTAGCTCCTTGGCCAGCTCCACAAAGACAGGGGGAAACTATTCTCCCTCCAGGTCCCTGTGTAAAAACGTAGCCCACTTGGTCAGAGTTCGCAACACCAGGTCAATAGTAATTATCAGCCTAATTACCAAACCAGCCACAGCCCACATATGGCGGGCCAGAGCATCCGCCCTCTTATTAGCTGGACCTGCAAAGGTCGGGGACTCCTCAACCAGGATGAAGGTAACTCAATTTGACCTGGAAACTGGCGAGTCCACTACAGGTGGGACCATCCACCTTTTACGCAGTAAATCCTCATAAGGATAACCCAAGCAAAAAACGCCTAGCAACCACTGCGTTCTGGACGACCCCACTGTTTGTGGCACTGTTGTCAAGATAAGCGGAAAGAGGAACACCCTAGTCGCTTTGGAGGGACTGTGGGTGCCAAAAGGAACCGGTGCCTCCGATGCGGCATTGGCCGCAACCTCTATTTTTAAAAAGTTTCACGCACTGACACAATCAGTGCATCCACCAGCGCCTATTTAAGCATGGCTAGCGGAGTAGAGGAATCATCCTCAATATCGGAGCACTAAGGGTGCGTGGACGCAGACCAAGTAGTGTCGCTACATAATCAGGGGAGGCTGCCGACTGTGATCCTGCAAAGAGGACGCTGGCCAAGGGTCCACAAATGGATCACCTATTGGACCCTGCAAAAAAAAAAGGGGTGGGGGTTGCCCTCCAAGCACTCCATAGAGGACATAATTTGGGGGGCTGCCCGCCGTGACACGGACGCGCAGGCAAGGTACCCTCGCTAAAACAAGGCAGGGTCCCCACACAATAATGGCGGCAAGACTGTCATTAAAAATGAAGTGCCCCCACAGTGCCACCCGATCCATATGGCCCAGCAGGCCAAAGCCGCAGCCTAAATTTTTGTGGGGGCCCAGTTGCAACTGCACAGATCCTCAGCCCGGCAGATGCTCAAAGGAAGAGTGGGGGCTTCAGCTACACACAATGGGGTCGCCCCCCCAACGGCGGCGCCCGACTCGGCCGCATGGCTTAGTAGGCCGCAAGTCGCGGCCTAAATTTTTGAGGGCGCCCTTCCACCAGGACACGAGCCTCAGTGGAGCCGACCACTCAGGGGCAGCGGAGGAGAAGGAGGATGCCCAGACAGGGGGCAGTGGCTTCAGCCTTCCTTACAGTGGCAGCCTCACATGGGTTTCGACGAGTAGGCCGCAAAACTGCGGCCTCAATTTTTGTCCGGATCCGGCCGCGTGAGGTGCGTACCCGCGGATGGTAAAAACATCCGCTCCCCCAGCCCAATGCCCCCGCAGGGAGCCCAGAGGACATCCCTGCCCTAGTCACCAACCCCCAGGATGGCAGTGAACTCTGCTGAACCCCCCCTTGCGCACCAGGAAAACCCAGTCAGCAGCAACTCCAACCAGCCCCCCTTAAGAGCACGTGACAAAGCCTGCTCATCACCTCACCCGGGGTGGGGGGGGGGAGAAGGGAGGGGAACCCAGGAGTCCGACCATCCCAGGGAGGGGCCCACGTCTACTCCAAAACCCTCCAGGGGTAGTGAGGGGACAGCTGCTTACCAGACAAGGAACAGGGTGGGCACCGCTCCATCGTAATGTGGGTGCTGTCGGTCAGAAGGAAACTCTGCAACTCAAGCCGAAGCCAGTTCGTATGCTTCCACGCAAGACGTTTAACTTGCAGGCCAGGCCCCATCCAGTGGGGCTATGTCGCGGCCGACCTAGCGCGGAGCTGCATTCTGCACGCGCTCGCTGGCTGGACTGGGGGGACCCTATGGATCTATATTATCCAGTTTGTCACCCAGTCTGGCACTTGATTATAGTTCTCACAGGAACAAAATAATAAAAGAAGGAATAAAATTCCATTTAAAATTAAAAAATTGCCAGGACCAGAGATCCCAGCAATAAACTAGGTCCTTACTCCTGACTAGGCCGAAAAAAACTGGGTGCCTATAGCTGGGAGTGGGTGTATACCCCCTGGGACTGCCCATAGGTGTAGTCAAGCTTTTTCCTGCCTAGTGTCCTACTCCTGTAGGGGGGGGGGGGGGGGGGGAGTATAACCCAATGGTTAAGAAGAATCAGGAGCTGTGTCCTTCCATGAACGAAAGAGAAATTAAAGATTCTAACTACCAGGAAGAATAAGTCCTTATATTTAAAAAGCACCTGTCATTTCAGATCCATCATGGCAGCGCATGTTAGCAGGAATTCACTCACCTGCTGCTGCCATGTCCATCCCCTTGTTGTGTCACTGCTGCATCACCAGCTGCCCCGCTAAAGTGAATGGGACGGTCGGAGAGTCAACAGCAGGTCAGAGGGGGAGCCACTGCGGGACAGAGATGACAGTTGCTCTTTAACCCCTTCCCACCCAAGGACGTAGCCATACACAGAATGCATTAAGAATGCAAAAAAAAAAAAAAAAAAAAAAACTTTACCGTTATAACCACTTTAAAATTTAGGCAGGGCAATCCCCTAAAGCCTTCTAAAAATGCAAAGCCAAACTTCATGGTAGAAGTTGATTTTCCAAATATTCCTGTAGAGAATGCACTATGGACAGGGCAACATAGAAATGCTGTAAAAGCATGCTCTATTGTTTATGCATCACCTACCCCTAGTAGATCCATCCACAGGAATTTATGGGGCCTAACTGAGCATAAGGGAGGTGTGGCCTTTCCCTGGGCCACTCCCGCTAGCAAACAAATTTCATCTACTTTGTTTTTTTTTTTCAGATAGAGCTTTTATTTTGGCTGTATTTAACAACCACTGGGTTTTTTTTTTTTTTTTTTTTTACCATATAAAGGAAAAATACCCCAAACAAAACTTAGATTTGCTTGCATTAACATTCATTTCCTTTAAGAAAAAAAAAAAATTGATTCTACAATCACACGTGGTCAGTGGCACTTTAAACCCTCCCACCCTTGAAAACAATCCCCATCATTGTTGGTCAGTGGAAGCCCCACTTTCTGCCAACCTTTCTTCCTGCTGTGTTTACCAACATTAAGCTGGTCAAAATAGAGGAAAGAAAGAGAGCGGTGATTGGTTTATACCAATCACAAGGTACAGAGCCACTCTGATTGGCTCTGTAGATAGCGACTTTGGTCTGAGCTGCCTAATCACAGCTCCGTTCACATCCATTTACGGTCGTAAACAGACGATTTACAAACAGCACTCTAGAAATACAAAAGTTCACCTCCCTGCTGTTTTTTTAACAAGTGCAGAAGTGATAAAAATGATCTTGTCCTAAACATGTATGCTCATATTTGTAGCGTATATGAAGCACCCTCCTAGGTAGGCGCTAGGCAAAAGCATATGTGTGACCCTGTTCTGCTTATCAGGAGGGTCTGATCTGTTAGCCTGTCACATGCTTCCAGGTGTGACCTGTTGAGTCTGGGGAGTCTCCCCACTGTATCCAATGAGGGATCTTTTTGGACAGTGGAGTAAACCTAGCCGATAGCACACCAGGGTTTTTGACTGTCCCAGTGGGTGGGCATTGCTGCAATTGGGAATAAATCCTGAGGGAGCATGTGACAGGGTGTCTTTTGGTGGGAGCAAACTCCCAGGAGGAGGGGGGACGGCTGTCTCTCCTCCTGAAGTGAGGAAGGTGGCCCAGGCAGTCAGCCTAGGGAACGGGGGTTGAGCAGTGCTGCAGTAGATCCAGTGTGTGCTGATCAAGTGGAGCTGCTGGGCAGAAGACTTCTGGAAAAACAGTATCGTGAGTACTCAAGCATCTGCCCAGGGGTCTGCCTAAGAGAGGGGACCACTCCAGGGAGGTCAAGGGGGATCATGGAGCCAGCTAACCCAGTGTGATACTGTAAAGGGGGTACCAAGTTACAAAGCCCTGAAGAATAGGGGTAAAAGGGGGCGCCAGGAAGGGCCCTGAAGTTGCTCAGCAGTGCAGCCTAAAACACAAGTTAGCTATCTCAGGAAAGGAGTACCTTAGGAAGCCAACAGGATTCTTTCACAGTCAATGGTGAATTCAAGTAAGCGGCCTAGCCGTGACTAGCTCAATTAGCATTAACCAGCGTCAACCAGCATTTTCTGTACAGTCCCTGCCTTTTTGTGCACAGTTCAGTTATTGGAGTATCCCACTCATCCCTTCTCCTATCCAAGTTACAAATAAAAACACAAAACCCAAAGAAACTGGACTGGTACTTGACGGAGGTAAAAACACTTGGAAACATGTCTGAAATATTTTACTGTTGCTAATGGTAACCCACACTCAGAAGCTCCCATGGGAGTAGTGCTACATATATATGATTATGCAGAGAGTTAACCCCTATTATTAGCCTTATTTCAGTGGAAAAACTGCAACAGGCTGCGAAATTTCAACTCTGCCAACAGGATCTTTCCTGCACATTTGCCTGCCTGAAGCGGTGTGCAGAAGACCGATTGCCCACTGGCATAACATCATTTACCAAATGTCTAAAATGATAAACACCTCGCCCTAGCTCTTATCCTAAAAAGACAGGAACAGAAGGGTTTTCTGAGTGCATGCCACATTCTACAGTTTTCACAAAATCTACAAAACTATCAAGGTAAAAAATACTTGAGTTTTATGAAGCCAGTAAATATAAAGAACACCCACCACCCCCGTGATGTTGTCTGTTATCACTAAGCACAATCAGAATTATCTCTCCATACTTACTCTGCAGTAATTCATTGATCAGGTTCATCATCTCCTTTGGGGACACAGCTGCTGCTGCCCCGCTGCCTGACTTCTGGGTTTTCACCCTACTCTTCTTCCCCATCTCTGGATCTGCCTGCAATTAAATATCAGAGTCAGCATCACAACAACCGATCGAATCAGGGGAACACGTTTGGTTATTTATATAGGAACAAAGGAACAAAAACGTGTTATCTATATTTTGGGGCATCTCAGTTACTTCCTAAAAAATACCAAAAAAAAAAAAAGTTAAGGCAAAAGAAAAAAAAAAAAAAAAACTTTTTTTTTTCCAGGCAGTAAGAATGGTTACCACAGGGACTTCTGTTGCTCTAGCTTTAATCACTTCAAGACCATAAATTACATATCTAATTTCCTGACTGCCAAAAAAATTATTAAAGCCCTAGGGCCTAGAGCAACAGGACAATAGAAACACCCACAAAATTACCACATTTTGGAGAGTAAATACCCCATGGTATTTTCTAGGAGGCATGTGTCGTCTTTTAAAAACTTCATTTTTTTGCAACATGTTTTTGGAAAATGCTGAAAGAAAATGACAAAGGAAGAACAAAAATTGTTTGGTTCCAGAAGCGCAGTTGTCCACAGGGGATGGCTGAGAATGAGGACTCACAGTAACGTAGTGAGCTGGATGGTCAGTTCAGGTGGCAGACAGAGACATGGTCAGCAAACAGGCAAAGGATCGGTCCAGGCAGCAGGCAAAATTTGGTCAATAAACAGAAAGAGAAAGTGGGCAGGGCCAGGCCGCAGCTCCGTGTTTGAATGGACACAGGAAACTGTGGCTTGGCTCGGGTGCCCCAAGGGCAAACTGCTTGCTGTGGGGGCACTCAACAGGAGGGAGGGGCCAGGAGCACTTTAGAGGGACCAGAGAAGAGGAGGATCCGGGCTGCTCTCTGCGAAACCAACTGCACAAAGCAAAGCAAGTAACAGGTTTGTTATTTTTAACTAAAAATTTGACTTTAGTATTACTTTAATTTCAATAATGGATTGCTTGCAAAGCCAACATGTTTCAGGGGCCATAATCCCACCCCCTTCATCAAGGCTTGAAAAAATCAGCAACTGGTTCAAGAAGGCTGCTTGAACTAGCTGCTGATAGATGCCGTGCTAATTTAAAAACACCCCAACATCCACCTACAACATTATGTTACACCCATATGTAGGGCACAACATAAAATTTGGTTGCATACAACATCCCCAGGACCCACATCCCTCCCCCCACCCCTTTCCTGAATCTCAGGGTGCCATATACAGCATTATGTGTTCATGTGAATTCATCTAGGTTTGGGATCACTCTTTGTGAATGACTACAGCAATCGCTCTTCCCACTTCAGTGCTCTGTAGTTTGGCTGTACTTCCATACTTCTATAATAGCAGGTCCATACCTCCATACAGACCTGAGGTTTGGGGAAAAACACTGAAAAAGCCAGTGAACTGCACTGATTATGGTGCAAAACTCTGCAGGCTTCATAGCAGAAAAACAAGTAAAATGCACATTTATCAGAAGATCAATGGGTTGATGAAGTCCAATTTTTACAGATTTTTACAGCGATCAAGGAGTTGTTAGGGGTTGGGGGAAATAAGAGGAAGCAAGAGAGAGCTTGCAACATCTTCTATACACAGGTACTGTTAGGTAGGATACCAAGAGGCATTGCACGAGTCACATTAAATTCATGCAAAGTTTTCATAGTAGATAAAAGTCTTCAATTTAGCAGCGCAGTGGAGAACTACTTTTATCAAATCCGCTTTCATTTTTACCTTTATTTGCTAAACTGAGATCCTGTGATGAGGTCCCGGAGCACCTACAAAAGGAAAAAAAGTTAACAAAGGAAGAGAAAATACTTTCAGAAACATGAACATAATATGCAGTAATATGAAGCTCCCTTTCCCCATGTCAAACCCAAATGTTAGGATGAGGGATGTTCCCATAACAGAGCTATAAACAGTTACCCTGTGTTAGGTAACATTTAATAAAAGGTTTCTAGAAGTATATGTTCACAATGTTGTTCATATACTTTTACTTATTGACAGGGCTTTAAAAATTTGCTTTGAATTTAGGAGCCAGCTAAAAAAAAAAGTTAGAAGCCAGTTTTTTTTTTTTTATCCAACAAAGCTTAGGAGTAGAACATGTAACATGGATTCCTGTTGGGGGTACGTGTTGCCCCACATTTAATATCCCTATTTTTTTTTTTTTTATTCCCTTTAATGGTGTGTCCCTCTCTTTCTATGCACCTTTGGGGGTGTTTTCATACTACCTTGAATATATTTTTTTGCCCTTTTACTGGTATCTACTATGGTGCGTCCCCACATCTTTTCCACTTTTACACTGCATGGTGGCGCCTAACTGGTTTTGAGATACAGCAAGCTTACTAATATGTTATTATGATGGTAATATAATATAATTTGCACGGTCTATTTAATTATACTTCTATGTTGTACATTATGTTTTTGAAGAGCTTCTGAAGAAGTGTATATCGCGAAACATGTCGAGCTTGGATCTCGTTTCCCAATGATCACTTAACCACAATCTTATGGCCCACCTCTGGGGTTTTTCTCCATCTCCTTAGGGCTGGACATATGCGTTCTGGTTTTAAGGTGTTGGTATGTTTTGTTTTATGTCGCACCAACCTTTTGGTGGATATGTGTTTTTGTAGAAATTGTATATAGTGTACATTGTAATGTTCAATATTTTTAACATTTTTCAACTAATAAAATTATAAAAATATTTTATCCGTGCCTATAAAGTCCATGTTGTTCTAGTCTATATAGGTTTCACATTTTTGGGATGTGGCACATACCTATCATGCTACGTACACTCGTGGTACCACACCAAGGCAGTGCACGTTTCTATTTGTTCTTCTAGAACATGTAACATGTTCCCAAAGGTGAGCTTATCCCTTTAACTCTTTCGCTGCCAGAGACGTTTTTTGCGGGGGGGGTTTTGTACTCGTTTAAAAAAATCCTTTTAGGCCTGAAGATTCCATAAAATCCCCAAAACATTATATATTTTCTGAAAACAGACACCCCAGAGAATAAAATAGTGGTAGTTCCAATTTTTTAATTTCACACAATATTACCACAAAAGAAATGTATTGGTAAAATACGAAAGCGGAGGTTGCACTGAGTAAATAAATACCCAACATGTCAAACCTTAAATTTGCATGCGAAACGGCGGCAAACTTCAGTACCCTATAATTTCCATAGGCAATGCTTTAAAAGCCTCCGATTGGTTTAATTCGAAGGAGGTCTGGTGCTAGAATTATTGTTCTCATTGAGGTGTGCGCTGCGAAATTTAACAAGTGGATCGCAAGTGAAGTTTTCAGGCATAGGCCCTCCGTCGTGTGTGTAGGTTAGTATTTGCGTGCTTATGTGGGGGTGGGCCTCCATTTTTTTTTTTGGGGGGGTGCATTTTTATGTGCTCGGGTGTAATTTTTATTTATTTATATTTTTCTTTTACTAGCAGTCCAGGCAAAACAAATGCTAAACCTGCTCTGAGCCACATTCTAAACCAAAATCGATCTAACCCTGTACTTGCCTATTCTGCAGCCGATCCAGTCCCAGCTTCAGCGTGGAGAGGCGGGTGCATGAGAGGCATCCAACAAAGGAAGCCCCATAGTAACTCTATGAGTGACGTCACTTCCCAGGCATTTCACAGCCTTTGTTGGTCCTCTCCTGCACACAGATTCCGCCGCTGGAGACTGGACCGGATCGGCTGCAGCGATTTTTGCTTTACAGGGTTAGATAGATTAGGTTTAAAATGTGGAACAGAGTAGGTTTAGCATTAGTGCGGTTTTGCCTAGACTTCTTCTTCAACTTTTACTTAACAAAAAGTGCACTGTGTGATGATTTTTTTGGTGACAGGTTCTCTTTAATGAGACATGCAGGGTCTAACTCCACTGAATGTAATGCAATGAAAATCACACTGCATTATATTCTTTCCCAGCCTTGATGGGTGGGGAAATGGTCACCTGGGACACACTAGCGAAGTCATACACATCACTTCCAGGTCAGCAACAAGAAGGGGAGAAGAGCGGACGTGTACCTGCTCTCCTCCCTCCCCTCTTTCCGACGGCACCTGCTTTGCCAGTCCCAGGCCCACAGATGGGCAAGCGGAGCCCAGGATAAATAGCAGTGGGGGGATGAGGAAAGGGGGGGGGTTGGCATGCAAGGTGTGTGGAAACATTACCCAGTTCATCAATTAATGGCTGGGTGGGCCTCTTGGACGTCAAAGGACGACTTCCCGGATCGCACCGCAGCGTGATCTGTCACCAGATAAGTCCACAGGATACAGCCAATGACTGATCACTGCACCGGCCAGCTGCGGGTACCATGTGACTGCTGTAACCAATCACAGTTTTAAACAATGGATGTCTTCTTTTCAAGCCATCCATTGTGTTGCGAGCTGTAATTGGCCACAGTGATCACATGGTACAGAATGTGCCCATCTGTACCATGTAATAAACTGTGGCCAAATCCCAGCTAATCACAACAAAACAAACTGAATGAATCAATTTCATTCAGTGAAACGCTTGCTTATAGCAATTAAATTCATTGCTACAGACAAATATAATGTATAGAAAAAAAAAAAATACTGATCAGTAGAGATGAGCTTGGGCGTCTTCGTGTTCGTATGTGCCAGATCCCGCCAGGAAGCCAACACTGCACGCCACTAATCACAGGCAGTGAGACATTTCCCGATCTGTGCAGCTGTGGATCGGGAAATGTCTCACTGCCTGTAAATAGTGGAGTGCAATGTCGGCTTCCTCCCGGGATCGGGCAGGTACGAACTCGAACATGCCCGATCAGTGACTCAGAGTAGTACAATGATACTATGGCAACATTATATTGCTCTGGTGAAAGTTTGTTAAAAAACATAACATAACATAACATATTATAACATAACATAACAGCACCCTCCGGTTCCAGGCATCCCCTGCCTGGAACCGGAGGGGGCTGTTATGTCTCCAGGCTTGTTACCTTGCTGGGACATCTCTGATCATCTGGAAGTGCTTTATTAACTGTTTTTGTTTTCATCTAGATCTTGTAACAACTTATCCAACTCTGGATGGACATCTCTGGGCTTTTCTATTGTGTTCCCTATATTTGGGAGAATTATCTGACAGCAGTTTAAGCTACCCTGAAAGGGTGTGCTCTCTCTATTGTCACCGCAGGTGCTGGCTCTCCTCTCTATGTCAACTCTAGGACTTCCACTAGTGGTCAACAGAGTGATTACAATATATGCACATGCTACACTTGCTTTACAGCTCCTGAAGAAGCAGGAAATCGAAACACGTTGAGCAACAAGCATTGTGACTGACACAGTTTGTCTATGTATATGCATATGGGTATTGGATAAAACCGTTTTTAAATGTTTCATTGGGGAGCAACTGTATACCTCATATCTTTTTAAATTTTTGATTTAAATAAAAGATTTTTTTTACTAATTTATGTGTTGTGGCACCATTAAAATCCCTCTATCCATATTTGTTCAAAAATTCTATCTTTCTGGGATGAAGGTGCCTTTGGTCAATGGATGTATGCGACTTATTCAGAGATTATGTATATAATAGCTATGCCTGGAATTATTCTTTAATTTATTGATACATCAATAAAATGTATTTTTCAAATGCAAGCAGCGCAAGTACCTGCATATGACCTGGCATCAGCCTCTTGCAGTCCTTGTACAGCAGGGCCATAGTGTGAGAAGAATAAGCAGCACAAAGAACCTTTCAGTTCATATGCTGTCAAGAAGCACATGGATAGGGAGGAGAAAACAGCGTGACAAAGGAGCTCATCACCATGCTGCTTCTCTTTTCATCCTCCAGTCACAAAGGCTGGGGGCATGTCAATGACATGAATGATTCCGGCCACCATTGAACCCAAAAGAACACTATGGAGGCAGAAAAGAAGTACTGCAGGGGACTGATCCAGGTTGAAGAAGAGTATTGCAGCAAAAGCTGCTATTTTTATCCTTGAGCCCCAAACCACACCGGTGGAACTTGTCATGCGATTTGACAGGTCTAAATTGCATGTCAAGTCGCAATTGAAAAAGAAGTTCCTGCACTATTTTTGCTGATTTCAGGTGCGTGAAAGCGGACGGGTGTCTGCCAAGTCACACATGGGCGGTGCGCCCGATGGGAGTCCGTTCTGCTCAGCGGGGGATCGATTCGCCGATCCCCGCTGAGCAGGCGGATGACAGCTCCGTCTCCGCTCTGTGTGCCGAGATGGAGCTGTCAGATCCCCACTAGCCTCAATGGGGAGATCGGATGAGAACGGACCGCCTGTTCGTTCTCATCCGATCCTATCTGATCCTCCAGCCGGATTGAAAATAGGGTTTCCATCCGTCTGGATTTCACGGACAGGATCGGATCGGAGAGCAGCGGGGGTCAGTGGACATGTCTCCCCTAACACCCGCCGCTCCATAGGGCTGCGTGGAGCCTCCGATCCGGTCCGCCTGAAAAACTGACAGGCGGATCGGTTCGGATCGCCCGTGTGAAAGGGGCACAACATGTGGCTTTAAAATCATGCGATTTCAATTGAAGTTGTACGATTTCAAAGTAGGATTTGGTGTGACCAGGGGCTTAACCTCCCTGGCGGTATTCCCAAGTGTGGGTCGGGGTGGGATTTCACTGCCATAAGCGGTAACCCCCGAGCCACACTCGGGGTACCGCCAGGGAGCATCGCTGGATCCTTGTAGAGGGATCCTACAAGGATCCAGCGATGCTCCCTGGTGGGATCCAGCGATGTGTCCCTTCGGCACACGGCAGCCGGATCTTCCGCCCCATGCTGTAGAGCCCCGGCTTCCGTCTCCTGCGATGTGACGCTCGCAGGGGGATGAACCGGCGGCAAATTTGAAAGGTTATACACACAACCACACTGATTTCATTGCAAAATAAAATAAACTGATATTAGATTGCCCCCCAGTGCCCTTTCCTGCAGTTTTACTGTACTAATAAATATATATATATATATATATATATATATATATATATATATATATATATATAATATATATACGCACACACTTTAACTTATTTATAGTTATTATATTATAATTTTTGATTTTGAGTTTCAAAAACTTTATCATACCCGAGATGTTATAAAGAAGAACGCACAGTAAAAAAAAATCATATGTAAATAGTTGGTTTGGGCTGCTTGTCCTTAAGAATTACATGCAAAATAATGGTACCGCTTTCAGCATCTAAAATCGGAAAGAATCATACCGCCAGGGAGGTTAATAAGCTTTTAGCCAGTAGTTCTGCTTTAAGACACCAACGGAAAAAAGAAAATGTTAGGAGTCAGATGATTTCTGAATTGGTTTTTTTTTTTTTACTTGACACATGAGCTAGCTGGCTCCTGGGATTTGTCTCGGCTTGCTTAGGATTAGAATAGTAAACTGCAAACCATACCGTACACTGGAAAGAACATAAAAAATGCATGAACAAAAAACAAGAACAGATGACATGAATGTTCTTATTTTATTATGCCCTTGGCCGGCCAATACCTGTGAACAAAGGCTGCGGCCGGCGGAACCGATTCCTTTTTTGGAATTGTACAGAACTTCTATTTAGCGTCCTTCCTGTTTGAAATGGAGATGAAGTAAACCATGTTTGCACAAGAACCCTGTATCATTTCAGCTAGAAAAAGCATAATTATTTTGTCACCGGCTCCATGGAAACGGAGTAAAGGGATTTATTTAAATATCACAAGTGATCACAGCACAAAACCCAGCACTATATGATGGGGGTAAGCTCGTCGGCTTCTGCTGTATAGTCTGGATATTCTGCAATGCCAAGACAGACATGTTTAATTTATTAGTACAGGTTTTTTTTTTTTTTAATTAGGGCATGATTACACTTGCTTTCACTTTAACATGCCTACCACTTCGACGTGCTTTTTTGATGTGTTTTTGATGCTTCAGTGATGCTTTTTTAAAGCTATACTGAAGCTTGGCAAATACATTGTGTGTGTTGATTTTCTATTTGTTTTAACCACCTCAATTGTGGGCACATTCACCCCCTTCCTGCCCAGGCTAATTTTCAGCTGTGGCACTTTGAATGACAACTGCGCGGTCATGCAAAACTGTACACAAATTAAATTTTTATCATTTATTTGAGACAGATACAGTTTTCAAGGAATTTAACTCTTTGGCGCTAGCCGCACACAAATATGGTGAATTCGTAAAATACAGCTGGGCCGAGAGCGCGCACCCTGCACATTCCGGTGCAACGTTAAAAAACCCTACCCCGTGAAAATTCCCTACCCTCGTCCCTTCCTGTGCACGTACGTCATTGAACAGCTGAGCCGCTTCCCAGTGCGCATGCTCACAGCTGCGGAGGGTAGGGAATTTTCATGGGGTAGAATTTTTTAACGTTCCACCGCGTCATTTATCAACTGTTGCCGCGCGTCCCACTGCGCATGGGCAGCCACTACATTAAATCATCTCCGCTCCAACCCTGAGATTTCTCTGCGGGCGCCCGTCATTCATCTACAGGTGCGGCGTCCCACAATCTCGGCTCCGTGATTTATATTTTCATAGACCCGCCGCCGCTTTTACATTTAGGAGCGAAGACCAGGGAAGTCTGACGGGTTGGAGTGGAGATGATTTAATGTTGGAGCGGCAACAGCTGATGCGGTGTAACGTTAAAAAACACTACCCGGTGAAAATTCCCTACCCTCCGCAGTTGTGAGCATGTGCAGTGGGATGCGGCTCAGCTGTTGAATAACATACATGCACAGGAAGTGACGAGGGTAGGGAATTTTCACGGAACACCGGCACAGTTACAGGCAGCGAACGGAAACTTCCCAATCGCTACTTGCAATCAGGAGCTTTCCAATCATGTGACCGCCCTGACTGCCAATCACGGCGGTCATATTATCATAAACCCTGCCCCGCCTTCCGACATGCTAAACCTTTTTTTCGGCTCAAAAATGTCACAACCGATTACGGATTCCTGCCCATTAACTGGCCGAAAAACGAAAGAACTGTCCAAATGACCGAATTTCGGACGATTTTTCATATAATGTCTGACCAGCATAAGTCCACCTTACAGATTTTCTGTAAAGGTGAACTTACCCTTTAATGCAATCTCTGCTCTTCATCAAGGTACGAAAACTTTTTTAGGTGCAGCTCCACCACTGCCCCCACCCCAAAATACTTACCTTAAAGTGGTTGTAAACCCACTTTGATGACTTTTACCTATAGGTAAGTCTATGATAAGGCTTACCTATAGGTGCTGTAACTATCTCCTAAACTTGCACTGTTTAAGAGATATTTACATTGCATGCAATTGATGACGTCATCGGCGCATGTGCTCTGAAGAAACGGCCGCCCATGCCGTTTCTTCAGAGCCCTGTGCCATGACTGGCGTCTCCCGGGCGCACACGTGGGAGTTATGTCATGCGGCTCCGGCCAGTAATAAAGCCGGAGTCCGCAGGCCCAGGAGAAAGACGGGTGAAGATGGATGCGGCCGGCAGCAGGGACAACACGGCTTCGTTGCAGGTAAGTGTTACATAATGTGCTAGTATGCGATGGATACTAGCACATTATGCATTTACTTTGCAGGGGGAAAAACAAAAAAGGAAGAGTTTACTTCCACTTTAACCCGATCTCGATCCAGTGCTGTGTGCAAAAACAATGACGCTGCTCTCCCTCCTCACCGGATTCAGAGAGAGCAGCGGAAGCCATTGGCTCCTGCCGCTGTTGATCAAATTCAGCGAGGAGGGGGGCAGGGCTGAGCCGCACTGTGTGCCAAAGTAGACACACACAGTGCAGCTCAGGATGAAGCCTGCATGAGTACCCCCCTTAGCAAGCCTTGGAAGGCAGGAGAAGCCAGGAGTGCCAGCAAGGGAGCCCAGAGGAGGAGGGTTGGGACAGTTCTGTGGAAAACCATTGCACAGAGCAGGTAAGTGTGACGTGTTTGTTATAAAAAAAAATAAAATAAAATAAAAAAGGATCCTTTACAATGATTTAAATCTGACAAGAACCAGTATCTACATTGCATTACAGTGCAACAGTTGTCACGCAATCCCCTTTGCAATCATGTTTTGGAAAAAGAGTATAGAGACAAGACAGATCTTCTCAGCCTCCTACACAGAGCTCAAAGCAAGTGCCACTGTTCAGTTAAACTAAGTGAAAATAATGAAATAATGTTATCCACAAGGCGAGTGACCTTTACTCTGCAGAAGGTCTTTGCTGGCACAGAGCACAGAGCGTCTTCTCACATTTATGGGTTTCAATGTTGATGCAGCTTTCAAAACAACGATAATCCGTTTAGATTTAAAATGTTAAATATTTATACAGAGCATGGCTCTAATAAAGTGTAGTGACCCCCCCGAGAACAGCAACAGAAAATGTCCAGCAGACAAAATCGTATAAATAATATACTAAATACAATCTCATATACAAACATCCCAACATTGTGTATTATAAAGAACGGTAAGACACAACCTGTCCATATAACTTATACTAACCTCTGAAATATAATCAACTGCATGGCTTTAAAATAACAGTCCGGGGCCTATCAAAGCCAAACTCCCACCGGACAATTTTTTCTTTCATTTAAAGTGCAAGTCCAGGATGTTTTTTGTTTTGGATAGAGTTGGGAGGGACTGGAACTTTTGTGGTTTTTACAGCTATCCAGGACACCGAGGGGTTTATGTAGGCTCCACTCACACATAGGCAATTGAATAGGCAATTCTGCACGAAATTTCGCAATTGCGGAAAAACACAGGATGAGTTTGCAATTACATTTTTCCTCAATGGCACCTAAAACACAGTGTTATTTTAATCGTGGGATGCTTCTTGTTTGAGCGATTTTTCCTGCATGACAATTGCAGCAAAGTTACACTGATCCTATAAATAACGTGAAGTGAGGCAATATGGCGCAGCTCCTGAGGATGTCATTGTGACGAAACGCATAGGGCGGAGCCACGAGCATAATTGCGTCACTTCCGGAACGGGCTGTGGAATGCACGGGACCTGGATTTCCTGATCATACTCCCAACGCTGGTTTATAGTGTCATTGAAGTGTGTTTTCTGATTGTACACAATAAACTTATCAAAACAGTACACTCTATGGCAGTGGTTATCAACTCCGGTCCTCAGGACCCACTAACAGGCCTTATTTTAAGTATTACCTTGGGGAGATGCAGACTAGAATACTACAATCACTGAGCAGCAAATGATATCACCTGTGATGGATTTCAGTTATCTTGCAAACCTGGCCTGTTAGTGTGCCCTGAGGACCGGAGTTGAGAACCATTGCACTATGGGTTGTTGCTCTTTATCTCCACATGGGCATGAGCAATAAGGAGGAGGAATAAGGTGACAAGTGGTGTGGACCCTGAGTCGGCTGATCTGGTTGGAGCTACCTCTATACTAGGCCTAACACCCCCTGTAGTGGACTGAGCTCTTGTGAGTGTGGGACCGGCGGGGGGGAGCACGACTTGTGGAGCACTACGATAGTCACGGAATACCTTGAAGCACTTAGAAGAAGAGCACCTGTCACTTTAATAGTAGAAGATTGATTTATGGACTAGATATTATTCATCTGCATATATGAGCTTGTCCAGCACAGTGAAGAATATTATTACTGTTATTACTTTGAGCACTTTATGCAACACCAGTCACTTTATTTGGTTATGATTGTTTAAGGGATACATTTTGTATTTGTGCACATATATATCTTTGAAGCTTTGCACCATTTTATGTAGGTTTTAAGTTTTTGCACACCACATATAATATATATTTATTTACAGTCATTTGCACTAGTATCTAGCACCTTTACTAATCCCATTAGCAGCACGTCAACAGTTGAGCACTTTAATATCAGCACTTTATGTATTTTTGGCCATCTGTAACAATATTCAAAAATAAACCACTCTCCGACCTGAGAGATTTCCAATTAACTCTAGCAGCGCCAACCCATTAAATTAACCACTTTTTCAACGTTACACCGCGTTTAAGGCGTCTTTGAGAAATAATGGCATCACAAACGCGTCCTGCATTTTTCCACGATTGTGGAATAGAGGGCAGAATCCCGGAGATTCCGCCGGTGACAAAAATTGCCTAGAAGTGAATGGAGCCTTTATAGTTTTCACACATTTCTATAATTCTCCGATGTGCGTGGTGGAGCGCCTGGTACACCTGAAAGACTTTTTGAAACATTTATTGGTTAAGAGCATCAAACACAGCCGACATTTTTCAGGAGAAACAAAGGCTCCCTCTTCTTCAGGGCTTGAGCTGAGCAGTCAATGTTAAAGCGACTCTAATTGTTCGATTTTTATTTTATTAAAATAACAAACATGTTAGGGCTCTTTCACGCGGTCCGCATTCCGTTGCGGACCGTGCTCTGCATTCCGTTGCGGACCGTGCTCTGCTCCGCGGGGATCGATCTGCCGATCCCCGCTGAGCCGGTGGATGACAGCTTCGTCTCCGCACTGTGCGGAGAGGGAGGTGTCAGAGCCCCGCTGCTCTCTATGGGGAATCGGATGAGAGCGGACCGCCTGTCCGCTCTCATCCGATCCCATCCGATCCCCAGGATGGATGGAAAATAGGGTTTCCATCCGTCCGGATTTCATGGTCAGGATCGGATGCGGATGGCAGCGGACATGTCACCACTGACATCCGCTGCTTCATAGGGCTGAATGGGGCATCCGATCAGATCCACCTAAAAAAACTGACAGGCGGATCTGATCGGAACGCCCGTGTGAAAGAGCCCTTATACTTACCTGCTCTGTGCAATGGTTTAGCACAAAGCAGCCCCGATCCTCCTCTTTTCGGGTTCCTCTCTGGCGCTCCTGGCTCCAACCCCCAAATGTTTATTAACCACTTTAATACAGGGCACTTTCCTCCCTTCCTGCCCAGGCCAATTTTCCCCTTTTAGAGCTGTTGCATTTTGAAAGACAATTGCGCGGTCATGCAACACTGTACCTACACCAAATTTATGTCATTTTCCCCCCACAAATAGAGCTTTCTTTTGGTGGTATTTGATCCCCTCTGGGTTTTTTCCTTTTTGCTAAACAAATAAAAAAAGACCGAAAAGTTTGAAAAAAAAAAAAAAAAAAAAAGTTTTTTGTTTATGTTGTACAATTTTGTAAATAAATACGTTTTTTCCTGCACTGATGAGCACTGATGAGACTGCACTGACAGGCACTGATGGGGTGGCACTGATGGGGTGGCACTGATGGGCCGCACTGATAGGCATTGATAGGTAGCACAGATATGCAGCATTGGTGGGCAGTGATAGGCGGCACTGATAGGCACTGATAGGCGGCATTGATGGGCACTGATAGTTTGCACTGATGGGCACTGATAGTTGGCACTGATAGGCGGCACTGGTGGGCAATAATGGGCACTTGTGGGCGACACTGAAATCTGGCAATTATGGGCACTTGTGGGCAGCACTGATAGGGAGGGCACTGGCGGGCAGCAATGATGGGGAGGGCAATGGGGGGCTCCCTGAGCCCTGATTGCCATCCCTGGTGGCCATAGTGGGCATCCCTGGTGGTTCTAGTGGCACCCCCCCCCCCCCCCGAGGGTCTGCACTGGTAATCAATGATCTGATTACCAGTGCCGACTCCCCCCTGTCAGGGGAGCCGCCTGTCAGGCACGAACTAAGGAAAGACGATCAACGGCTGTTCCTGTTTACTATGTGACCAGCCGTGATTGGACACGGCTGATCACATGGTAAAGAGCCTCCATCAGAGGCTCTTTACCGAGATCGGAGATGCAGGTTGTCAGGCTGACACCTCGCATCACCGATCGCCGCTCTGCGCGCCCCCGGGGGACGCCCAGAGCTGTATTATCCTGCCGCCGTCATATGACGTCCGGTCAGGATAATACAACCACATTTCCGCCGTCAATCTGTAATAGGGCGGGCGGGAAGTGGTAAAAAAAAAAAAAAAAAAAAAAAACACCTTAACCCTTTCGCTGCCTGAGCAATTTTGTGTTTTTTGCACACATGCCTAAAAAATAATTTTAGGGCTGAAGATTACACAAACCCCCCCCAAAACATTTATTTTCTGACAGCAGACACTCTAGATCAGGGATTCCCAAACTACGGCCCTGCAGCTGTTGCAGAACTACACATCCCATGAGGTATTGTAAAACTCTGACATTCACAGACATAATGGGAATTGTAGTTCCTGAACAACTGGAGGGCCGTAGTTTGGGAATCCCTGCTCTAGAGAATAAAATAGTGGTAATTCCAATTTTTTTTTATGTCACACGATATTAGTGCAAAATTCCAGTGAAAAATACACTAAAGTTAATTTTAGGGCACACAAACCTAATAAACCACCCAATTTTTTGGTAAAAAAACTAAAAAAAGACAGAGGTTGCACCAAGTAAATAGATACCCAACATGTCAAACCTTAAACCTGTGTGCGCCCATGAAATGGCAACAGACTTCAGTACCCTATATTTTCCATAGGCGACACATTAAAAGCCCCCTATAGGTCATCAGGGTAGCGTTATGGAGGAGGTCTGGTGCATGTAACATGTGTAAATTACATTTTTAGGAGTATGCAACTTGACGCGTGCGTTTACGTTAGTATGTGACTATATTTTAGGGGTGAAGGGGGTCCTCAAAAACTTTTTTGGGGGGGGATTTTATGTGCTTGGACGTAACTTAAATGTTTTTTTTTTTTCATCACACAGAGGACAAAAAGTCCACTATGTGATGATTTGTTTAAAGACAGGTTGTCTTTAATGAGACATCCCGGGTCTTGCTCTGTGCTCCACTGAGTGACATGCAATGCAGATTGCATTGCAGTACATTATTTCCCAGCTACGCTGGGCCAGAACACAGAGGCTTCCCCGGAAGGGACGTCAAACGCGGCACTTTCCGGGTCAGCAACAAGGAGGGAAGGAGAGCAGATGTGTGTCCACTCTTCTCTCCCCCCTCTACCCAGCTGCACCTGCTATGTCAGTCCTGGGCCCGCAGGTGGGCAAGCAAAGCCCGAGATACCTGGCAGAGGCACCGTTACTGGGGGTGTGTGGAAGCAATCGGGCAGCGAGCAGCCGCCTGAATGCTTCCACCTGGCAGGCAGGAGTCTGCTTGTTACATTTACACACAAATGTGTCTACAGGCACACATTTACACACTGTGCCCGGTGCCTGTAGCCACTTGGAATGTGTAAACCCCCCCGCCCTGCGTGCGCTGTCAGGTCTGTACAACGTGCAAACATGACAGCAAAATGGTAAAGGGTCAGTTCACACTGAGATAGCACAGGAACAAATGCCGCAATGATGGGCACTGGTGGGTGGCACTGATAGATGGCAATGATGGGCAGCACTGATGACAAGGGCACTGAAAGGGTCCCTGAGCCCTGATTGGCATCCCTGGTGGCCATGGGTGGGCATCCCTGGTGGCCATGGGTGGGTAATCCCTCGTGGCTCTAGTGGCATCCCCTAAGGGTCTGCACTGGTAATCAATGCTCCGATTACCAGCACAGACCCCACCCCTGTCAGGAGAGCCGCCGATTGGCTCTCCTCTCCTCGTGCCTGTCAAGCACGAACTGAGGAAATTCGATCAACGGCACTTCCTATTTACTATGTGACCAGCTGTGATTGGACACAGCTGGTCACATGGTAAAGAGCCTACGTCATTAGACTCTTTACCGGGATCGGAGATGTGGTGAGTCAGAGTGACACACTGCACCACTGATCGCCGCTTCGTCATTTTGCTATATGGCGGGCGGGAAGTGGTTAAGGCGCCAGTAACCAGAAGTGATGTCATGACACCGCTTTCGGGTTACTAGATTTGATTCCGGCTTTGTTCGGGTCTCCGGCCAGCAGACAGATGTGCCGGCTGGTCACTCAGGTCCCCCCGTGGGACGGGAGACCTGGGCGGAGTGGGGGGTCCCCTCCTGCTGCTTGTGAATGATGCGCTGTGGTGATTAGCCGCATCGGTTGTTATTACAAGAATGCCGATGGTCCGCATTAAAAAAAAAACTGTACATGGGTGATGCCAGTAGCTGCAGTCATCACCCCGGCACAGCCCCTTGAATCCGAAGGATGCATATTTGCATCATGTTGGCATCGTAAATGGGTTAGACAAGAAAAAAAAAACAAGACATTAATATCACTTGAAGCTGTAAAGGAAGCCAACATGCAATTTATCTCTCTCCTAACCTAAATTCTCAGAAGGATTTGTGTGCAGTCATCCTGCCTAAACCAAACCATTCATACAGGGGACATTTGTAATACTTTTGAATTGTTGACTTACCTCTCAGGAATAGCTGCTGGTTCTGTATTCTCTTCCTCTCAAAGCAGACGCGTCAGCCTGAAGCCCCTACAAAAGTTGTCCCATCTGCCTCAACTCAGCGCTCACAACGGTCATAATGCTGCCAAATAAAAATATAAAGTTTTGTCAGGATTACATGAAAGTAAAGGCTTATATAACTAACAGGTTTACCTTATTTAAAGTGAACCATTGGTCACATATTTCCAGCAAGAAAACTATTGTGTATAATGTACAGTATGTATAATATAGGACAATATGAGTGCCTCCACTCTGGATGAAGGAGCACAGGGGACACCTTTGGACAGCAGCACTGGGGAGTGTTAGATAAACTAGCAGATTTAACCACTTCAAAAAAAACTTTCACCCTCTTCCAGCCTGGGCTAATTTTCAGCTTGTAGCGCTGTCACACTTTGAATGACAATTGCGCGGTCATGCTACACTGTACCTATCATTTCTTTTCCCCCCCCAAATAGAGCTTTCTTTTGGTGGTATTTAACCAGTTCTGGACCGGAAGGATTTGTCCCCTTAACGACCAGGCCATTTTTTGCGATTCGGCACTGCGTTACTTTAACGGACAATTGCACGGTCGGGCGACGCTGTACCTAAATAAAATTGATGTCCTTTTTCCCCCACAAATAGAGCTTTCTTTAGGTGATCACCTGATTTATTCACCTCTGCGATTTTTTTTTTTTGCGCTAAAAACAAAAATGAGCAACAATTCGGAAAATAAAACTATATATTTCACATTCTGCTATGTAACATTCAGGAAAAAAAATCTAATTTTTTCATCCTTTTCGGCCAATTTGTATTCTGCTACATATTTTTTGGGAAAAAAAAAACAAAAAACGCAATAAGCGTATTTTGATTGGTTAGCACAAAAGCTATCGCAACTACAGAATTATCCTATCTACAAACTAGGGGAAAGATTTATGTCATTTTTATTTATTTTACTAGTAATGGCAGCGATCTGCGATTTTTGCGGGACTGCGACATTGCAGTGGACAGATTGGACCCCTAACTGACATTTTTGACACTTTTGGGGGGACCAGTGACATCACTACAGTGATCAGTGCTAAAAATATGCACTTACTGTAATAATGACACTGGCAGGGAAGGGGTTAACCTAGGGGTGATCAAAGTGTTTGGGGGGGGGGGGGGGGGGACTTGTAAAATGACCATAGAGACATGTGATCCTATATAGAAGGATCACAGGCACTCTGATCATTCCAGGGAGAAGAACGGTCAGCTGTGTTTACAACAGTTGCCCATCCTCTTTCAGTGGGGAGCGATCGCTGGTGCCCGGCGGCAATCGATGCCGCCAGCCCCGTGCATCGGCATCCCCACTGCCTAGTGGGGGCAGGCAGGTGCGCGCTCGCCCACAGACCAACTCCTGTAAGCTGACGTACTCCTACATCGGTTCGTGCAGCCGAGCCTGCCTGCCGCAATAAATCTGCATGCGGTTATTCACCTCTGCGGTTTTTATTATAACCCCAAACACATTTAAGCCAAACTCTAGCTATCACTTTATAGTCAGTTACAACAGCTTTTTCTTTTGGGAATAAAGGTTTTACATGAATAAATAAAAGCCGATCATTGCAAGAACCCCATATCAGTGGTACAATGTTTGTCTCATCCCTGTTAACTGATACATTTGCCGGAGAGCTTGCAGTTTTGAACAAAATAACAGACTTACTGGCGGGTTCACCAGGTGTAAAATAGAAGAAAGAAAGCCTAAAACGAATGCAGCCGTCACATCTAAGAATTTGCTTTAGTTATGAATGGACACAGTAAGTAATCAGTACTGATCACTCACTGTGTTCATTCAGAAAAGGAAGGGGGTCTGTAAATTGCATATTTACCAGCCCCTTCCCCAGCTCTCCATCCTGAAATGATCCCTGTGTACCTGCAGCAGCTGCCAGCGGAAGAGGAAAGGAGGGAAGCTGGGAGGGGCTGGGCACACAGGGGGGCCCCGGGCAGCGGGTGGAAGGGGCAGATACTAGAATCAATCCCCCTGCAGCGCAGCCAGAAGGAGAAAGCCAGCAACCCTGCAAGGGGATACACAAAAGTCACAAAGCAGTATAGCTGGGCCCTCCTGCTTGGCAGGTGTCCGGGCCCCCCTTGTGAACTGATGGGGCCCGGTATACGAGGGCCGGCTGTACTGCCTATCAGCAGCTCTGCCCGCCTGGTAGTTTTACCATCCACACCGCGCAGTGCAAGAGTCCTGAGGTTTGAAAACCGAGCTGTTCTTCAACTTCTTTCCCTAAGGATGCCAGAATGGAATGGAGTGGGTCGGATCGACCGGCAATGCCATGTGCTGGTGCTGACCAATCAGAACCGTTACACTCTGTCAAGTCATTCATCGAATGTACTGAGAATTTTCGCAAACTTTCAGACAAAATTCTACTAGGACGTGACCAACTTTAGTCTAGGGGAGATTTCTGGAGTGATTTAGTGGTGGATAAATTGCCCTCTTGTTTAGATGATTTTATTTATCTGCTATTAGAGATTCTAAGCTGCAATTACCAACTTGATACTCTACTACAGGGGTCTCCAAACTTTCTAAAAAAAAGGGGGGGGGCAGTTTACGGTTCACTGTTCTTCAGACTTTAGGGGGGCCGGGCTGTGGACATTGAGAGTAGAAAATGTCCCAGGAAAAAACAATGGGGTTTATTTACTAAAGGCAAATCCACTCTGCAAGTGCAGTCACCGTAGATCGGAGGAAGACATGCAAAGAAAATAAAAACAGCATTTTTGCATGATTGGATGATAGAAATAAGCAGAGCTTCCCCTCATTGCAGATCTTCCCCTTAGATCTACAGCGACTGCACTTCCAAGTGCCCTCGCAGTGCAGAGTGAATTTGCCTTTAGTAAATAAACTAGTGATCGACCGATATCGTTTGTTTTTTTTTTATTGCTGATACCGATATTTTGGTCATCGGATATCGGTATCGATATTTTCGGACATTTAAAAAAAAAAAAAAACATTTTTTTTCTTTTTTTCACAGGTACTGTTGTGGAGGGATCTGGGGGTCTAAAAGATTCCAAACCCCTCCTCTGCACTTAAAGGCATTCAAAACGCCAAGTTTGGTTGTTTTGAATGCTTGCATTTTTTTTAATTTGCTGCCGAGTACCCGGAAGTGATGTTTTTACATGGAGACCCGTTCAGAATGCGGCTTTGATCGGGTCTTCTCTTCGGCGGCCGTGCAGGCTGGTTGCCCGGGTCTCCCGGTGGGACGGGAGACCCGGGCGAGCCGCGGAAGGCGGTGGGAAGGGGGAAGATGTCCCCCCCCTGCTCCTTGTAATAACAGCCGAAAGGCTTCTCAGCGATGGGACACTATTCCTCCCACTGACACCAATGATGGGGCACTATTCCTCCCACTGACACCAATGATGGGGCACTATTCCTCCCACTGACACCAATGATGGGGCACCATTCCTCCCACTGACACCAATGATGGGGCACTATTCCTCCCACTGACACCAATGATGGGGCACTATTCCTCCCACTGATACTAGTGATGGGACACTATTCCTCCCACTGATACCAATGATGGGGCCACTATTCCTCCCACTGACACCAATGATGGGGCCACTATTCCTCCCACTGACACCAACGATGGGGCACTATTCCTCCCACTGACACCAATGATGGGACATTATTCCTCCCACTGACAGCAATGATGGGGCACTATTCCTCCCACTGACACCAATGATGGGGCACTATTCCTCCCACTGACACCAATGATGGGGCACTATTCCTCCCACTGACACCAATGATGGGGCACTATTCCTCCCACTGACACCAATGATGGGGCACTATTCCTCCTACTGACACCAATGATGGGGCACTATTCTTCCCCTGACACCAATGATGGGGCACTATTCCTCCCACTGACACCAATGATGGGGCCACTATTCCTCCCACTGATACTAGTGATGGGACACTATTCCTCCCACTGACACCAATGATGGGGCCACTATTCCTCCCACTGACACCAACGATGGGGCACTATTCCTCCCACTAACACCAATGATGGGGCACTATTCCTCCCACTGACACCAGTGATGGGGCACTATTCTTCCCACTGACACCAATGATGGGTCACTATTCTTCCCACTGACACCAATGATGGGGCACTATTCCTCCCACTGATACCAATGATGGGGCACTAATCCTCCCACTGACACCAGCGATGGGACACTACTCCTCCCACTGACACCAGTGATGGGACACTACTCCTCCCACTGACACCAATATCCGGCCCTCTTAAAGTCTGAAGAAGAGTAAACTGGCCCTTTTTAAAAAGTTTGGAGACTACTACCCTAGAATACGAACATTAACCCTTGCAGTGCAGGCGCAACCCCACTGCAAGGGAGAATTTAAGGTTCCCAGCGCTGGGCTTTAAAGCAACCCTGTCATCTAAAGAGTAATCTTAACGGTAATTCCCTGCAATAGAAAAGCTCCTCAACTCCCCTCTCCAGTGACCCAGACCTCCTACTTTTGCACCGATAGACTCTTCAGCATTTAACACTACCAGAAGCTTAAACCCCCCCACTGTGGTTCCATCTCCTGATCCTTCCTCACTACAGGACACAGCACTGATGTAGGGGTCAGGGGATGAAACCACAGCACTTCCAAGGCATCGGACAATACCAGAAGTGTCATGGAGTCTGCAGCCCAGGAACAGAGCAGAGGTAGGAGACGGGTTGCCGGAGAGGTGAGTATAATAATAGCTCTTCTATTCCTTTTTCAGGTGATTGATGGGCATTATAAGCAGCCCAGGGGGGGGGGGGGGTGTTTTCAGCACAAAGTGAAGTCTGGAGAGAAGACGGCATCCATAGGGGGTAAAATCACACAAACTCCTGACCTAAAGAAAAAGGACACACAGCCGCCCCAGGGAGATATGGCTGCATTATGTCAGCAGCCTACAGGGCACTTTTACCCCCTTCCTTCCCAGGCCAATTTTTAGCTTTCAGCACTGTTACACTTTGAACGACAATTGTGCGGTCATGCAACGCTGAACCCAAACAAAATGTATGTTCTTTTTTGAGACAGATAGAGCTTTCTTTTGCTGGTATTTAATCACCACTGGGCTTTTTATTTTTTGCTAAACAAACGAAAAAAAGTTTCTGTAAAATTTTTTTGTAAATAAGTAATTTTTCTCCTTCACGGATGTGCGCTGATGGGCATTGATGAGGCGGCCCCTAAAATGCAGCACTGATGGGCATCACTGAGGAGGCTGCACTAATATGCAGCGCAGATGGACACTGATTGGCATCACTGATGGGCACTAATGAGGCAGCACTAACATGGCGCACAGATGGACACTGATTGGCATCACTGATGGGCACTGATGAGGCGGCACTAACATGCAGCACAGATGGGCACTGATTGGCATCACTGATGGGGACTGATGGGGCTGCACTAAAATGCAGCACAGATGGGAACCGATTTGCATCACTGAGGAGGCTGCACTAATATGCAGCGCAGATGGACACTGATTGGCATCACTGATGGGCACTGATGAGGCAGCACTAACATGCAGCACAGATGGGCATTGATTAGCATCACTGATGAGGCGGCACTAACATCCAGCACAGATGGGCACTGATTGGCATCACTGATGGGCACTGATGAGGCGGCACTAACATGCAGCACAGATGGGCACTGATTGGCATCACTGATGAGGCGGCACTAAAATGCAGCACAGATGGGAACCGATTTGCATCACTGAGGAGGCTGCACTAATATGCAGCGCAGATGGACACCGATTGGCATCACTGATGGGCACTGATGAGGCAGCACTAACATGCAGCACAGATGGGCATTGATTAGCATCACTGATGAGGCGGCACTAACATCCAGCACAGATGGGCACTGATTGGCATCACTGATGGGCACTGATGAGGCGGCACTAACATGCAGCACAGATGGGCACTGATTGGCATCACTGATGGGCACTGATGAGGCGGCACTAACATGCAGCACAGATGGGCACTGATTGGCATCACTGATGAGGCGGCACAGATGGACACTGATGGGCACTGATAAACCCTGATTATCTCTGCAGATCTCCCATGTGAGGAAATGACGCTGATCAGCTCTCCTCACACGCTGTCAGTGTGGGGAGAGGAATGCCGATAACTGGCATTTCCTTGTTTACATGTGATCAGCTGTGACTGGACACAGCTGATCACATGGGTAAGGAGCCTCGTCATTGGCTCTTTACTTGGAATGGTGATGCGCTGTGTCCCAGCAGCAGAGCGCATCACCAATAGCTGTGCCGCCTGCCCCCCCCCCCTCCCCACCACCACCGCAAGCATTGCGAGAGGGGGGGGGGGGGGACGTCATATGGCGTCCTCCCAGAACGAGAATGCTCCGGCCTGCCTGTCATTTGACAATATGGCGGGCAGGAAGCAGTTAAAGAAGAATTCCCGGTGTGTATATTGGACAATTGTAATTCTGTATACCCCGTACCTGGCCGGTGCCCCTGGAAGCTGGAGATCCCTGCATAGGCACCGCTAGTCTTCTGGGTGCCGTGCCGAGCGGCCAGACTGCTGCACAATATGTCGGCCGCTTGGCACAGGCGCCATTCAGAGAATGCTTTCAAGCAAAGTGTTTTCTGATTGGACAATGTAGAGACAATAAACAATGCAGGGGGGTGTGCCAGTGCTCTGACTTCACAGCCTAAAGTTAATATTTGCATACAGAGCTCCCTCAGACCTACAGGCTCCTCGAGCCTAAAAAGATTTGTGCATGGGCCCCTCCGTTCCCGCTTTTCACTTCTTGGGTCCACTTCAGGTGTCCCACATGCCCCAATTTGGTACTCGTGTTACTTTAAAGACCCTGGGATTAGGAGCATTGATGTGCAAATCACCTACATTAGCAGTGATCTCTGACTGTCTCCTGTAGTGTGTCCATGCTTACTTACTTTCTCCTGCAGTTTAATAGAAGTCTCTGACCCTCTGCCACAGCGCGCCTGTGCCCCTAACCCTCTCCTGCAGCGCGCCCGCTCTCTCCGACCCTCTCCCGCAGCGCCCCCTCACCCTCTCCTGCAGCACGCCCGCTCTCTCCGACCCTCTCCTGCAGCGCCCCCTGACCCTCTCCCACAGTGCGCCTGTGCCCCTAACCCTCTACTGCAGCACCCCCTGACCCTCTCCCGCAGAGCCCCCTGACCCTCTCCCGCAGTGCGCCTGTGCCCCTAACCCTCTACTGCAGCACCCCCTGACCCTCTCCCGCAGTGCGCCTGTGCCCCTAACCCTCTCCTGCAGCGCGCCCACTCTCTCAGACCCTCTCCCGCAGCGCCCCCTGACCCTCTCCTGCAGTGCGCCTGTGCCCCTAACCCTCTCCTGCAGCGCGCCCACTCTCTCAGACCCTCTCCCGCAGCGCCCCCTGACCCTCTCCTGCAGTGCGCCTGTGCCCCTAACCCTCTCCTGCAGCGCGCCCGCTCTCTTTGACCCTCTCCCGCAGCGCCCCCTGACCCTCTCCTGCAGTGCGCCTGTGCCCCTAACCCTCTCCTGCAGCGCGCCCGCTCTCTCCGACCCTCTCCCGCAGCGCCCCCTGACCCTCTCCCGCAGTGTGCCTGTGCCCCTAACCCTCTCCTGCAGCGCGCCCACTCTCTCAGACCCTCTCCCGCAGCGCCCCCTGACCCTCTCCTGCAGTGCGCCTGTGCCCCTAACCCTCTCCTGCAGCGCGCCCGCTCTCTTTGACCCTCTCCCGCAGCGCCCCCTGACCCTCTCCTGCAGTGCGCCTGTGCCCCTAACCCTCTCCTGCAGCGCGCCCACTCTCTCAGACCCTCTCCCGCAGCGCCCCCTGACCCTCTCCTGCAGTGCGCCTGTGCCCCTAACCCTCTCCTGCAGCGCGCCCACTCTCTCAGACCCTCTCCCGCAGCGCCCCCTGACCCTCTCCTGCAGTGCGCCTGTGCCCCTAACCCTCTCCTGCAGCGCGCCCGCTCTCTTTGACCCTCTCCCGCAGCGCCCCCTGACCCTCTCCTGCAGTGCGCCTGTGCCCCTAACCCTCTCCTGCAGCGCGCCCGCTCTCTCCGACCCTCTCCCGCAGCGCCCCCTGACCCTCTCCCGCAGTGTGCCTGTGCCCCTAACCCTCTCCTGCAGCGCGCCCACTCTCTCAGACCCTCTCCCGCAGCGCCCCCTGACCCTCTCCTGCAGTGCGCCTGTGCCCCTAACCCTCTCCTGCAGCGCGCCCGCTCTCTTTGACCCTCTCCCGCAGCGCCCCCTGACCCTCTCCTGCAGTGCGCCTGTGCCCCTAACCCTCTCCTGCAGCGCGCCCACTCTCTCAGACCCTCTCCCGCAGCGCCCCCTGACCCTCTCCTGCAGTGCGCCTGTGCCCCTAACCCTCTCCTGCAGCGCGCCCGCTCTCTTTGACCCTCTCCCGCAGCGCCCCCTGACCCTCTCCCGCAGTGCGCCTGTGCCCCTAACCCTCTCCTGCAGCGCGCCCACTCTCTCAGACCCTCTCCCGCAGCGCCCCCTGACCCTCTCCTGCAGTGCGCCTGTGCCCCTAACCCTCTCCTGCAGCGCGCCCGCTCTCTTTGACCCTCTCCCGCAGCGCCCCCTGACCCTCTCCTGCAGTGCGCCTGTGCCCCTAACCCTCTCCTGCAGCGCGCCCGCTCTCTCCGACCCTCTCCCGCAGCGCCCCCTGACCCTCTCCTGCAGCACGCCCGCTCTCTCCGACCCTCTCCTGCAGCGCCCCCTGACCCTCTCCCACAGTGCGCCTGTGCCCCTAACCCTCTACTGCAGCACCCCCTGACCCTCTCCCGCAGAGCCCCCTGACCCTCTCCCGCAGTGCGCCTGTGCCCCTAACCCTCTACTGCAGCACCCCCTGACCCTCTCCCGCAGTGCGCCTGTGCCCCTAACCCTCTCCTGCAGCGCGCCCACTCTCTCAGACCCTCTCCCGCAGCGCCCCCTGACCCTCTCCTGCAGTGCGCCTGTGCCCCTAACCCTCTCCTGCAGCGCGCCCACTCTCTCAGACCCTCTCCCGCAGCGCCCCCTGACCCTCTCCTGCAGTGCGCCTGTGCCCCTAACCCTCTCCTGCAGCGCGCCCGCTCTCTTTGACCCTCTCCCGCAGCGCCCCCTGACCCTCTCCTGCAGTGCGCCTGTGCCCCTAACCCTCTCCTGCAGCGCGCCCACTCTCTCAGACCCTCTCCCGCAGCGCCCCCTGACTCTCTCCTGCAGTGCGCCTGTGCCCCTAACCCTCTCCTGCAGCGCGCCCGCTCTCTTTGACCCTCTCCCGCAGCGCCCCCTGACCCTCTCCTGCAGTGCGCCTGTGCCCCTAACCCTCTCCTGCAGCGCGCCCACTCTCTCAGACCCTCTCCCGCAGCGCCCCCTGACCCTCTCCTGCAGTGCGCCTGTGCCCCTAACCCTCTCCTGCAGCGTGCCCGTTCTCTCTGACCTTCTCCTGCAGTGCGCCCGCTCTCTCCGACCCTCTCCTGCAGAGCGCCTGTGCCCTCTGATCCTCTCCCGCAGCACGCCCTCTGACCCTCTCCCGCCCTCTGACCCTTTCCTGCAGTGCGCCCATGCCCCCTGACCCTTTCCTGTAGAGCGCACGCGCCCTCTGACCCTCTCCCAGTGCGCCCGCGCCCTCTGACCCTCTCCTTCAGCGTGCCCGCGCCATCCGACCCTCTCCTGCAGCGCGCCCTCCAACCCTCTCCTGCAGTGCGCCCTCCAACCCTCTCCTGCAGTGCGCCCTCCAACCCTCTCCTGCAGCGCGCCCTCCAACCCTCTCCTGCAGCGCGCCCTCCAACCCTCTCCTGCAGCGAGCCCTCCGACCCTCTCCTGCAGTGCGCCCTCCGACCCTCTCCTGCAGTGCGCCCTCCGACCCTCTCCTGCAGTGCGCCCTCCGACCCTCTCCTGCAGTGCGCCCTCCGACCCTCTCCTGCAGTGCGCCTGTGCCCCTAACCCTCTCCTGCAGCGCGCCCACTCTCTCCGACCCTCTCCTGCAGCGCCCCCTGACCCTCTCCTGCAGTGCGCCTGTGCCCCTAACCCTCTCCTGCAGCGTGCCCGTTCTCTCTGACCTTCTCCTGCAGTGCGCCCGCTCTCTCCGACCCTCTCCTGCAGAGCGCCTGTGCCCTCTGATCCTCTCCCGCAGCACGCCCTCTGACCCTCTCCCGCCCTCTGACCCTTTCCCGCAGTGCGCCCGTGCCCCCTGACTCTTTCCTGTAGAGCGCACGCGCCCTCTGACCCTCTCCCAGTGCGCCCGCGCCCTCTGACCCTCTCCTTCAGCGTGCCCGCGCCATCCGACCCTCTCCTGCAGCGAGCCCTCTGACCCTCTCCTGCAGCGAGCCCTCCGACCCTCTCCTGCAGCGCGCCCTCCGACCCTCTCCTGCAGAGCACCCACAATCACTGACCATCTCCTGCAGCGTGCCTGCGCTCTCTGACCGCCTGCTTTAGCATGCCCTCGCTCTCTGATCATTTCCTGCAACAGGCCCACGCTCTGACAACCTTTACAAATATTACGAGTGGCCCTGTGGTGTTCTTGCGGGCCCCTGTACCTCTTATGTTTACCCCGGCTGCCAGCCATGCTCCTGTGAATGGTAGGGCGGGTGGCAGTGCCAGACTCTCAGTTACACACTCTGGGTCAGGGGGGCAGTGATGTCTGGCTCCCCCTCTGGTCACCCCTGGCTATGACAGCCATGTCACACTGTATGAACCATTCTGAGGAGAATGTCAGCTGACCCCTAGGGGGCAGCCTGTGCACACCATGCTGGGGACAGCCCTGTCACCTGCACACAGACACAGAGTGTTAGCTCCTGGGTGTCACCCCGCAGGGGGCCGGGAGGAAGACTCAGCACTTACCTCCCGTGTCCCCCCCGCGGCCCTCCAATGCCTCCAGCGGCTCCTCTGCGGGGGTGAGGCCAAAAGACAGCGCCTGGCAGGATGGAGAGAAGAACCCCGCACACCCTAACCTTCCTCCGCCAGCGCCCAGCTCCTCTCAGCACTTCCCATACGCTATTGGGCCAGCCACGACCAGGCCCCTCCCGTCATTGGACAGCCGTCTTGTCACTCATAACCACACCCCGCCCCTTTCGTCCTCCTCCTATCAAGGTAGGTTGCAGCGAGGCGGCGTTTTCCACGCCCCTCCACCCGACGTCCTGGGCAGCTATTGGGCTAGCCGCAACTGTGTCCTTTTAAGAGAGGGTGAAAGGGGCGTGGCTTGGCGTCCAGACGTCACCTCGCACGTTCGCTTCCAAGATGGCGGCGGGGAGAGTGCTGCGCTCGTAGGAGATTTGTTACCGGTGGAAGCTTCTGGCTGACCGGGGTGAGCGGGTAAGTGCGGGAAGACGTACAGGGAGATATGGGGAGGCCCGAAGTCCTCCGGCTTTGCTGTTACTACCACTGTAACGTAAGGGTGTGCTGGGCTTTGTAGTTCCTGAGGAGCTGGAGGGTCACGTGACCCGTTGTCATGTGCTTTTCACTGGACACACTTATCAGAGCCTCCAGCATCTTCTGCTGAGTCTATGAGGGCCGCAGCCAGCAGAGGGCAGCACTGCGCATCTTCATCTGCCTGATCTGACAGGTTCTCTTCAAAGCTGACATTTCATTTGTTGGCATTCTAGAATTTACCTTCCCTTCATCCACATGCTGATTGCATCATCATTATAATTCTTCTGTTGGCTTTCCATACTTTATTCTAGATCTAATGATGTCATCACTGGGTCTCTGTGCTTCTCTATGCAGGCAGATCATAGCTGGTGGGAGGGGCTGATGACAGGGTGTTGTGTGTGTGTGTATACATGGTTTCCTGAAAACATTGCAGCACCCTGCCCCAGTCTTCCTCCAGAGTGCCCCCAGACCTCTGGAGTGCCCCCCCCTTTTTTCCCCAGAGTGTCCCCCCCCCCCCCCCCAGTCTTCCTCCATAGAGCCCCCAGACGACCTCTGGAGCGCCCCACCAGTCTTTCCCTGAAAAGCCCACAGTTTTCCACTGAAGAGCCCCCAAACAACCTCTGGAGTGCCCCCCCCCCCCAGTCTACCTCTGAAAAGCCCCCAGTCTTCCTCCGAAGAGCCCCCTAATGCCCTCTGGAGAGCCCCCAGACGACCTCTGGAGCGCCCCCCCAATCTTTCTCTGAAGAGCCCCCAGACGACCTCTGGAGCGCGCCCACAGTTTTCCACTGAAGAGCCCCTAAACCTCCTCCGAAGAGCCCCCAAACAACCTCTGGAGTGCCCCCCCAGTCTACCTCTGAAAAGCCCCCAGTCTTCCTCCATAGAGCCCCCAGACGACCTCTGGAGCGACCCCCCCAGTCTTTCCCTGAAAAGCCCCCAGTTTTCCACTGAAGAGCCCCCAGACAACCTCTGGAGCGCCCCCCCAGTCTTTCTCTGAAGAGCCCCCAGATGACCTCTGGAGCGCCCCCCCCCCCCCCCCCCAGTCTTACTCTGAAGAGCCCCCAGACGACCTCTGGAGCGCGCCCACAGTTTTCCACTGAAGAGCCCCCAGACCTCCTCCGAAGAGCCCCCAAACAACCTCTGGAGTGCCCCCCCCCCCCAGTCTACCTCTGAAAAGCCCCCAGTCTTCCTCCGAAGAGCCCCCTAATGCCCTCTGGAGCGCCCCCCTGCCCTCCGAAGAGCCCCCAGACGACCTCTGGAGTGCCCCCCCAGCCTTCCTCCTTGAGCCCCCAAATCTCCTTGAGCCCTCCCTCCCCCCGTCTTTCCCTTGAGTCCCCCCTTCCCCTTGAGCGCCCCACCGTCTTCCCCTTGAGCACCCCCCCCCCCCGGTATCCCCCCGTCTTCCCCCAGAGAGCCCCCAAAGTCTTAATGCAAGCAGTAGGCTCACCTTTGGGAAGAGTCATGCAAATATCAAAAGTTTTTGATGGGTGGGTGTCCGTCTGGGGGAGGGGGTTTCTTAGACATTCCTTGGTAACACCCACATGTGACCCTGAGCCTCTGTGGTTGAAAGATCTGAATGAAAGGGAGGACCAAGGTCAGCCAGGATGGGGGGGGGTGTAGATGGTGGACATTATCCTGAAATGAGCTGGGCTCTGCCTGACTTCCTGCAGCCTCTAACGCCCATTGCCATTACCCATACTGCTGTTTGTGGGCACGCTCTGTGTCGTCAGCGCTCTGTGATTGGATGATTGGTGTGCGCAATAGTGGTGCACTGAAATGAAAATTCAGGGTGCACTTGGCCGAAAACTGAAATGGACAGTTTGAAGAAAAAAAATTTTTAATGCGACTAACGATTTTTGCATTGACGTCCGTGGGGCGCATTTTTTGCATTGACGTCCGTGGGGCGCATTTTTTGCATTGACGTCCGTGGGGCGCGTTTTTTGCATTGACGTCCGTGGGACGCGTTTATTGCATTGACGTCCGTGGGACGCGTTTATTGCACTGACGTCCGTGGGACGCGTTTATTGCACTGACGTCCGTGGGGCGCGTTTATTGCATTGACGTCCGTGGGGCGCGTTTATTGCATTGACGTCCGTGGGGCGCGTTTATTGCATTGACGTCCGTGGGGCGCGTTTATTGCATTGACGTCCGTGGGGCGCGTTTATTGCATTGACGTCCGTGGGGCGCGTTTATTGCATTGACGTCCGTGGGGCGCGTTTATTGCATTGACGTCCGTGGGGCGCGTTTATTGCATTGACGTCCGTGGGGCGCGTTTATTGCATTGACGTCCGTGGGGCGCGTTTATTGCATTGACGTCCGTGGGGCGCGTTTATTGCATTGACGTCCGTGGGGCGCGTTTATTGCATTGACGTCCGTGGGACGCGTTTTTTGCATTGACGTCCGTGGGACGCGTTTTTTGCATTGACGTCCGTGGGACGCGTTTTTTGCATTGACGTCCGTGGGGCGCGTTTTTTGCATTGACGTCCGTGGGGCGCGTTTTTTGCATTGGCGTCCGTGGGGCGCGTTTTTTGCATTGGCGTCCGTGGGGCGCGTTTTTTGCATTGGCGTCCGTGGGGCGCGTTTTTTGCATTGGCGTCCGTGGGGCGCGTTTTTTGCATTGACGTCTGTGGGGCGCGTTTTTTGCATTGGCGTCCGTGGGGCGCGTTTTTTGCATTGACGTCCGTGGGGCGCGTTTTTTGCATTGACGTCCGTGGGACGCGTTTTTTGCATTGACGTCCGTGGGACGCGTTTTTTGCATTGACGTCCGTGGGACGCGTTTTTTGCATTGACGTCCGTGGGGCGCGTTTTTTGCATTGACGTCCGTGGGGCGCGTTTTTTGCATTGGCGTCCGTGGGGCGCGTTTTTTGCATTGGCGTCCGTGGGGCGCGTTTTTTGCATTGGCGTCCGTGGGGCGCGTTTTTTGCATTGGCGTCCGTGGGGCGCGTTTTTTGCATTGGCGTCTGTGGGGCGCGTTTTTTGCATTGGCGTCCGTGGGGCGCGTTTTTTGCATTGACGTCTGTGGGACACAACATAGCATTATCTGCACTTTTTTTTTTTTTTTTTTTCTAGCAGCAAAACGCTGATAATCCTATTTTCGGCCGCTATATCAGTGCATCCCTAGAGCGCATACAGGCGGTGCCGTGTTGGACTGCATGTGCAGTAGGGGCAGCGTTCAGGAAATGTGTTCTAACACAGACCTAAAGCTGTAATAAAACCGAAATCAAACATTTCCTATATTACAGATCACCAATTCTTACATCTGATGTGAACATTTGTATTCTTTCTTCCATTTTCACCTGGTGATCCAGGCAGTAAATCTTCCTTTTTAAAAAAAAAAAAAAAAGCTCTCCAGCAGAATCAGTTGGAGGGATGAGACAAACCATTTAAAATGGAACTAAATTCTAAACGTTAAAAAAAAAAAAAAAAACGTTACATTCCAGGCATACCGGAAATGCTAACTGTCACATTGTTCTCTCAACCAAACTGTCAAACCATCAAATGGCCGGAGTTATGGCAGTTGAAGATCAAACAGAAGCTAACATGGCAGCTTCCTTGGCTGAAAAGGAAAGGAGGGTTTAGTTCTGCTTTACCACTGGCAGGGGTTCTTACAATGATCAGATTTTATTTATGTAAAGCCCTTATCCCAAAAAGGATTTAAAAAAAAAACAGCTGTAATTTCTTACCACTTGCCCACCGGCCATAGACAAAAGAAGTCCTCTGTCGGAAGTGCTGCAGCAATATGCCATAACCCCGCTATTGTTTTGTTTTTTTTTTGTGTGACTTCATCTGCACTTTTAACCACTTAAGCCCCGGAGGATTTTCCTGCTAAACGACCAGGGGGTATTTTGCGATTCGGCACTGCGTGACTTTTAACGGACAATTGCGCGGTCGTGCGACGCTGTACCTAAACGAATTTGGCGTCCTTTTTTTCCCACAAACAGAGATTTCTTTTGGTTGTATTTGATCACCTGTGCGATTTTTACTTTTTGCGCTATAAACAAAAAAAGAGTGTACATTTTGCAAAAATAACAATATTTTTCACATTTTTTTATATGAAATTCCCCCAAAAAAAATGTAAAAATCAAAATTTAACATTTTCGGCCAATTTGTTTTATGCTACATATGTTTGGTAAAAAAAATCGCAAAAAGCGTATTTTGATTGGTTTGCGCAAAAGTTATTGCGTTTACTAACAAAGGGAAAGATTTTTGTCATTTTTGTTGTTTTTTTTTAACGAGTAATGGCGGCGATCTGCGATTTTTTTTTTTTTTTACGGTACTGCGACATTGCGGCGGACAGATCGGACCCTTGACTGACATTTGTGACACTTTTAGGGTTACCAGTGACATTTCTACTGTAATCAGTGCTATACATATGCACTGTTACTGTAAAAATACACTGGTAGTGAAGGGGTTAACTTTATTTGGGAGGGAGGGGCTGTGTGTGTCCCTAGGGGCGTGCTTTCTACTGTGATTGGCTGTGGCTTGAGCTGTAAGGACACTGATCAACGGATCTACATACCAGATCCGAGTGATCAGTGTCTTTACACCGAGGAGAATGACAGGTGGCTTGTTTACACAAGCTGCCTGACATTCTCCCTCTCGATCGCCGAGTGACCGGCGGACATCGGGTCCGCTGGTCACACGCGCGGGGGGGGGGTCCGTGACCGCGCGGGAGCGCGCCCGCTCCCCAGAGCCTCACAGGCGAGCGACGTAGACCTACATCGCTCTGCCTGTGAGGGGCTGACTGCCGCAGTAAATATACTGTGAGCAGTCGGCAAGCGGTTAAAGCCGCGACCTCGGGTGCAACTTGAGACATCTGTGCGGCTTCATGCACCGATGTCTATTGAATTCTCTCCAGAAATCGTCAAAATTGGCGCAGGAACTACTTTTGAAAATCGGTGCAGCACGGCAAAGTCTGCGTCGCACCAATTGGAATAGTGCAATTGCTGGCAATAGGTTGCGACAAATCGTTTCAATGTGAACGAGGGCTCAAACCTGAAAGCTGATTGGTTACTATGCACAGCTGCACCAGTTTTAGTAAATCTTCCCCATAAAGTTTTTAGATATACGATGCTTAATAAACCATAATATGTGCACACCGATTTTGGATCCTCTCATTTAGAGGGTTTTGTGGTGTGGTTTCTCAGCCCGGATGTGGGGGAGCCCCGAAACCCTGGCTGGTCTTCTGACCAGATGAACCCTTTTCCCTTTAGAAACTTCTGCTGTGGGGCATGAAAAATTGGCCACTCATGTAAACCACTGTGATTGGCTGATGAGGTGCTAGGCCCCCCCCCCCCCCCAGCTACCGATCATTAGCGGGTACCAAGAGCTGTCTTTCACAGCTCGTTCATGGTGCTGGGCGCATGCAGTAAACGCATCTCAGCACAGACACGTCAGCCACCTAGTGGCGCAAATGTTTGGCATGTGGGCATTAACCATGTTCTGATCGTAGGATGTCCTTCGGTTGAAGTGGTTTTACTGGGTTGAAGTGGTTATACTGGGATGATGGCTGCAGCTGCATGTATTATCCCATTATTATGATTTTACAGGCTTTGGGGGGGGGGGGGCGGGGAGACTTCCGTTACCCTTCCCCCCCCCGACCACCTGTGCCTCGCCGGGCTCTCCTGTTAAATCAGGCAGCCTGGTATGCGATCCAACAGTTTGGGTGAGTTACCATAGAGCTGGCTGTGGACCAGATGGTCCCTGGCCATCTCCCATCTCTATGGTCATGGGAGGCTGGTAGCAACGTCGTGACTTCACGTCTGGTTCTAGCAGATGTAAACCTTGACATTTTACAGTTAAATGTTTTTTGTTTTTTTCCATCTCTTGCTTTCCAGGGTATTGGAGAGATCTGGGCTCTTATAGACTCATGGAGATTTTTAGGTAGTGTAGTTTGGCGCCATTCCATGAGCGTGCACAATTTTAAAGCATTACATGTTGGGTATTTACTTGGCATAACATCATCTTTTATATTTTAGGAAAAATTGGGTATTATATTTAGTTTTGCATTAAAATTCATTAAAGTATGTTTTTTCCAAAAATCACTGCACAGATACCATGTGACATAAAAAACAAATGCAGCACCCACTGTTTTATTTTCTAGGGCCTCTGCGTAAAAAATATATATAATTAGGGGTTCTGAGTAATTTTCGAGCAAAATAAATTTTTTTTTTTACATGTAGGAGAGAAATGCCAGAATTGGTCAGGTATGGAAGTAGTTAAAGCTCACTCTTTTGCCTTAGTTTGTTTCAGGCAGTCCTATAAGTGTAGGAACAATGGGTCCAGACATGCCGGATAGGCAGATCTGGGAGGAGGGGATTTAAATGTGCCTCTCAAAAAATTATCTAAAGAAACGTTATGTAAAAAAGTATCAGAATTTATTGAGTGTAAATATCATAAAAATTACATCATAGATATTACAAACATACCGTATATACTCGAGTATAAGCCGACCCGAGTATAAGCCGAGGCCCCTACTTTTACCACAAAAAGATGGGAAAAATCATTGACTTGAGTATAAGCCTAGGGTGAGAATGCAGGGCGGTGGGCATGGTACAGGAGAATGCAGGGTACTTGCATGGTACAGGAGAATGCAGGGTGACTGGCATGGTGCAGGAGAATGCAGGGTGACTGGCATGGTGCAGGAGAATGCAGGGTGACTGGCATGGTGCAGGAGAATGCAGGGTGACTGGCATGATGCAGGAGAATGCAGGGTGACTGGCATGGTGCAGGAGAATGCAGGGTACTGGCATGGTGCAGGAGAATGCAGGGTACTGGCATGGTGCAGGAGAATGCAGGGTGACTGGCATGGTGCAGGAGAATGCAGGGTGACTAGCATGGTGCAGGAGAATGCAGGGTGACTGGCATGGTGCAGGAGAATGCAGGGTGACTGGCATAGTGCAGGAGAATGCAGGGTACTGGCATGGTGCAGGAGAATGCAGGGTACTGGCATGGTACAGGAGAATGCAGGGTACTGGCATGGTGCAGGAGAATGCAGGGTACTGGCATGGTACAGGAGAATGCAGGGTGGCTGGCATGGTGCAGGAGAATGCAGGGTGGCTGGCATGGTGCAGGAGAATGCAGGGTACTGGCATGGTGCAGGAGAATGCAGGGTACTGGCATGGTACAGGAGAATGCAGGGTACTGGCATGGTACAAGAGGATCCGGGGTTGTGGGCATACTACAGGAGATGCAGTGCTGTGGGCATGGTACAGGTGGACCATGCCCTCAGAACTGCATCCCTTGTAGTGTGCCCGCAGCCCTGCATAATGGCAGGTAGTGAAGCTGTTTCACTTACCTGTTCCAGAGGCGCCTTTATTTTAAAAATGGCGCCTCCCGGCGCCGACACGTCATTGCACACGCGCCGCCGCCGCGTGCGCGGTGACATGTATGCGACGGGCGGCGCCATTTTTAAAGCTTAAGCCCGTCGGAGCGGCCAGGGACTTTTTTTTTTTCCTTGACTCGAGTATAAGCTGAGGGGGAGGTTTTTAGCACAAAAAAATGTGCTGAAAAACTTGGCTTATACTCGAGTATATACGGTATATATAATCATAATGATCACTAAAGTACAGTTATCCCAAAAGGGCATTGCGTGAGTAAATAGGCTGCTGGAACTACGCGTTTCGTTGTGGATGCTTCGTCGGGGTCCAGCAAGTTTTATTTCACAGTAAGATTATATAAGAATATCAAGTCTGAAGATAAACAATATAATGGTTAAGACATACAGAAAATACAATACAATAAGCATTGTAGAGAAATATTGTTAATCCTCAAAGTATAAGGGTTAATAAACATTTTCTGGACTCGCACTAACCTGTGGCGCTCTCATCCTTTCACTATGTCCAGATTATTTTTTCAGGACCTATCAGGGATACCCGGCATGATAGAAATGAAGATCAGGCTTGCTTTTCCCATTTGGTTCCAGCGCTCCTGACACTTGTTGCCGTTCTGATTCTTCTTTCAGATCATTTTCATGAGTGGAAGTAGCTGCGATGAAGGAAAATAAAGAGAATTCAAGCCCTTCGGTGGCATCTGGCACGTTGGACCCTGCCAAGCCCTGCTGGTATTGGGATAAGAAGGACTTGGCTCACACCCCTTCCCAGCAGGAAGGTCTTGACCCGGCCACTGAAGCCAGATACAGAAGGGAAGGAGCTCGGTTCATCTTCGATGTTGGAACGCGGCTCGGGCTGTATCCTTCTATGCTTTATACTCCAGAATGTTCAGATATCTTGTTGCTAATATTCTATAGTCCTAAGCCTCGTACACACGATCAGATTATCGAACAATCTTTTGTCTGTTTTTGTTGCATGCTAGTCTCATATGGTAAGTGAAGAGGTCACTTTCATACGAAAATTAGTATGCCAGAATTCAACTCCAGAAGTCATGTCATGTGTTGAATTGTTTTTTATGTGTTCTTTCCTTTCTTAACATGCCTAGTCTTGCTCTTTCGTTTTTTTTTCGGATGAAAACTGTACTAATTAAATGAAAATCGGACATTGTGTTCCCCTACGATAAAAATTTTATAACCTGCACATCCAGTTTTTGTCATCCGAAAATCCATAATCGGCTGTTGAAAGCGCTATACTAACAATCCGAAAATCGGCAGATCGTTCGTCAGACGAAATTTTACTTCAGATTTTTGTATCACGTGTACGGACCTTTACTCTCACTGGCCAGTTCCCCTTCTTCTGGATCCTGAGAGGATCCTGCCACTGCATAGCCAATCAGGACTCAGAGTGTTCACCACACACATGCAGTGATGTGGATATAACCTAGTTTGTGAACTCTAACTTTCCTACTGACTAAATGCACACTGATTTGAGCTATTTTCACCCAAAGAAATGTAGCAGAATACATATTGGCTCTAATTTATGAAGAAAGACTATATTTGCAAAATTTTATAACGAAGAAAAACATGTATTTTATCAAATATAGAATAATTGGGGGAGAGGTGAATGGCACTGCCCAATATCGATATTGAATAGAAATAATGTGTAGATTGCCGGTTCACATTTGTGCGATCACAGAGATTGCATGTAATTCAGAGTGCACTGCTCCTAAATAACATGCGATCTCTGTTGGGTGCAGATTTAAGCCATACAGTTTATATGGCTGAATTCGCACCACAATCGCACTAAACACGCACAGCAGGGCCCTTTTTTTTTATCCGCAGCAGAATCGGATCGCATGGTGGTTCACACTAGTGCGATCCGATTCTGTGCGAACTTGCAGATCGCACTGCGATATGCGATCTCAACTGGGGGTGTTGTTAACTTTTAATTGACACCCCCTGCGTATCGCATATGGCAGTGTGAACTGCCAGGGGTGCGGATGCGATGCGGGAACACGCTGCATATTCGCAGCGTTCCCGCATCGCAGAAGTGTGAACCGGGACAGAGGTTATAATCCAAAAGTGTAAATAAATGTGGTCACAGTGTTAAAATTAGAACATAAAAAATAAATGCACAACTGAAAACGACTTAATAAATATCAAAAAATTAATTTATCAGAAACAATATATGATTATGGTGCAGATCACTAGTGGGATCTTTATAAAGTGACAAGGTGCTGGTGAAGCTGTGATTCAAGTTGCCACATATGTTTATGAAAAAGGGTAAATCCAAACCAGGATCTGATATGAAGTGCTTAAAGCGGAGTTCCGGCCTCAAAATCGATAAAATTGATTTTGGGCCATCCGCTTGCTAAGGGCAACCTGAAAGAGAAATGGATAGGGCCGATTTTTTTTTTTTGTTGTCACTTACCTTATTATAGAAGAAGGAGCTTAATTAGAAAAAAAAAAAAGTTTTGGTATAAGGTTCGGTTCACACTTGTGCGATGCAGGAACGCTGTGAATTCGCAGCCTGTTCCCGCATCGCATCCGCACATCTGGCAGTTCACACTGCCATATGCGATACGCAGGGGGTGTCAAAGAAATGTTAACGACACCCCCAGTTTGATCGCATATCGCAGTGCGATCTGACAGCTCGCACAGAATCGGATCGTACAAGTGTGAACCATTGTGCGATCCGATCCTGATGCGGCTGAAAAAAAGGGTCATGTGCGTCTTTTGTGCGGGTGCAGTGCGAATTTCAGCCACACAAAGTGTATGGCTGAACTCGCATCCGCACAGGAGATCGCATGTAATTTAGGAGCAGTGCGCTCCGAATTACATGCGATCAGCGCACCCGCAGTAGTGTGAACCGGCCGGTTCACATTTGTGCGGTTTGCGAGATCGCGTGTAATTCGGAGCGCACTGCTCCTAAATTACATGCGATCTCCTGTGCGGATGCGAGTTCAGCCATACACTTTGTATGGCTGAATTCGCAACGCATCCGCAGCGAACTCGCACATGAGGCTTTTTTTGAGCCGCCTCAGAATCGGATCGCACAGTGGTTCACATTTGTGCGATCCGATTCTGTGAGAACTGTCAGATTGCACTGCGATATGCGATCAAACTGGGGGTGTCGTTAACATTTCATTGACACCCCCTGCGTATCGCATATGGCAGTGTGAACTGCCAGATGTGCGGATGCGATGCGGGAACAGGCTGCAAATTCACAGCGTTCCTGCATCGCACAAGTGTGAACCGAACCTTATACCAAAACTTTTTTTTTTTTTTAATTAAGCTCCTATATACTGTAAATAATATAATAAATGCTTATCCAGATAAAAGAGTTAATATTCCTTATAAGGTGCAATATTATAATAGAAAAATAAGTGAATAAAAACATCCTTGTCAGCCATAGATATGAAATAGGCAGCATAGAAAGACCCCCTATATGTGCTATATGGACGTTTTTAATCACTTATTTTTCTATTATAATATTGCACTTTAGAAGGAATATTTAACTCTTATCTGGATAAGCTTTTATTATATTTTTTGGCAGGCTCCATTGCATTGACAGGACACTAACGTTCTGTTGCTGCTTCTGTCTTCTCTTTTCTCCCTTACCTCGATCTGACTCACTCCCTCACTGACGTCACAAAGAAGGCGGAGAGTAAAGGAGGAGGGAGGAGGGAGGTCACGGAAGTGCAGAGCTGTGAGAGAGACAGTGAATGCAGCTGACGGCTTCACAGAGCAGACGGAGCTTGCTGACAGTCGGGGAAAGGGCGCAACTAATCGATAATGACAATCGTTGACAACGATTGTCATTATCGATTTTGTCGATTAGTTGTTTCAGCCCTATCCCCTTCCTTCCACTACCTCCCTCTGCGGCCGCGGCCCGCGCAGTCACTTCCGGTTCGGGATGACTCCTGGGAGCTGAACGTCATCGCTCCCAGGAATCTATGCGCCTGCACCGGCCCCGATCGTCACTTCCGGTGCGGGTGCCTCATTCCCTGCTAAACAGCTTCTGGGCATGCCCAGAAGCTGTGTAGGGATGCCTCGCCTGCACCGGAAGTGACGAGCGGGGCCGGTGCAGTGCATTGTGGGCCTCCGACGTCACGGAAGAGGACACGAAGAGGGACGCTGTGGCTTCAGCTGCCCACACCTGAGATGGCAGCACTGGAGAAGAACTTTTCAAGGTAAGTATTTCTTCTAAAAGGTAAGTGCGACCCAGGACAGTTCAGAGGCTATCCATTATGGAATGTACTAGTCCTAACTGTCCCGGGGGGTATTTTTAGCTCTAATTGACCCCCGAGGCCGGAACTCCGCTTTAAGTGACCGTGTGATGATAATACCAAAATATGCAAATAAACCCACCAGGCGTGTGGGGTAAACTAAAACAGCGAAGAGGTGTCAAAAAATAAATCTAAACATATGGTGCTAAGTAAAAATCGGTCCTTCAACAGGCAACTTAATGTTGCAAAAGATTGGTGCGATTATCCCCAAAACAAATCGCATAAACAGGAAATGCAAAGATGGAATAGATTCAAATTGCACACAAAAAGTGCTATTAGTGACAACTAATAAATAAGCTCAAAGTGCATGAGAGGTAGACTAATCAGGTGAAATATTCAGAGGTAGATATAAATATAAAGTGCTGAGTGAGAAAGTATAGGTAACTCCACAAGCAACTAGATGTTACAAGAAATGAATGCGATTTGTGATCCAAAGTCGCATAAGCATAAATGCAAAAGAAAAATAAATAAATCCGAATCGCACATACAAAGTGCTCAAAATGAAGTGTCTATTCACATTCATTTCCTATGTATTTTATCAAAATTTTCTGTCTTTCTTCATTTAGTTTAGCACAAATTAAAAAAGCGGTGAATAAATACCACTGAAAGAAAGCTCTGTGTGGAAAAAAAATGATAAAAGTTTAATTTGGGTACAGTGTTGGATGACCGCGCAATTGTCATTCAAAGTGCGACAGCGCTAAATGCTGAAAATCGGCCTGGGCAGGAAGGGGGGGGGGGGGGGAGGTGGTGAAGTGTTTGGTATTGAAGCGGTGATCTCTGTCCAAGCGTCATTCATGTAGCAGTAATGTTCCATCTAACAGGCTGCGCACACTAGAATGTGCTGTTTGTGCTCAGATCAGGGCTTTAAATACCTTTTGGATACATTTGGTATTTTGTAAATAGTTCAGGCATGTGGCTAAATCTTGCCTCAGGTGTATATACAAAGCGTCACACTTCTTGGCTTCTATCGTTGATCGTTGTAATTTTGTCTTTTATATACAGTATCTCACAAAAGTGAGTACACCCCTCACATTTTTGTAAATATTTTATTCTATCTTTTCATGTGACAACACTGAAGAAATGACACTTTGCTACAATGTAAAGTAGTGAGTGTACAGCTTTGTATAACAGTGTAAATTTGCTGTCCCTCAAAATATAAAATATTTACAAAAATGTGAGGGGTGTACTTACTTTTGAGAGATACTGTGTGTGTATATATGTGCATGCTGAAATTCTAGCACCAGACCTTCTTTGTAACGCTAAACTGATGACCTATAGGGGGCTTTTAAAGCTTTGTCTATGTAAAGTATAGAGTACTAAAGTATGTTGCCATTTAACGGGTGCACGCAAACTTAAGGTTTGACATGTTGGGTATCTATTTACTTGGTGCAATCTCAGCTTTTATATTTTACCGAAAAAAAGGGGTATTTTTTTGTTTTTCTGCCTCCTAAAACTTTTTTTACTGAAATAACTTTGTGGTAATATGGCATGACATAAAAAATTGGAACTACCCGAAGGCCGGGACTCGGAAAAAGCCCATGGTGTTACGTGCCCCTGGGGTGGCAGCCCAGGGGTGCCTTAATTCTCACAGGTGGCCGAGCGCTTCTTGAGTGTTTTGGCACTTTGGTCACTGCACCTACACACTTTTTTCACACCTGCCTCTAGGGCCGGGCCTCTGGGCTGGGACCAGAGAATTTTTTATTCCTGGCCGACGGGCCTGTCAAGGTCATACACTATGCACTTCTCCACTTCCCTTTCCCCGCTTTTTCTTTGTCACTCTGCACTTTCTCACTTTTTCACATGATTAGTACGGTGTTGGTCCTCAGGCCTGCCTTGAATGTCTTGGGAGGAGGTGGATATGGCCTTCTGGCTTAGTTCGCCCTCTCTCATGGGGTCTCCCTTCGGGGGAGCCCCACCTAGTACTTGGGGTGGGCTTTTTCGGCAGTCCTCCCAGAGAACGGGTTTGCTTGGTTTCGGCCAGGCGAACCAGTGAGTACCTCAGTCCCTGTCAGGAGTCTTGCTTCCCGGGGGGATTAAGGTCAGGGTCCATCCTCCTCGGAGGTGGACCATTCGCACACCGTGTGAACTCATTGTGTCTCACATTTGCGTGTGTACACTTTTTTATGCACTGGGTGCTAGACTGAGTGTGTTTAACACACCACGGGCTTAAAAAAAAAAAATTGGACCTACCCCATATTTATTTCTCTAGGTTGTCTGCTTTTGGAAGATGTATAATGTTTGGGGGGGTTTATATAATCTTCTGGCCTAAAATTATTTTTTAATGTGCAAATAACAGAAAACCAGATTTGGCAGCGAAAGGGTTAAAGGATGTTCACCTTCGGGAACATGTTACATGTTCTACCCGTAAGCTTTGTAAAAAAAAAATCCTGGCTCCTATCTTTTTTAGCTGGCTCCTAGATTTAAAGCAAATTTGTCGAGCCCTGGTGTATAATATTACAGTGAGGTACACAATAACAATTTAAAACCTTAATTTCCTTAATGTAACCTTCAGACATTATGATACTCTGGCTACTGGAATTATCTATTTTCATCGATTCTATATGTTTCATTCCTTTAAACAGTTTGCAAGATATGTAAGTTTGTCAGAAGTGTTTTTGTATTGCAGCATCTTTTATATGTGTTGTTATTGTGGTTTGTATCTTTTATGTTTTTCTAGAGTGTCCTCATTTTCCTTTTTGTCCTCTAGGTAACCGGTGCCTGCTGTCTGTTCCTGGCGGGTAAGGTGGAGGAAACGCCTAAGAAATGTAAAGATATAATAAAGACCGCTCGAAGCTTGTTAAATGATGTGCAGTTTGGACAGTTTGGGGATGATCCAAAGGTAAGGCTCTTGAATGTAGTATCTGGCGAGCATGGCCTTTCTGAATCGGTAAGAATTTTAACCACTTTACCACCGGAGGATTTTGCTGTCTTACGTCTGGGCCACTTTTTGGGATTCGGCACTGTGCGACTTTAACTGACAGTTGCGCGGTCATGCAACGCCGTACCCAAATGAAATTGACGTCCTTTTTTTCCCACAAATAGAGCTTTCTTTTGGTGGTATTTGATCACCTGTGCAATTTTTACTTTTTGCGCTATAAACAAAAAAGTGTGTAAATTTTGAAAAAAATAACTATTTTTCACATTTTTTTATATGAAATTCCCCCCAAAAAAATGTAAAAATCAAAATTTTTTAAAATTTTTGGCCAATTTGTTTTCTTCTACCTATGTTTAGTAAAAAAAAATCACAATAAGCGTATTTTGATTGGTTTGCGCAAAAGTTATTGCGTTTACTAAGGGAAAGATTTATGTCATTTTTGGTGTTTTTTTTTTTTAACAAGTAATGGCGGCGATCTGCGATTTTTGTGGGACTGCGACATTGCGGCAGACAGATCAGATCCCTGACTGACATTTTTGACACTTTTGGGGGTACCAGTGACATTACTGCAGTAATCAGTGCTATAAATATGCACTGTTACTGTAAAAATGACACTGGCAGGGAAGGGGTTAATTTTATTGGAGAGGGAGGGGTTAATGTACGCCTGGTGCTTACTGACGTGTGTGGGGGGAGGGGATTGTGTGACACAAGGACAGATCGAGGGTTCAGCTATGCTAAACCCTGCAATCTGACCCTGCCTGTCACTTAGGAGATCCGCCCGCTTGTGTTTACACAAGCGGGCAGATCTCTACTCTCGATTCCCTGACGATAGGGGAAGAGCAGCGGCGATCGGGGGGGGAGTGTCTGACGACGTAGTACTACGTCGTCAGACCTACAAGAGCCACTTTGCCGCAGTACAGCTCTAGTGAGCAGACGGCAAGTGGTTAAAGGCATAGTTCACCTTTACAAAAAGAAAAGCCTTTGCAGGTAAAGGGCCCCCGAAGGAAAAAACAAACCAACTTTGACCAAAGTATCATAATGCCTTTGCTGTAAGTGTAGGCCATTTACAGATCTCCTGAAGCCTGAGTGAAATTTCCCAGAGATTGCATTATCCTGTTCTCTTTTGGTGCTAGGATGTCGCTAAGAGACTCCTAGCTCTTTGGCTGGGTTCACACTTATGCGATTGCAGACATTGCATGTGATTTGCACTGCATTCCTGTGCACATCAAATGCGATGTCTGTGCGGTGCAAATTCGGCCATACATTTTGTATGGCTGAAATCGCATCAGAACAAAATGGTGCAGGATCCCTTTTTTTTTTTTTTTGTCCACTCTGGAATCAGATTGCATGGGTGTTCAGATCAATGTGGTCCAATTCTACAGTTCGCTCTGCATTCTGCAAACTGATTTTGGGGTGTCATTAACTTTAAATTGACACCTTCAGTGGTTCGCATAGTGCAGTGTGAACTGCCTGCAATTCTGATGCGGTGTGGGAACCCGCACAGGAATCGCTGTGGTTCACGCATCACACCAGTGTGAACCTTCCCGTACTGTTCACCTCCACCATCACAAGCGCGAGCGCTTTCTCTGATTTAAACCCCCTTACATGCACTTTCTCCCCCCTGACACAATAGTTCTGAGCTTAGCATTTGAGAGCTTGCTCCTGTGATGGGATTAGTAAGAGCTAGTTTTATTCTGGGAGTTTTTCAGCCAGGCTTTATGAGCTAAGTAAATGGCCTACACCTATAGCAAGAGCATTATTCAACTTTGGTCAAATATGTAAAGAATTTTAAAAAAGAAAAAAACTTTTTATCACTGAATGCAAACAACGGTAAAAAGTTGAATTTGAGGTAAGTATGCATCATGCATCTGTTAAGGGATTTGGTGGCTGTTCTTTGTCCTAAACTAAAATTATCCTTTAACTGCCAGAGCTGTTTTTTCCTTTTTTGCACACGTTAAATGCATATACTTGGTCTGAAGATTAGTTAAACATACATTTTCTGTGTCAAACACAAGGCCCGGGGGCAGAATCCGGTCCTCCAAGCCCTTTAATGTGGCCCTTTCAGGGCAACCATAATGCTAATGCGGCTCACAACGAAATGGAGTTGGACACCCCTGCCCTAAAGAGTAAAATGATGGAAGTTGCTAATATCCTCCCATGTGATAATTGAAATGGCCGGTCCTCCCTAACTATACATCAGGAGTCTATTTGAGCCCTAATGCCAGGAGAGGGTTTGACATCCATGATTCTGCCGACGTAAGCCTTTCAACATTGATAGCGAATCTGTTCATGCCCAACTCCTGGTGTAACTGTTCAGGTGTTGTATCTCTTTCCATTAACTCTGTTTTGCCATTCACAAAGAGCAGCCTGTGATATCACAATGTAGCAAGATAAAGGCTGGCCATACTTGTTTCATTCCCTTGTACAATTTTCCTTTAGATTTACCTTAAATTTTGTAGTGCAAGGGCCTGCCTAATTGAATACAATTGAAAGTTGTTTAGTTTTGACCTCTTGGTGCCAGTTCACATTTGTGCGATCACCGAGATCGCATGTAATTTGGAGCGCACTGCTCCTAAAATTACAAGCGATCTCTATGAGGTGCAAATTCAGCCATACAGTTTGTATGGCTGAATTCGCACCGCATCCGCACTAAACATGCACAGGACGCTTTTTTTGGTCCGCAGCAGAATCGGATCGCGTGGTGGTTCACACTAGTGCGATCTGATTCTGTGCGAACTTTCAGATCGTACTGCGATATGCGATCTGATCTGGGGGTGTCGTTAACTTTCATTGACATCCCCAGCGTATCGCATATGGCAGTGTGAACTGCCAGGGGTGCGAATTCGATGCGGGAACACAAATGTGAACCGACACTTACTATATGGTTTTTGGTAAAACTAAAGGAAAATTGAACCAGGGGATTGAACATGTATGGGCCAGCCTAGGACAAGCTAGTTTCATACATTTCCTGCAGTGACAAACAAAGGCACATTCCATGTAAACGTTTACTAGGGACAGCAAACCAATGAACAGGATGGTGCCTAGTACTGGGCTTTAACCACTTCCCACCCAAGGTGTACGGCATAAACCCAAGGATGCCGTACATCCTTGGGTTTAAGTGGTTATAGCGGGACGAATCCTGCACCCACAGTCATCATCCCGGTACCGTTAGTTTTAGCCGGCGATTCCCTACAAAGCAGAGGTGATCTGAGTGGCTATTTAGACATTTCTGCGGGTGGCGGAAGGGGGTCCCACCCCCTGCCCTCCCGCCGCCGCCTCTCCTGTGCTGAAAAGCAGAGATATTACAAAAGTATAACAAACTTTGTATTATATTCAGCCTCTCAGTATCTTACTCATGATGGGGTTTTTCTGTTGTATACAGTAATATTCTTTTTATATGTCCCTAGGAAGAAGTTATGGTTCTAGAAAGGATCCTTCTACAGACCATCAAGTTTGACTTACAAGTAGAACATCCCTATCAGTTTCTCCTAAAGTATGCCAAACAGCTGAAAGGTAATGTGACCTGTATTGTAGCCCCCGCAATCTGCCTTATTATGTAATACAAGGTGTAGCTGACATATTGTTTTCTTCAGGAGACAAGAACAAAATTCAGAAGTTGGTGCAGATGGCGTGGACATTTGTTAATGACAGGTAGGGATTGTTTTAGTGTTTTCAAGATTCCCATTTTGAACCCCCCTCCATGACTGCAGTCATTTTTTACATTCATTATGACCCCCCCCCCCCCCTCTTTCACCCCCCCCCCCCCTTTTTTTTTCTGTTTTAGTTTGTGCACTACGCTGTCCTTGCAGTGGGAGCCTGAGATCATTGCAGTAGCAGTCATGTATCTTGCTGGACGATTGTGTAAATTTGAGATACAGGAGTGGACATTAAAGCCGATGCATAGGAGGTGGTGGGAGCAGTTTGTCCAAGATGTGCCAGTCGATGTTCTTGAAGGTAAATGTGTACTTAGTGGCAGAGGGCTGTGCATATCAGGAGTAATGCGTTGTTATCCTTATTTAAAGTGACCTGTTTGTCATTGAATAGATTAAAGCGGTAGTATACTAAAAAAAAACCCTTCTAGACAAAGGCATAATGAGCTAGTGTGCTTCGCATACTAGCTCATTATGAAATACTTACCTTAGAATGAAGCTTCAACACGGACCCCCGGACACCGCTGTGGGAGCTGACATGATCCCTCGGCGTCTCTTCCTGGTTCGGCGGCTCCGGCGCTGTGAGTGGCCGGAGCCGCGATGACGTCCTGCGTGGGAGTCATTTTCCGGCACTTCCCGGCAAGGAACTCTGAAGGTCCCCCCGGACCTTCAGAGCGCATGCGCCACTCGCGTCAGCGGCTGCATGCAGTGCAAATATCTCCTAAACCTGCACGGTTTAGGAGATATTGTACCTACAGGTAAGCCTTATTATAGGCTTACCTGTAGTTAAAAGTCACAAAAAGCGCTATACTACCGCTTTAAAGTATATGTGAACCCTTATAATTCTAAAATTTGCACAACCATAATATGCACACAAATCCTGTGCTCAAATATATGAAATAAAAATAATTTTTATTTCATATGTGAACCCTTACCTGTTAAAACAACCCATTCAGTTTGAAGTGGAACTTAACTCTCCCAGTCAAAATTGATTAACCACTTCAATACCGGGCGATTTCTGGCACTCTGCTACTACGTGTAAAAATCATAATTGTTTTGCTAGAAAATTACTCAGAACCCCCAAACATTATATTTTTCTTTTTAGCAGAGACGCCAGAGAATAAAATGGCGGTCATTGCAACTTTTTATGTCACACGGTAGTTGCACAGAAATTTTTCAAACGCTTTTTTTTGGGGGGGGAAAAACTGTTTTGTGATTTAAAAAAAAACAATCAAAATACTGAAGTTAGCCCAATTTTTTTGTATAATGGGAAAGATGATGTTACGCCGAGTAAATAGATACCGAACATGTCGCATGTCACACTCGTGGAATGACACCAAACTTTGGTACTTAAAAATCTCTATAGGCGATGTTTTAAAAATGTTTACAGGTTACCAGTTTAGAGCTACAGTGGAGGTCTTGGGCTAGAATTGTTACTCTCGCTCTAACGTTCGTGGCGACAACTCGCATGTATGGATTAAACGTCGTTAACATATGTGTCCGCGACGTACACATGCGTTCGCTGCTGCGTGCAAGCACATGGGGACAGGGGCAGTTACATTTTTTTTTTTATTATTATTTATTTTTTACACTTTCCCTTTAATTTTTATTTTTTTATCACTTTTATTCCTATTACAAGGAATGTAAACATCCCTTGTAATAGGATTAGTGAATGACAGGTCCTCTTTATAGGGAGATCTGGGGTCAATAAGACCTCAGATCGCGCCTACAGGCTAGAAAGCCTGAAAAAAAAAGATTTCGGAGCGCAGTATTGAAACTGCCAGGCCGAGCGTGATGTCATCACGTCGCGCCCGGGCCTCCGAGAGTCATAGAGACTGCCAGGGACCATATGGTCCTCGCAGTCTCTATGGTACACTTCCGCCCGGCAGCCAATTCCTTCTCCGGCTCGCCGATCGTATGGGCGAGCTGGTAGAAGCACCGGAGGGTCCCCTCCCGCCGCATGTAAGAACGATCAAGTGGCTGTTCACCCGCTATGATTGTTCTTAAGGTGTAGGGAATCGCCTGAAGAAATAAAAATGATTTCTGAATGATGCCTGCAGCTGCAGGCATCATTGAGATATCCCCCACTTAAACCCCAGGTTGTGATATGACGTCCACCTAAGGGGAAGTGGTTATCTTTAATTCTCATGCTGCTAGCATTATACATTTTTTTTTTTTTTACATTTCTTTAGTTACTTGCCTAGCCAAATGTCATACATTCCAGGAGTCTTCAGGAGGGGAGGATGGGTTTTCTCAGCTAGGCGCACACTCCTGAATGCATATTTGATTTAAGGGCAGGAAGTAAATGTCTTCAATTATCATATGCCATTACTCAAGATTGCCACGACCAGAAATGCTTGAGGGTATTTTACATAGAGATTTCTCACCAAAATAAAACATGGAGACATGGATGAATGGGGGGGGGAGTTTGCTTTCAATATTCAAAAATGCTATTTAATTAATTTTTGTTTGTGGTACTCATATGCAGTGAAGATCCGCTTTAACCATTTGCCGACTGCAATACCTTTATTTACGTTGGCATTTGCTAGTGTTTTTCTAGGATTATAGCTGAAAATTTCAACCATAACCCCGGAATTGTTTTTTTTTACAGCCGGTGAAAGTGGTCTGGGTGGCCCCACCTCCCACTACTCTCTGGTGTGTCTCTGGCTTACTGTTTCCGCCAGTTCACCCTAGAAATGATTTGATGGTGCTGCCGGCTGGTCATACAGGTGATCAAAGAGTAGATCCACTTTGATCGCCTCTATGGTCTTGGAGGACCAGATCGACGACATGACGTCACTTCTGGTTCAGGCTAGGCGTAAACAAGTTTTTTTTTTTTTTTTTTTTTTTTAAAGCAAAAGATCACTTTTTTTTTTTTTTTTTTTGATCCTTTGCGCTTAAAGGTAAAGGAGAGATTTTGTGTCTTTTTGACCCCATATCTCTCCATAAAAGGGGACCTGTCATCCTTTCTATTACAAGGGATGTTTACATACTTGTAATAGGAAAAAAGTGATTTAAAAAAAAAAAAAAATGAACGCCCCCAACCCTCCGTGCTCGCACACAGAAGCTAACGTAAGTCGCACACACACACGTAAACGGTATTCTCACCACACGTGAGGTATCACTGCAATTGTTAGAGAGAGCGCGTTAATGCTAGCTCTAGACCCCCTCTGTAACAGGTAACCTGTAAATGCGTTTAAAAGTGTTGCCTATGGAGATTTTTAAGTACCGTAGTTTGTAGCCATTCCATGACCGTGTGCAATTTTAAATCGTGACATGTTGGTTATCTATTCACTCGTCGTAACATCATCTTTCACGTCGTACAAAACAATTTGGGCTATATGTTCCCCCCCAAAAAAAAATTGCATTTTGAAAACCGATGGGCAAATACCGTGTGACATAAAAAAAATTGCAACAATCGCCGTTTTATTCCCTAGGGTCTCTGCAATAAAAAAAATGTATAATGTTTGAGGGTTACAAGTCGTTTTCTAGCAAATAATACTGATTTAAATTTGTAAAGAAATGGTGCCAGAAAAAACCTGGTCTTAAAGTGGTTAGTAGAAGTAGAAGTAGAAATGCAAGGCAACTTATTTGTAGGGCTGCAACTAACGATTATTTTCATAATCGATTAGTTGGCCGGTTATAATTTAGATTAATCGGAAAATAAGCTTAAAAAAAAAAAAGTGTGGTGTATAATTTAGTTAATATGTAAAGTTTTTTTAAAAAGGCAATTTATTCCTAATTTACTATATGCAGTGGTAAATATAACCAACTATATGGTTAGGGAGCAAAATCTCTAATACACTCTGAGAATAACAGACAGAAGAGAGATACTGTATATACTATTAGAGGTTGAATCTGGTAAATTTCATCAGACTCCAAATTCAATGGTGTTAATTCTTTCTTTAAAAAAAAAAAATTACATTCACAAGTTCTAAGGCACCCACTGACATTTGTGGACGGTGTACTGAGCTGTATGTGTGCTGCACTGTCTTCTGATATGTAAAAAAATAATGCATTCTGTATGCAGGCCAACTAATCTGCTGACCAACAAATCGATTATGAAAATAGTTGACAACTATTTTTATAAACGATCAGTTTTCAATTAATCCATTAGTCATTTTGGCCCTATATAATTGTATATGTATACATTTTTATATTTTAAACATTTATAAAAAAAAAAAAAAGGCGGACAGGGGAGTGGTCCCTTCTCCCGGACATGTTTCATCAGATATGTCTCCGGTGGTGCACCGGCTCAACAGAAAGGTACAGAGGTTTGTGGTAAGGTAACGGGATCCTCTTGCAGACGCCACAGACGCTCTGGTAGCCCTGCGGGGCCAGTATCGCCTGATCTACGCTTTTTCTCCTCTCAAGCTTCTGCCGCGGCTTTTACGCAGGACCAAGGCTGAAGGGAATTCCGGTCATTCTGGTTGCCCCGGACTGGCCTTGTCAGTCTTGGTACGCCGACCTAGAGCGACTGGTCACCAACGTCTCTTGGAGACTGCCTCTCAGGCAGGATCTATTGTCCCAAGGGTCAATCTTCCATCCTGCTTTACACTCACTGGCTTTGACGGCACGGCTGTTGAAAGCCAGGTGCTGAAGGATAGAGGTTTGCCTGGGTCAGTGATTCCGACACTGCCGAAGGCTAGAAAGTCTACATCTAGGAAGATCTACCATCATACATGGAAAGGGTACATTTCATGGTGTGAGTCGACCGGGGTTCACCCTCGCTCTTTTTCGGTGGCTCGGATTTTGATCTTCCTTCAGCAGAAATAGGACTTGAGTACCATCAAGGGCCAGGTGTCGGCCTTGGCGCTCTTATTTTAGCGACCCCTGGCCACACACTCCCTGGTTCGTACTTTTATTCAAGGGGTTCGACATCTGACTTCACCGGTGTGGTCTCCTCTACCGCCGTGGGATCTGAACTTGGTGCTTTCAGCTCTCCAGAAGCCACCCTATGAAAATATTCGGAAGATTCCCCTGCTTATGCTGTCCCAGAAGATGGCTCTTTTGGTGGCTATCATCTCTGCTTGCAGGGTATAGGAGCTGGCTCTTACCTGGTCGTACCCCCTAATTGGTGGTCCACAAAGATAAGGTGGTTTTTCGTCCATGTCCATCGTTCCTTCCTAAGGTAGTCGCTGATTTCCATTTGAATGAAGACGTGTTGCCTTCCCTGTGACCCAGGCCCAAATATCCAAAGGAATTTGCTTTGCATGCCCTGGATGTGGTTCGGGTGATTCGGGTGTATTTGGCAGCCAAGGAGTCTTTTCGGAGGTCCAAGAAAGGGCTGTCCCGCCTCTAATGCAACCACTTCCAAATGAATCGGACAGATGATGACTCAGGGTTATTCTATCAAGGGTCAGGTTCCTCCTTTCCCTGTAACGGTGCACTCTATTCGCATGCTCAGTGCTCCTTGGGTCTTCCGTCCTCATGCCTCAGTGGCGCAGGTCTGCAAGGCAGCCACTTGGTTATCGGTGCACACTTTCACTAAGTTCTACAAAGTGGATGTATACCACCTGGGACTGCTCACTGCCCATTGGCGTAGCTAAATCTTTTTTCTGCCTAGTGTCCTACTCCTGTAGGGGGCAATATAACCATGTGGTTCTGAATAATGGAGAGCTATGTCTGTCAATGAACTCAGAGAAATGGATTTTACGGCGAGTACAAAAATCCAATTTTTTCATGAAAGGTACACTACAAGTGGTAACAGGTTTTCCTATTCAGTGGCCCTATTACTAATCTGCACAATTAAATCAGACATTTTTGATCATCTAAACCCCATACCGCCTTCATCTCTTTATTGGTCATTGAATATAATGAAATACAAAGGAAAAGACCAGAAGCTGCTTCATTGGAAACTGTCACATGGTTTCCATTTAATTTGTCCTGATTGCTGAGTGGGAGGGTCTAGCTGCAAAAATCACGTGATCAAATTGCTGGACATCAACCAATCTGAAGAACAGGAACAAGCTTACGGATGTTCTATACCCTTTGCTGTACAGAACACTTACCATTTGCCTTTAGAGTTTCCAAGGTTAAAGCATACTCCAACCATTTTTTTTTCTCATACCTACATTGGCATGGTTTGCTATAAATAATCATTTATATCTGGTGGGTCCTAAGAAATGCTGAAAATCACAGTAGTAGTCTGTGCTACGCTACATACAGTGATAGCCGTAATCTTCCCAGGTGTTGTTCGTTACTTCTCTGCGCACTTGAACACAGGGCAGCACCTGCACAACACTACCACCAATCATAGAATGCCTTGTATTTTTTTTTTTCAACTAATACAAAGCATTCTCTGATTGAATGAGGCTGAGATTGTGACATTGCTAACCCCTCCCCCCTCCACGCACCCCTTCCCTTTAGGAAAATGACCCCCTGATTGTTAATGGTTCATTACAAAATGGCTTGTGTAATAGGCTGAATATGTGTATTGTTTTGGAAACGAGATGGTCATTTTGGTAAAATGTTCAATGTTTTTGCAGACATCTGTCACCAGATCCTGGATTTATACTCTCAAGGAAAACAGCAGATGCCACACCATGGCTCCCAGCAGCCTTCACCCCAGGTACAGGCACAGATTGCAGCTGTACAGGCTCAGCAGTCGTTGCTGAACTTGGAGTCCCAAGCAGTTCAGACGAAGGACCCGCAGCAGCCACAAACAGCACAGCAAGCTAAGAAACCCTCTCCACAGTCCAGCCCGCCAAAACAGACCAAAAGGCCTCTGGTATGTCATTTGTAGATAGTGGGCCTTAATTCTGAAACTGTGTCTGCATTGTCCTTAACAAATCTCCATTTCCTTCTATTGCAGTATAGGAGGATAAAAAGTTTTCTTGAAGCAACAAGATTTATGTGTATATAAAAGCAATTATTTTTTTGGGGAGTGATGAAAGATGAGGTCTGCTGTCAAGTTTTTATTGCTCGTTATGTGAGATTCTCCCTCAATTTGTCCCGGTGACCATTGTTAACCAGGCAAACTGAGGAAGTGATGGGAAAACTTATAAATTTTGAGTTGTCATCAGAGAAAAAGGTGTGGGAAATCCTCCAATGGGGGGCAACTGATATGTAAAGTTAGTTAAATTTAAAGAGATTTTCTCAAAGTCGTCTTCCAGGACAGCCCATGAGACGTTAGGCTCCTCCCCCAGGGACAGGAAACACATTCCAAAATTAAAATAAAAGGCGGTCCCTTAGTCCTCACCTTCAGTATTTTTGTTTCCTCCGGACAGGGGGTAACATGTTCCTGGAACTGAAGCTCCCGGTCTCCTGGACTGTCCATGGAAAGACTTGGAAAGATGCATCTCCTCGGCCCATAGCGGTACCCCTTAGTGCCGCAATAGGGGCTGACCGCTGTCTCCTGTTCTCCTAGCCTCTCGGCAGGACTACGGATGCTGTCTGGTGGAGCGTTGGGGAGTTCACTCCGTTGGTCGGCCGGTTCCTTGGAGCAGCAGTGCTGTGTACCCGTGAACCGCTAACTTCGGAAGAAATTTTGAAGTTGGCGCCAAAAACGGAGGGGGCGGAACTCAGCGTATCCACTCTGGCCTCACGGGAAGTGACAGTGTCACTTCCGGCGCAGTGACGGCATCCGCGGGCGCCGGAAACCCTCGTTCCAGTTTCCGAAGGCGCGAACAGAGAGTTCAAATGGGCGACCGATGTTAGGGGAAACAGCAGTTGCTGGGACCACCATACAGAGCGATGGACACCACGGCAGCAACCGCACAGGCGGCGGAAGTCGGCTCTGGCATCGGCACCTCTCAGGTAAGCAAGGGGGAACGACACCCTATTTGCAGGTACCTGTTAGGAACTCCGTTCCCCTTCCCCCCTCTCTTTTCTATCGTTAGGGGCAGGGGTTAAGCAGCACCGCTCCCTCTTTTCTATCCACAAGGTGGAGGGGGAAAAATGGGAGGTGGGAGGAGGACAAGTATCTCTAATTAAATTCCCTTGTCTTTTATCTTCCAGGCCAAGGCTCAGGACAATAACCCACCTCAGCCCCCCAAAAAGAAATGTGCTGTATGCGGAGAAAAATTGAGTTCCTCTTGGAACAAAGCAGTGTGCCGGGCATGCATAGCTAAACTGGTCAGAGACGATTCTGCAGTCTCTACCCAGAAAATGCTGTCCTCAGTGAGAGATGAGCTAAAAAGTACATTTAGTTCATTCAGGACTCTCATTGAAAAGATGCAGGCACCAGCCCAGCCTTCCACCCCAGCTCAGGCTCCACCATCCCTAATTGACCCATTGGTTTTGGAGGAGGAAGTTTCTTCTTCCCACTCTTCTGCAGAGGGATCAGGATCAGGAGAGGAACCAAAAAGCAATGTTTCCCATGATAGCTCCAACTTTAAACTGAGCCTGGAGGATGTAGATGATCTACTCAAAGCGGTTTATACCACTCTAGAGATTGAGGAGGAAGAAGTGCATCTCTCTAAGCATGACTTAATGTACGCTAGTCATAAAAAGCATGCTAGAGTGTTCCCTGTGCATAGCTCACTATTGGATGTGATTAAACAGGAATGGAATTCTCCTGATAAAAAGCCTTTTTTTCCAAGAAACTTAAAAAGAAGGTATCCATTTGACGAAAGTGTGGAACAGCCCTGGAACAGGATGCCTCTCTTGCCAGAATCTCCAAAGGAACTGACTTGGCATTTGAGGATTCAGGAGCACTAAAAGACCCTATGGATAAGAGAACAGATATCTCTTTACGTAGGGTCTGGGAAGCCTCCATTATGAGCTTAAAGCCAGCCCTGGCATCCACCTGCATAGCCAGAAACCTGGAGCTGTGGCTATCTCAAATCCAAACACACTTGACGGCAGGAACATCGAGGGAACAGATTAATAAATCCTTTCCACTCTTATTCCAGGCAATAGGATTCCTGGCGGATTCTTCAGCTGAAGCTGTAAGAATGGCAGCAAGGACCTCAGCTTTAGCTAATACGGCCAGAAGAAGCCTATGGCTCAAGACATGGTCGGGAGATATTACTTCTAAATCTCGCCTTTGTGGTCTTCCCTTCACAGGCGACCACCTTTTTGGCCCAGGCCTAACAGAAGCCCTGGAGCGTACAGCGGATAAAAAGAAGGGATTCCCAGATAAGAAGAAATTCCCCTATGCTCAGAGGAATTTTCGTGGCAGGGGCAAACAGCAGAAGTCTTTTGAAACTCAGCAAAATTTCAAAAAACATTGGACGGGGCATAAAGGAAAGGGGAGGGGTAACATCCTGTTTAACCCTCCTAAACGCCCCAACCAGCCCCAATGACTCCCTTCTCAGAGTGGGAGGAAGATTAGGGGCCTTCCTCCCACTGTGGAAGAAGATTACTTCCAGCCCTTTTATTCTGGACCTAGTAGGCCAAGGACACAGGCTGGAGTTCTGTCTTCAACCTCCAGAAAGGATCCTGATCACAAATCTTCCCAGGGATCCAGTCAAGGCCTCCGCCTTGAGTCTTCAGTTAGGGGACCTATTAGATCAAAAAGTAATTATCCCAGTCCCCAGAGAAGAACAAGGAACAGGGTTTTATTCTCACATCTTTGTGATTCAAAAACCCTCAGGAAGTCATCGACTGATCCTGAACTTACGCAATCTGAACCTTTCAATAGCATACAAACGCTTTCGCATGGAATCAATATACTCCATAGGGAACCTACTATTCCCAGGGTGTTTCATGGCAACCCTAGATTTGAAAGATGCGTATTTTCACATCCCCATACACACATCCTATCAGAAATTCCTGAGGCTAGCAGTAAAGATAGGACCGGAAGTCAAGCACTTCCAGTTCAGGGCACTGCCCTTCGGGCTGTCCTCAGCCCCACGGATTTTTACCAAAGTCCTAGGGGAAGCACTAGCCCCTCTAAGGCTAAAAGCTATCATGATCACCCCCTACCTGGACGACATCTTGGTAGTGGCAGAATCATACCAGAAACTGGAAGCCGACCTCCTCATAGTTCAGGAATTCTTAACTTCCCTAGGCTGGATAATCAACAGACAAAAGTCTTGCCTGGTACCCTCACAAAGAGTGACCTACCTGGGTTACGAAATCTCCTCACGGGATCAGATGATCTTCCTCCCTCAGTGCAAGATGGAGAAAATGAACCTGATGGTTGCCTCTTTACAGACCAACTTATGGGTCTCTCTGAGGGATGTCACAAGAGTGATAGGCTTGATGACCTCCTGTTTCCCAGCAGTCCCCTGGGCAAGGTTCCAACAACGTCCACTCCAAAAATTCTTTCTACAGAATTGGGATGGGCAGTCAAGTTCCTTGGAACAAAAAGTAAGGATTCCCACCAAGATAAAAAGGACTCTTTGGTGGTGGAGATCCTCTCTTCACCTATCAAGAGGGCTAAACTGGACCATCCAGGTATCACAGAGGATTACCACGGATGCAAGCGCTTCCGGATGGGGAGCATATCTGCAGGACAGATGGGCGCAGGGTACATGGTCCCCAGCACAAAGGAAGTCTTCATCAAACCAAAAAGAACTTATGGCGGTCCAAAAGGCCTTGGAGTTTTTTCAGGTAGAGGTAGAAGGGAGCCATCTACAGATCAGGTCAGACAATATAGCAACGGTAGCGTACCTGAACAAGCAGGGAGGTACTCGAAGTCTGGGCCTACAAACCATTGCACAGAAAATCTTTGTCTGGGCCGAGCGGAACCTAACATCCATTTCGGCCATTCACCTAAAAGGGACGCAGAATTATCTGGCAGACCATCTCAGCCGCCACCAGATGAACCAGGACAATTGGTCCCTCAACCCAGAGGTGTTTCTCAAAATCACAACCTCATGGGGCCTACCGGTAGTGGATCTATTTGCCTCCCAGGCAAACAGGAAAACAGAAAAATTCTTTTCCATAACTCAAGGGGATCAGGCGTTAGGCATAGACGCTTTCGCCCACCCCTGGAAAGTCAGACTCTGTTACGCATTTCCTCCGATCAGATTGATCCCACAGGTTCTTCAGAAATTCATCCTAGAAGACACAGAGATGATACTGATAACCCCATACTGGCCCAAAAGGCCATGGTTTGCACGCCTTCAGGCGTTGGCAGCGCAACCTCCAATGACCTTACCTTGGAGACCAGATCTCTTAACACAAGGTCCGGTGGTCCATCCATTTCTCAGGACCCTAAACCTGACGGCCTGGTATCTGAGGAACAAATACTAGGCTCTCAGGGGTTCTCAGACAGAGTCATCAAAACATTGACCAGCTGTCGAAAGCCGGTCACTAGAAAAATGTATGCTAAAATCTGGAAGAAATTTCATTTTTGGATGTTGGAGAATCAGAGACATTCCCCAGATATACCAACTATCTTGGATTTTTTTCAGGAAGGCATAGACAAAGGTCTCTCCTTAGGGACTTTAAAGGTACAGGCTGCCGCCCTTAGTGTCTTTCTTCAGTTTTCCCTTAGAGAAGACCCAAATGTGAATGCCTTTTTCAGAGCAATTGCCCGGACAAAGCCAACCGTGCTTAAAACGTGTCCAGCTTGGAATCTATCCCTGGTACTCCAGGCCTTGGTTACCAGTCCGTTTGAACCCTTGGTAGACCTATCAGTAAAAATGCTCACCCTAAAAAACTTATTTTTAGTAGCTATAACTTCAGCTAGAAGAGTTAGCGAATTACAGGCTCTCTCAATCAGAGAACCTTTTCTTATGATTTTTGATGACAGGATTGTGCTAAAAACAGATCCAGGATTTTTGCCAAAAAGGGTCTCTTCTTTTCATAGGACTCAGGACATAGTCCTTCCTTCCTTTTGCAATTTCCCAAACAACAATAAAGAGAAAGAATTTAGCTGTTTGGATGTCAGAAGATCCCTCTTGAGATACCTGGAGGTGACTAAAACCTTCAGGAAGACTGATACTTTGTTTTTACAATTTTCCGGCTCCCATAAAGGGGAAAAAGCTTCTAAGGCAACCTTAGCTAGATGGATCAAACAGGCTATCACAGAAGCCTATATAGTGAAAAAGGTGGCTCCACCTTTCATTACTGCACACTCTACTAGAGCATTGTCCACGTCTTGGGCTGAAAGGGCCGGTGCCTCACCAGACCAAATCTGTAAGGCAGCTACCTGGTCTAACTTTTCGACCTTTGTTAGACATTATCGCCTGGACCTCCTCTCTTCTCAGGAACAGGCGTTTGGTCGAAAGGTGCTCCAGGCAGTTGTCCCTCCCTAGACTGGTAAGTGCTTGCTCATCGTCTCATGGGCTGTCCTGGAAGACGACTTTGAGAAAAGCTGGGTTATACTTACTGATAACTCCTTTTCTAATAGTCTTCCAGGACAGCCGGATTCCCACCCGAACTATCTGGTATTATGTATAATGTATGATATGTGTCTATATATCTATGTATATGTTTTACAGGGTGTCCTGTGGTTCTCATGAAATACTGAAGGTGAGGACTAAGGGACCGCCTTTTATTTTAATTTTGGAATGTGTTTCCTGTCCCTGGGGGAGGAGCCTAACGTCTCATGGGCTGTCCTGGAAGACTATTAGAAAAGGAGTTATCAGTAAGTATAACCCAGCTTTTCTCTCATTCCCAGAACAGGTAGTGAAGGGAAATCTCAGTGAAACAGACTGCAAAAAAAAAACCTTATAGAAATCTTAAATCTTCCTTCCTCTATCTAAAACTAAAAAGGCGTTTTGGCTTTAAATATACTATATACATACACAAGGTTGCTAGCACATAGATCTTTGGATGAGTCTTTTACAGATGTGCTCTCCTGTCTTTTCATAAACATGACCTGCAATTCAAAGTAAGAACAAAGCACCCAATAGGTGTTGGGACTTCAATCTTCGCTCATATAAGTTGGTGAGAAGATAAAAACACAGAGGATTTGATTGCCAAGGTTAGGCTGCTCGCAACAGACGTGGCTACCTTTTGGCCCTGATTTGAATTTGCACTAAAAGAGAGCAAACATGTTTTGGGGGCCAGAAACCCAGAAACACTCCCCCCTTTAGGGCTTAAAGCAGTAGTAAAACACATAAAAAAGGCATCTGGCAGTTTAAGTCATAATATGCTAGTATGCATAGCATACTATCACAATATGACAGACGTACCTGAGGTGCGCTGTCGCCGCTGAAGGCGCCTACATCTTCACCCGGTCTCCCTGCGGGTTTGCGGGCTTTCACGATATGAATGCCCTCCAGCTACACATTCAATGAGGCATTGTAAAACAACAGACATGACTAGGCATGATGGGAATTGTGGTTCCTGAACAATTGGAGGGCCGTAGTTTGGAGACTCCTATCCAAAATGGTGCACATTTAAGGGCTATTTACTGTACCTATGAGTAAGCCTTCTAGTAATCAACTATTTGTAGCAGTTACAAGGGTCCTTCTCTACAGCATGCTGGCAAGTTACAGCCTTTTCTACCCAGGCTGTGGAAGACTTTGCATACCTTTTTTTTATTTTGATGCGCCTGGAATTACCCGATTAACTCCTTTACAGCCGCCAAACGCCTTTGTGTGGAGGCAGATTAACACCCACTCCCTGCACATATATGTTGCCGGGCAGGCAAAGTTTATGTGCTAAGCGCATGCTTCCAACACAAAGACAGCTCTTGTTCTGGCAAGACTGGTCACATGATCATCTATCCTTCCAGCCCCTGGGGTATTCATAACGGTTTTAAAAAATGGCAGGACATTTCTCTTAAAAAAAAAAAAAAAAAAGGAAAAACAAGAATGGCGGGAAGGCATTAACCTTAAAGTTTGGTTGGTCTTTAAAGCACTGAAACCATTTATATCTGTTATTAATTTGTTTTGTTTCTCTTTCAGACCTTATCGCCTAAAGAAGAGGGAAAAACACAGGGTATGTATGTATTGTGTATTTATTTAATATTTCTTCTAGTGTCAACCACATAATTCCCGTCATTAAGGTTGAACTCCATTTGACATATATATATATATATATCGTATATACTCTAGTATAAGCCGACCCAAATATAAGCCGAGGCACCTAATTTTACCACAAAAAACTGGGAAAACGTATTGACTCGTGTATAAGCCGAGGGTGATAAAAGCAGGAGCTACTGGACCACCACAAGACCCAAAACAGGGGCTGTGGGCATGGTGCAGGGACTGTGGACATGGTACAGAAGATGCGGGGCTGTGGGCATGGCACAGGAGATGGTTCAGGCATGGCACAGGAGATGGTTCAGGCATGGCACAGGAGATGGTTCAGGCATGGCACAGGAGATGGTTCAGGCATGGCACAGGAGATGGTTCACTCATGGCACAGGAGATGGTTCAGGCATGGCACAGGAGAAGGTACAGGCATGGCACAGGAGAAGGTACAGGCATGGCACAGGAGAAGGTACAGGCATGGCACAGGAGATGCAGTGCTACGGGCATATCATGCCCGCAGTACTGCATCTGCTGAGGAGATGCAGGGGCTGTGGAGGAGTCTAACTTACCTTTCAAAGAGGCGCCTTACATTTAAAAATGGCGCTGCCCAGCGCCAACAAGTCAGCGCGCATGCGCCATATGCCCAGGAATAGCCGAACGTGTACGGGCTTTCCCGAGTGGCGGCGGCACATGCGCACTGACCGGGGAAAGGGTAAGTGAGACCGTGACTCGAGTATAAGCTGAGGGGGGGCTTTTTCAGCAAAAAAAAAAAAAAATGCTGAAAAAGTCGGCTTATACTCAAGTATATACGGTGTGTGTGTGTATATATGTGTGTATATATATGTATATGTGTATATATATATATATATATATATATATATATATATATATAATATAATATAGCCATTGCTACCTTATTTTCTTTGGGGATTTTTCCACTCCCTCTTGTGTCCCCAGCACAGGAAGTGGAGATGCTGACTCCAGCAACAAGGGCAATAGAAGCATGTTTATAAGCAAAATAGGAAATGAGGCAGAACCTCTGTCCAGTTTTTATTGCGGTCTGTGTCTTCATGCTTTACAATCACTTCCTGTGGGGGGGGGGGGGGGGGGGGGGGCATGAAATAGTTAAAACTCTCCCCAACAGGGAAATGGCCCAAGAAAACAGATAAAGGTCCTAGTTATTATAACAATTATCTTTTCCTATGAAAGTTCACTCCATGCCTTTTATGTCTTTGCAGAGCAACCATTAAGTAAAATGGCTAAAATTGAGACTTCTCTCCCGCTGTTACCACCTGTCCTCACACCATCAGGTAAGTCCATTTTAACGGTAAGTTTGTGGGGCTCTTTCCATTTTTGTCGACAAGGACAAGAAGTAGCCTAATAGCCAAGCAGAAACTACACGTTTTTATAGGAAAATATTGTAGCCTTAGTGTTTCCCTTTCCAAAAGTGTTTTAGTTTTGACAGGGTGTGGAAGGGTTAGAATAGCTGTTAGGGCTTTATTACTGTCTTTGCACCCACTAAAGAGATAAATACTCTGTTCTTGTGACCATTGTCACTGGGACTAGAGTGATTGGATAGGCAACAATTTTACTGTTACCACAGCAGCAGGAGATAATGGGGGAAATCTTAAAATGCTTATCTAGTATCGAGTAAGCACATAAAAAAAAACAGAATACTTAAAGTGATTGTAAACAATCACGTTGTAAAATAACGCATTCATTTTATAATAGAAATAAAATGCAAAACATTTTGTAGAGTTATAAAAAGGGGGGAAAAAAAGGTATTTATGGTTTGTTTTCTTGTTTTTAAGTGATCACATTCCCTCTGTTCTCAGCTGCATAGGAGCTGGGGGGAGGAGAAGCAACATTACACTGAGCGGGGTGGGGGGGGGGGTCATCAGGACAAGTCTGATAATTTGGAGGGAAGCTTACGGAGTTCCCAACACAACTAGAAAACTGGCCACGGTGTGCTCTGCTGCTTGGTGTGGTCAGTTTTTTATTAGGAAATCAAAGGGACTGGAAGGAACACCAGGGATTTCATATAAAGGAAGCAATACAAAGAGAACAGGAGAATTTCTCATACAAGTGCATGGTACAGCAGCCACATATCAGGAATATGAAGTGTTGGGGGTAACAAATGCTTTAAAGTGTTACTTAACCCCTAACAGTAAAATCAGTCTGTATATACAGTAAAGCATGCTTGTTATACTCACTGTGAAACCTAAGGAGTTAATCCTCCGCTTTGTGTAAAAAAGGCTGTTTGATACTGTCTTTTCTGATCCTCTCCTCCTTCCACAGTCCCCATTCCATCTCCTGATCGAACAGAGCCTTGGGGACACTCTGCACACGCTCAGTTTGGTGAGTATTGCTAGAGTTTTCATTTATTTATTTATTTTTGTGGATGCATGTAATCGGCTCAGGTACAATTAGCACAGTCCAGACAGAGGGTCTGGGGTCATGCAGCCTCATAGGAGAGTCAGAGGAGAACGAAAACTCCTACGAGCTTTAACCAGACACTGATAGAAGTCACAAGACTGCTATATACTGCTGATGAGAAACGGTATTTAACAGTTTATATTTACGAAAATAATTGCATTTCCGTGTACTGTGGGAGACCCGGTATAGTGACTGCAGGCTCCTGGGTTTACTAACACTTAAAGTGGAGTTCCACCCTAAATTTATACTTGCCTCCATCTTCTCGCTCCGGGTCACCTGAAAAACAAATGGATAATCGCAATTTTTTTTTTTTTTTTTTACTTACCTCGTATAGAAGAAAATATACTTACCTTCCTTCCTTCCTCCCCTCGGTGGCCACGGCGATTCGTCACTTCCTGGCTTTGCAATGATTCCTGGGAGCTGAACGTCATCGCTCCCAGGAATCAATGCGCCTGCACCGGTCGCCGACGTCAGTTTCGGTGCGCGCGCGTCATTCCCTTCTAAACAGCTTTTGGCCATGCCCAGAAGCTGTGCAGGGATGACTCGCGCGCACCGGAAGTGACGGCAGGGCCGGTGCAGTGCATCGTGGGCCCGAAGAAGACGGAAGAGGACGCAGAAGAGGATCGCGCTGGCTTCAAGCTGCCCACACCTGAGATGGCAGCGCTGGACAATACTTTTTCAAGGTAAGTATTTCTTCTAAAAGGTAAGTGCAACCCGGGACAGATCAGAGGCTATCCATTGTGGAATGCACTAGCCCTGACTGTCCCGGGGGTATTTTTATTAAAAAAAAGTATTCCCAGGGTGGAACTCCGCTTTAAGCAGAAAGGTGAGAATAACTTGGTAGAAAGGGGTCTCCCACCCAACAAGGAAATGTTGCCATCTTTTTTGTTTCTCTCCATTTTGGTGTCAGCAATTCACGCTATTTGTTTACGTACACAATGATTATGCTTTGATTTTGGATCCACTTCATATGTTAATATTATGAAATGTATTTACATTTGTTAAAATGCTATGGATTGGTAATGTTTGCAAAGGATATTTAGTAACTATTATTTGCTATATTGCTATTTATTGGTATCTATAAATCTAAAGATTTTTTGGCTGCCATATCTTAACCTGTTTGGGAAATTGACTCTATTGCTACATAAGGCCCCTTTCACACAGGCATTCCGATTCGCCTGTCAGTTTTTCGGGTGGACCGGATCGGATGCTCCATGCAGCCCTATGGAGCGGCGGATGTCAGCAGAGATATCTCCGCTGACACCCACTGCTATCCGATCTGATCCTGTCTGTGAAATCCTATTTTCCATCCTTCTGGAGGATCAGATATGATAGGATCGGATGAGAATGAACTAGGGCTGAACGATAGTCGGTGTGATATCGACTATCGTTCTGCGGGCGTGGGCGATATTCATATCGCCGAAGACACGATATTGTGCAGGCAGCCGACACAAACGAGTTTCCCCTTGCTTTCGGCTGGGATCGGAACTCCGCCCCTCCAGCCCGATGCAATCCAGCCCTCCCAGCTCTGCCTCTAGTCTCCAGCCGACCATTACTCCGCCCATTATCTCTCCTGGCTGCATCGGGGGCGGGATCAGGCTGTAATGTGTTGTAAATGGAGTCAATGGAGAGACAATGGGCGGAGCAGGGCAGAGTAATGGTCGGCTGGAGACTAGAGGCAGAGCTGGGATCACAGCCGAAAGCAAGGGGAAACTCGTCTCGGGAGCGCTGTGTCAGGTGTAGTACCGGTGATGAGAGGACGGTGACGGGGATCCTCCGGTGTCCGCTATGGAGTTCGCAGAGCTGATCAAAACCCCCCGGGTGGACAAGGTGGTCCTGTACCGACCCTTCCACCCGCCAGTGGGCGGGACCCTGTGCCTGACGGGTCACCATCTGATCCTGAGCTCCAGACAGGACAACAGTGAGGAGCTGTGGCTGCTCCACTCATGTCGGGCTGTGTTCTAACTTCTTCTACCTCCTATAACCACTGTGAGTCCCGACTCTGCCTAATCCACACTGTCAGTGTCTTCTGCATTCCACCCAGAGAAATATCGCGATATATATCGTTGAAAACCAAATATCGCAATGTACTTTTTTCCCCAATATCATGCAGCCCTAGAATGGACAGTCGGTCTGTTTTCATCCAATCTCCCCATAGAGGAGAGCGGGGATCTGACAGCTCCGTCTCTGCACACAGAACAGAGAAGGAGCTGTCGTCCGCCTGCTCAGTGGGGATCGGCAGATCGATCCCCCGCAGAGCAGAACGGACTCCGTCGTGCGCATCGCACTTGTGAAAGGAGCCTAAAGGGGTTGTTTTATTAAAACTGGTGAGTACAATTCTGGTGCAGCTATGCACAGAAACCAATTGGCTTCCAGGTTTTGTGTCAAAGCTTAAATAAGCTGAAGTTATCAGCTGATTGGTTTCCATGCACAGCTGCACCAGATTTTGCATTCTCCAGTTTTAGTAAATTAACCTCAGTGTCTTTGGGTCTATGAGATGGGACCTGTTGAGATCAAAGCACCCATAAAAGCTTTAAAATGGATTAAGGACTTCAATAATAATGTTCAGGTGTCAGAACCTTAAAATGACCCTAAACGATGCATACTGCACATCATAGTCCAACTTGGAAGTGAGCAAGACCAGGTGGCTACATTTCTACATACAGTGGGACCATGGAGAACATTGCCACCCTCTAACAGGAAGTCAGATCAGCAGCAAAAAAAGGAGTTTAGAGGAGGCTGAGAACAATAAAAGGAACTTTAAAGCAAAGCTCAAAGCTACATTTTTTTTTGTAAATAGCATATGAAAGGGTTAAAACCCCTGTCCGTTTTTATTTTTGCCCTCTGTGTCCCATTGTGGGGGGATTTCCCCTCCCATGGCCAAAACAAGAAGTGAGAGGAAATCTGTCCAAAGTGAGGGAATCCCTGGTTGTCGCTAGAATTAGCGTCCCCATTGGAGAATTTCCTCTCTCTTACTGTCCTGGGGACAACCCAAAATTTGTGTTTTACTTTCAGTGATGATGGTAAACATGACAAATAGAGAGGGTGAAATCTCCCGAACGGAAGCACAGGCCGTAATTGACAAATGTTCTAATCCCTCTCCGCTCTATCCGAAATTGGGAAAAAAAAAAAAAAGTTTTATCTTTTTAGGCTACGTTTCCACTATTGCGCCTACAAAGTCGCAACTTGTTTGCGGCTACTTCTGGGGACTTCAGTGCAACTTGCTTCTATGAGGGACAAGTCGCACTGAAGTCGTCCAAAAAGTAGTGCAAAACCCTTTTTTCAAGTCGCTGCAACTCAAGTCGCAGCAGTCAGAACGGACCTCATTTTTGACTTGTGCGAATTGACATGTCAAGTCGCACAACAAGTTGGAACAGTGGAAAGGGAGCCTAAGTTATACTTGAGGTTAGAGAAATTCCAGATATGGATAGTTTATACCTAGTTACATTGGTTCAGCTTGGATCAATGTAGCTTTGCATATACTAGGGATCGATCAATGTCATTTTTTTCAGGGCTGATACCAATGTTAGGTGCCAATATTCTTCACATTTAAAGTTTTTAATTTTACACTGTGCTTTTAAATTTATTCTTTTTTTTTTTTATAACTTTTATTGTTGTTACAAGGCATGTAAACACCCCTTGTGACAGTAATAGGCAGTGACAGGTACTCTTTATGGAGTGACAGTAATAGGCAGTGACAGGTACTCTTTATGGAGTGACAGTAATAGGCAGTGACAGGTACTCTTTATGGAGTGACAGTAATAGGCAGTGACAGGTACTCTTTATGGAGTGACAGTAATAGGCAGTGACAGGTACTCTTTATGGAGTGACAGTAATAGGCAGTGACAGGTACTCTTTATGGAGTGACAGTATTAGGCAGTGACAGGTACTCTTTATGGAGTGACAGTAATAGGCAGTGACAGGTACTCTTTATGGAGTGACAGTATTAGGCAGTGACAGGTACTCTTTTTGGGGTCTAAAAGACCCCAAACCCCTCCTCCTGCACTTAAAAGCATTCAAAACGCCAAGTTTGGCTGTTTTGAATGCTGTCTTTTTTTTTTTTTTAAATCTGGCGCCTTTAAGGCTCTGGTACCCGAAAGTGATGTCATGACATCGCTTCTCTGTTTTTACATCAGAGACCTGATCAGAGCTGAATGTGGCTTTGTTCGGGTCTTCGGCCACCTGGCGGACGTGTCGGCTGGTCGCCCGGGTCTCTTAGTGGGACGGGAGACCCAGGCAAGCCGTAGGAAGGGGGGGGGGGGAGTCCCCCCTCCCGCTCCTTGTAATGACAATCGAGCAGCTGCTCAGCCGCATCTGTTGTCATTACAAGAAAGCCGACAGTCGTCTCCAAAAATTTGTACTGGGGTGATGCCTGTAGCTGCAGGCATCACTCCGTTACAACCACTTGAAGCAATGTTGCCAAGTTTGTGGCTGATACTGATACTTTAAAAAAAAAAAAAAAACGAATATCGGCCTCTGATAATCAGCCCAACCGATAAGCGGTCGATCACTAGCATATACCTTAACTGGCTGATGCTTCCCCTGAAAGCTGGAAATCACTCGTGTGAGGTCACTCCTCTTCCTCTCCACCTTGTTCATTCATTCACTTTATCCATATAATTTACTGAATAGGGCCCGTATTGAGTGCCAACCTCCTGTGCTCAGCATGTTACCCAGAGGCCTGGGGGGATCACTGAAGTAGCGGTGTCTATACAACGATTTCCAGCTTCCAAGGGCATCGGCCGGGTATGTTATATAACACTTACATTGGGCCAAGCTGGACCAATGTAACTGTATATAAAATATCCATACCTGGAATTCATCTTTAGGAATACAATCTTGAATAGATTTTGTTATTTTAAACAAGAGTTTAGCGTCACTTTAGGATAAATGCAGCACTTTTAACTTTAGAGGTACTTTCCCTTCACTGCGGAGGGATTTCCTCTCACTTTATGTCTCAGTAACCGGAAGTAAAGCTTCCCAATCGGACATGGCAAAAAAAAAGCTGACTGGTTTTAATCGCTTTCTGCTGTACTGATCTATATCTATATGTTAATACAGTACAGACTACCTCCTACATGCTTTCCTTATGTACTTGCCTCTCTGCTGTCCTTTAAAATAAAGCATCCAGAGCAAAACGCACAATGCACAGTACACACTAAGGACATTAGTTGCATGTAGGTTTCATGTTGACACCATGTGTTTGTGTGTGATATACTTTTTTTTATCTAAAGAGTATTTAATACATGATATGAAAAAAACGTTGCCATCACGCCTATATGAGCTTGTTGAAATAATATTTAAAAACCATGGGCTAGGCATTGTTATGGAAATGCCACCTACTTTGTGACAATAGCAGCCTTCACTCCTCTAGGAAAGCCCACTAGATTTTGGAGTGTAATTTGTGGAAAATTGTGTCCATTCAGATAGAAGAGATTTTTTAAGGTTCATTGGAAGTAAAGTCCTGGCCCACAATCTACATTCTAGTTCATCCCAAAGGTGTTCAGTAGGGTTGAGTTCAGAGCTCTGTGCAGAAGACTTGAGTTCCTTCTAATCAAACCTTGTCTTTATGGAGCTGGCTTTGTAAACAGGGGCACAGTCATGCTGGAACAGAAAAGGACCTTCCCCCAAACTTGTTACCACAAGGTTGGAAGTGCTTAATTGTTTAAAATACCCTCACTGAAAACTCACCTGAACTTCAAAATTGTTGCGATACATATAAAGGAGTTGTTTAAATTTACACAGCCCCTGGTACAAAAAGGGGAATGCTGACTGGACCCTGAAAGAGCAGTAGTGGACTGATGAGGCCATCCCTCTACTCTGTCCTCCAGTCAGCATGTTCCTTGTCGGCATTTGAAAGTGACCCTCCCCCAGATTGGTCTTTAGTCCAGCTTCTCCCTATTCTAGTCTGAATGCTGCTTTATTGGGTATACCTCTTGCACAGGGGTAGGGAACCTGTGGCTCTTTTGATGGCTGCATCTGGCTCACAGACAAATCTTTAATAAAGGGGGGCGTGCCCGGACGTGAGCCGCGCTGGACGTGTAATCCCAGAGCTCTGCCGCGTCTACCACTCAATGCAGTGCCATCCACGTAGCTGTGCCCGGTGCCAAGGAGATTTCTGCACCCATCGACTATACACTTTGTGGGCTACCCACCGCTACCCTCAGTTTATCTCTGGGTTCGTCTCTGGGTAAGCGGCCTACTCGCCGTACCACTGCCGGCGGCTCGTGTGCTGTGCATCTGAGGGCCTTGGCAATCACCCCCGGTAAGGAGACCTGCCATCCGCTCCCCTCCTTCCCCTCTGACACCCGGGGACCCGCGGGAGCTGCCTTTCACATCCACTTCTGAGGCCTTCAGCGGCCGGCCGCCATTTTCTCAGGGCCTATACTCAACTCAGTCACTCACATGCCTACAGGTGCTTCACCACTCCGGCCTCATTGCATACCTGCCTGCTCTGCTCTCTTCCCGACCAGACTCCAGGCACTTTCAATGGGCTACATCTACTCACTGTATAGCTGCGGCCCATGAATATGAATATTAAATAAAGGTTCCCGACCCCTGAAATATAGCGTATGGCTTTAACGAAATTACATTTGAAAATATGTGGTGTTCATGGCTCTCTCAGCAAAAAAAGTTTCCCAACCCCTGCTCTAGCAGATCAAATGAATTTTGACTAGGCTGCCAATACCCCAGCACAGTCAAAACCACACCTGACCCTTTTTTTTTTTTTTTTAACTAACACAGCAGAGGGTAGTGTGTTGCAGCGCAGATTTATTCCCTTAGTGCCCTTAAAGTGTAACTAAAGGCACAAAAACTTTTTTTGTGTGTGTGTGGCCAGCAGATTGGGGACATTTCAGACTTGTATATTGTGTATTGATTTTTTTTCTTTGTGGGCTCTAGAGAGAAAACCTCCTCTGGTACCTGGAATTGGGGCAGTAGAGGGAGACGCCGTCAGCGTTCCAGAGACCGCAGACTTGACAAAACTCTCAATTCCTCCACCTGCTCTTCCTGCTGCTGTCCATCAGCCACCACCTATACCACACCGACCTCCACCTCCACCGTCTAGTTACATCACTGGTATGTCTACAACCAGCTCCTACATGTCTGGCGAAGGTTATCAGAGCCTCCAGTCTATGATGAAGACAGAAGGACCAACTTATGGAACTTTGCCCCCTGCCTACGTCCCACCATCCCATCTACCATATCACCCCCATGTTTTTCCACCTAATCCTCCGCCATCTGTACCTCCACCCCCACCACCTTCTACATTCCCACCTCCCAATATTCCTCCTCCAGCTCCAGGATACCCACCTCCTCCTGCTTACAACCCCAACTTCCCCCCACCTAGACTTCCCCCAAGTCATACAGTTCCAAATCACCCACCGCCAGGAATTGGTTTACCACCAACAAGCTATCCACCTCCTGCTGTGCCGCCTGGAGGCCAGCCTCCAGGACCTCCACCTATTCCACCACCAGGGATGCCACCGGTTGCAGGTCTAGGCCGGGCAGCCTGGATGAGATAGCATGGAGCTTCTGCGGTAGGAACCTGAACTCTAAGAGGGAAGTATTGTTCTAAGCAGTTTGTAAGCCTAAATAAATGCAGACATGCTTGTTTTATAATATGCAGATTGTTTTACATTGCACAGCCCAAACAAGTACATTGGCTTCCCTTAGAAGGCAGCTTCACTGAGTGCCGATCTTTGGGTTGGGGTTGGTTTTTGTAGTGTTTACAGAACCATTGCCCTCCCTGTCAGTCAGAGACTGCTTATGCTGTCAAGAAAACATTGCAACTGTGCTGTCAAATTGTTTTCTCTTAGGTGACCTGGCTCTCACCCTAAGATCCGGTCTCAGTTGGCCTTAGATGTGTATCAGTGACATCAGTTTGAGATCATTCAGAATGAATTGACAGGTGTGTTTTGACCTGCAACTTCTTCTGACATGTATTTGACCTGCATCATGCGAGTTTTGCTTTCCTACAGACTTGGTATGTAAACCAGTTTAACACAAACAAAAGCCAGTCAAGATGCGCTAATCACGCTGGTACAGTCAGCAGCAGTGGAAAGCATGTGGCTAGAGGGGTGTCTTAAACTTTTATATATAATCCTTAGGAGCCCCAAGGCTCAACGTACTATTATGCATAACCACGTGCTGTGGTCAAGAACCTTCCCCTTCCTGCCCTTACCTATTGGCCCATACCTATATTCTGCAGCCTGTAGGGCTAAAAGGGGGTAGGACTTGAGCTGTCAATCACAGATAACTGGTGAAAATGTAGCTAATAAGAAAGTTTAGGTTCTGAGTCTTGCAGAGTGGTATACAGTGGGGTTGATTTACTAAAACCAGAGTGCGCAAAATCTGGAGCAGCTGTACATGGTAGCCAATCGGCTTCTAGTTTCAGCTTGTTTAAGTTTTGACAACAAAAAATAAAACCTGGAAGCTGATTGGTTTCTATGCAGAACTGCACCAGATTTTACATTCACCAGTTTTAGTAAATCTCCCCCCAGTATCACCAAGTGCCTGCTTCCCATTGCTGCTGCCCATTTTTGAATTTTTTAAGTGATCGAAGGTCAGCTCCACCTAGAACTAATATTTCAGCACTTCATAGATCATAGCAAAGGTGGGTTATGTGCTTGGGGGACTTTGAACAGAGAGCATTTTAAAATTTAGTAGCAAAAAATACCACCGTCAGGATAATGACCCCTTTGTTATAATGCTGTGGGAGAGGGGGAGGCACAAACCTATCACAGGGCTATCTCACTATCTTAGGTGCTGAGATAGAAAAGGTTTTATATAGTCCATTGCGATGATTAAAGCGGAGTTCCAGCCTTTTCACTCACCTGTCCAGCGATGCGGCCGCCCGAAGCCTTGATCCTCTCCCTCTGGTCTCGGCGGCGCCGGCATCACTGCTGTGGGCACCCGGCTGTGACAGTTTGCGGCTTCACAGCCGGGTACCCACTGCGCATGCGCGGGTCGCGCTGCGCGTCTTGATTGGCCGGCACTCTTCTGGGACCTCTGACATGTCCCAGAAGATTGCAGGGAGGGAGGGGGAGAGGAGAACTTCCGTTCAAGGTGCCGCGGCGCTCCGAGCGGAAGTGGGAGCGGGTACCTGTCAAAACTAGGTACCCGCTCCCCCCCCCCCCCCCCCCAAAAAATGACATGCCAAATGTGGCATGTCAGGGGGTTAGAATACCTAAAGCGGAAGTTCCACTTTTGGGTGGAACTCCGCTTTAAGTAAAATCTTGAGATCCTAATGAAGACTGTAGCCTCTTTTGAAACATTAGTGTATGTGTGTGGTTTGGCTCTCTGAGCTTAGAGCAAGCAATGCTTGAACTGTAGAACACATTGATGTGCATTTTACCAGATTCAGGGTTGCTCACCGAATGAGGATACCAGCAGTCACCGGGCATTCAGCTAGCACAGTGAGGATGAGAGGATACAAAATTAGAGGCAGACAACAGCCTGCAGGTTAAATGCACAAGGTTTACTCATGTTGGAACTAAACCCTCCTATCCTTTTCAGCCAAGGAAGCTGCCCTCTTGGCCTCTGCTGCACAGGTGATCAGTTATAACACCAGCCAATTGATGGTTTGGCAGTTTGGTTGAGATTGCAAGCAAACGAGACAGCATTCCCAACATGCTGGGGATGTAACCGTTTTTTAAATTGTTAAATCAATGTGTTTAGTTCCACTTTGTGTCATTTAGTCCTAGTCTAAACAGTCCCCAGGGAGGTGTTGGGCTGTCTGCCCCCACAAGGTACCTTTGACGTCTAGAAAAAGGCACTGTTTCTTTCTTGCTACCCTGATCAGCTCTGTGGAGAATCAGCCGAATCCTTTTTTTTTTTTATATAGTTTGGATACAATTGGGGAAATGCATTAAAATGTACCTTTTGTCAGAGCTGTGTCCCCTTGAGAAATTTCCTCTTCCAGTAACAGCGAATCACATACAGCAATGAATGGGAAAGGTTTAGGTCTCTTGCCATGTATTTGTTGTGTCAATTTGGGCAGGGAGGGAGGATAAATGTCCAAGACCACAAAACTTTCCAGAGAAAACCACCTAGCAGCACACTGTAATGTCCAACGCTTGTAAAGCTTTTATTCCAGGACAAATGTCAAGAGTCCCCACCTGGGACCCCCGTCTCATGCATGACACTTGGATTACGTGTAGAGGACAATGAAGCCAAGTAGTGGGTGAAATGCATCAGAAGAGATTCTGTAACTGTCTTGGAATAAATGGTGGTTGGCCATTATGGTGTGCTGCCTGTTGTCTTTTTTTTATTTATCTCTGGATGTGTTGATAGTTGGAGGTAAGGATGAGCTCCTGCCTGGCATCTCCACCAGACCAGCTGTGGAAATGATCCACTATATCAGTGATGGTGAACCTTGGCACCCCCAGATGTTTTGGAACTACATTTCCCATAATGCTCAACTACACTGCAGAGTGCATGAACATCATGGGAAATGTAGTTCCCAAAACATCTGGGGTGCCAAGGTTTGCCATCACTGCACTATATGGAACTATCCTTGACAGCCAGGGGAGCTGTCATTTTAGCCTCTTTTTGATCTGCAGTTGCCACGGTGCTGCACATGTGATTACTTATGACACCAAACATTTGACGGTTTGATTGAGAGCACAAGCAACTGCCGTGGTTATCATTCACAGCATGCCTTGAATGTAACGGTTTTGGGATATGGTTAAATCGCTGGGTTTAACTCCAAAGAGCAACAGGAAAACTTTTCCCAAAAAAACTTTTCTTTCCCCCGTTTGTCTCCCCTCCATAAATAAAACCGGAAAATGACTTTAATTGCCAAGTTGTGGTTGAGATGTTGAATGTTTCATATTGTTGCTACATGCCTGGCTGAAAAGATTACACTATATACTATCAATCGTATTTACTGCGCAGTGGGTCTGCATTTTTCCTTTTCATACAATACAATCCCAGGCTCGATTTCTGCATAACCTTCAAAGGTGCCATATTGGCCGATATTCGTTCTGTTCTTCTGTCAATACTAAAGACGGGAATGCTTTCTTTGCATTTTGACTCCTGTTTTGTATTCTTATGTTTTCTTCTTTTCGATTGACAGATTTTGAAGCTTTTACAAATGTTTGTAAATATTTTTTTAATGTAAAAAGAAAGTCTAAAATGTTGCAGCCCAGTAAAGCGAAGCTGATACTGTCCACGACATCGAGGTGAATAAAAACACTGAAGTAAAGGCTGGTCTTTTTATTGAGTGGAAGCTGCTGCTGAGGATTGTGCACCACGCAGGGTACAAATGTTCAAAGATCAGAAACTTCCGTGGTCCTAATTGATGCTCCTGGGGGGCAGGTTTCCCCTCCCTCTAGTAAAGCAGTAATAAATCCCAAAACAATCCTTTTCTTATATTGCAGCAACTGTTAAAACCATAAACAGTGCCGTGCTAAAAACATGAAAAATAAGTTAGCTGGATTCAATGTATATGATATTTCATGATTGCTTAACCACTTGCTGACCGCTTACCGCATATATACTGTGGCAGTGTGGCTCTCCTAGGCAAACCGACGTAGGGGGTACGTCGGTCGCTTGGTGGCAGCTAGGGGACGAGCGCCCGCCGACAGTGGCGCACTCCCGCCCCTGTTTGTCAGTGGGGAAGCAGATGCGTGTGTCAGGTGGCTCCGATTGAGCCTCCAGATGACGTCGTATGACGAAACGCGTAGGGCGTGGTTTGTGTACGTCAATACGTCACTTCCGGGAACGGTGGTTTGAGCCGGTGGAACGCGGAAGCGGTCCGGCGAACACCTCTCAAGCTGACAGTGAACTCCCTAACTGTGAGTGGATGCTACGTTAATTCGTTTGACATAACATATGCTACGCAATGGAGGCTTATCCTTTATTTTAGTGACCGAGAAGTGTCGAGGCATCGGCCGAAAGAGTGTGGTAAGCAGCGGTGTTTTGGTGGGTCATCTACCGACGCCATACTTTGCTTGTTTATTTGATTCCTTAATCACTACACGTGGTATTTGGCATTATCAGCACTCGGCACTTTATATGTATAACATATGATGTTTACAGTATGGTACACTAAGCACAGCCCATAAACAGCACGTAGCACTTTATATCATATTATTTTATATTGTATCTTATTGCGTGCACTTTTAGCACTATATGCACTTTTCTATTTGCACATGCACGATTTAAAGTGGTAGCGCCGGTTCCAACATTTTTGCAACTTTTTCTATTTCACTACCTCAGAGGTAGGTTGGAGGCAGCTTACACCACCATTTAAGCCTGATTCAGTACACATGAAAACTCCATAGCGCTGGTATACAATCCCTTTTTCTTTAATGTCACTGGTACCCCCCAAAAATGTCAGTTAGGGGTCCGATCTGTCCGCCGGAATGTCGCAGTCCCGCAAAAAAATAGCAGATCGCCGCCTTTACTAGTGAAAAAAAAATAAATAAATAACAATTACATAAATCTTTCCCGTAGTTAGTAGACGCAATGACTTTTGCGCAAACATTTTTGGTTTTGGGTTTAATACCACTTAAGTTTTGCCAGCCATGGAAGCTGAACTCTCTGTGCTTGTCCCCAGTCATGTAGCTTTCCCTATAGTTCTATGTCTGCAATGGGGGGGGGGGGGGGGTGCATGAAATGCACTTGACGTTTAAAACATAACTTTCTCTAGCGCTCATCGACAGACGTAGTCCTCGGTGATACACCACCTTCGGGTTATGTTACCTCCGCAGGAGCAGGACTAGACAGGAAATTAATAAGCTCTGGCCACACCCTAGGGGCAGTCCCAGAGGGTATATCCTCTCTCTCTCTGCCTCAGCAAATCAGTTATTTTCTGTCTAGTTAGGAGTAAGGACCTAGATACCTTGCTGGGATCTTCGGTCCTGGCAAGATTTTTTTCTTAAAAAGATTTTTTAGACAGCTTTTTTCTCCAGTGTTCCTGTGAGATCTTCAAGCAAGAAAGCTGAACTGGGCGACGGGCTGGATGTTGAGATCCGGTGGTCACCCCAGTTCAGCCTACGAGCGCGTGCAGGCCATAGCTCCGCGCTGGGTCGGCCGCGACAAAGTCCCATTAAGGGACTGACCCCGCGAGTTAAACGTCTCGCTGAAACGCCAAAGACCATGAGTCACGGCGTCCGTATTGGTCGACAGCCCTCCCGCCCCGGTGGAGAGGGGTACTGTCAGGAGTTGGTGCCCGCCTGGTTCCGGTATGGTGAGTAGTATGTTCCCCCTTTTTCCCTGACGGGTTTTGTGGTGAACGCGGGCCCCTCTCTGTATGGTAAGAAAGAGTCCTTTCTATCCTATAACATGTCACAAATCCTCCTACTTTGAGTGTGATTTATGTGTGCAAAAGCCAGGAGGCTTGGCTTGGGAGCTAACAATCTATTGTATACATGTTTTAAAGATGTAATCTGTGGCATTCTGGGAATCTTATGGGTTAAGTATAAGCTACCTACCAGTCAGAAGCCACGGACATGTAGACTGCCTTCCAAATCAGATCTCCAGCTATTTAGCAGGCCTCCCGAACGGCCACGCGGTCCGCCAGGGCCGGTACCGCCAACCACGCATATCCCCATGCAGAGAGAGTGTTGTGTGCCCTGCAGCACACCGCTATTCAGTTTAGGCCGCCGCCATTTTTTTTGCTGGATCACACGAGCCGCCATTTTGGCGTAGCCTCGTGTCTCCAGCATGGGGGCGGCCATGTTTGAGGTGATTCTACACCTCGTGGAGCTTGGGGGAGGCGCCGGAAGGCGTGCAGAGGGGCGGAGCCGCCTCCTTTCTTCCTGGGCAGCCAGCCAAAAGACTTCCTGTTTGTCAAGACAGCGCTGTAAGCTGTTGCAGTTTAACTCTGAGCATCAAGTGGTGAGCCTGGGGGTCTATCTCTCTCTCTCTCGATCGATAGGGATCCCTAAGCAGGTAACACTAAGGGGCTTTTTTGTGGCGCTGGGGGTCAGAAAGAAAAAAAAAAAAAAAAGTTTTTTTCTTTACTTTTGTATTATATTATCCAGGAAGTAACTGGAGTTATTATGGACCCTGCCACACATATTCCCCCACCTGTTTCCCTCGAGGGGGCCTCGGGACCCGCCGGTGCACAGAGTATAGAGTCATTTACAGCAATTTTGGAGTCTATGGTGGCTCGGGTGGAGGCGGCCTGTCAGGGACGGGGGTCAAGGAAGCGACCCCCGCCTACCCCTATACCATCTGACACCTCTGACTCAGATTCAGAGATGGTCACGGCAGTTGCAGGTTCCTCTGCAAGGGCTGTTATCCCAGGTAAAGCCCCCTCAGACAGTGAGGAGGACGCTTCTTCTCTTGCTATAATTCAGGAAGAAGCATTGGTGGACGCACTAGTTGTGGCAGTGCAAGAAACCTTAAAACTTGAGGCTTTACCGGCTGAGGCAACTGAAACAGAGAGGCCTTTTGGGACTAATAAGCCCATCAAGACGGCGAAGGCTTTTCCTGTACCTAAATGTTTTGGTAATCAGATTAAAGGAGAATGGGAGCATTCTAAACGTACCTTTACTATTTCCAAGCGTATTGCTAGACGCTATCCGTTTGAGGAATCCATCATTAAGAAATGGACGGTACCACCAGTCGTGGATCCGCCTATTTCCAGGCTGAATAAAGCCACGGTTATTCCAGTGGAGGACACTTCGTCCTTTAAGGACCCGGTGGATCGAAAGATAGAAGCAGAGTCCCGCACTATCTTTTCTCTGATAGGGTCAGCATTTAGACCAGTAATCGTTATTGGTCTAGTTTCCCAGTCACTTACGGAATGGGCGAAAATGGTACGCCAAGATCTTAGGGGAAAAGATATTCCCCAGGAGACATCTGATTTGATGGAACAGATCATACAAGGGCTACGGTTTATCTGTGACGCAGCCTTGGACACTACTCCCCTATTAGGGCATGCATCTAAGTTAGCAGTGATCCTCAGACGTGTGCTGTTGTTAAAATGCTGGTCAGCTGACCTAGGTTCCAAAAAGACCTTGACCAATCTCCCCTTTCAGGGGAATCGTCTATTTGGAGCCAACCTAGATGAAATCATTAAGGATGCCACTGGGGGCAAGAGCACTTTTTTGCCACAGGCTGCAAAAGCTAAGGGACCTCGCAACAAGCGAGGACCTTTCTTTACCGCCCATAAAGGGCGCCCGGCTGGTACTAGCGGGAAAGGCAAGACTCCTCCAGGAGGGTTCAAGAAGGGGACCTACCCAGCCAAACCCGAAGCAAAGGAGTACACAGCCTGAAGGTGCGCCCCCACCCGGTTTCAGGGTGGGGGGACGTTTTCACCGGTATTCAGGACATTAGATCGAGCATCAACCACTACTACCGGTGCGATTCTTCCCTTCCAACATTTAAGTACCACAGGAAGCGGTAGTTACCGTTCCCTGAAAAGATCTTTTCCTTTACCTTTTCCTAAGATTAGTCCCGATACCTCACAGGAATCGGATCTGGTTGACCAGATAGGCCAAGTAGCCTCTAGTCGGGTGACTTCGGTCCCTGAGGTTCAACCAGAAAAGATCACCTTTCCTGATAACTATCAGGTATCTGATAAATGTGTGGGAACAGAAAACGACCAGACTTTCTCGGATGGTCGGGGCCAGATAGCTCTAGGGACGCCTGGTTCAGATCCAATCAGCGCCAGTGGTCCTAGAAATTCTAGGCTGGCCTCCTCAAGCCGGCCTGGCCGACTTGGACATGTTAGTCGCAGACGTTCCGTGGGAACTTCGTCTCAGGGAGTGTCTGTGGTCTCAAGGACCAATTTACCTTCGTGCTTTACAGTCGCTGGTTTTAATGGCCTGGCCATTGAGACCCAAGTACTGAAGGACAGAGGTTTGTCTACTTCAGTCATTCCTACCCTTATTAAAGCAAGGAAAGCGACTTCCAGCAAAGTCTATTATCACACATGGAAGTCTTATATTGCGTGGTGCGAATCTTTAGGATTTCCTCCACGTACCTATTCGGTGACTCGAATATTGGCTTTTTTGCAACAAGGGGTTGAGCAGAAGCTAGCCTTGAGCACCATCAAGGGTCAAGTTTCAGCATTAGCAATCTTCTTTCAGAAGCCTTTAGCTACCAAATCCTTGGTGCGGAATTTCATCCAGGGGGTGCGGCACCTGGCTCCTCCAGTCCGCGCGCCCTTACCGCCCTGGGATCTTAATTTGGTTTTGTCGGTTCTACAGAAACCTCCCTTTGAAAACATCAGGGAGATTCCCTTGCTTACTCTATCCCAGAAGGTGGCCTTCTTGGTGGCTATTACTTCTGCTCGCAGGGTGTCAGAACTGGCTGCATTATCATGCCAGTCACCATACCTAGTGATTCATAGGGATAAGGTAGTACTTCATCCTAAGCCATCTTTTCTTCCCAAGGTGGTTTCAGATTTTCATCTGAATGAAGATCAGGGTATACCTGAAAGCTACGGAATCATTCCGTAAGACGGATTCACTTTTTGTGATCACGGATGGCCCCAGAAAGGGTTTGCCTGCATCTGCCGCGACCATTGCCAAATGGATTAGACAAACGGTGGTACAGGCTTATTCTATTAAGGGTCAGAGTCCTCCGTTCCCTGTTAGGGCGCACTCCACTCGAGCGCTCAGTACTTCCTGGGCCTTTCGCCATCAGGCATCAGTGGTCCAGGTATGCAAGGCGGCCACCTGGTCGTCGGTACATACCTTTACAAAATTCTATAAAATTGATGTGACGGCATCGGCGGATGCCTCATTTGGCCGCAAGGTTTTGCAGGCCGCAATTTGAGGAGACCGGTGGTCTACCTCGAGGGTTTTTTTCTGTTTGAAAAAAAAAAAAAATTTGTTTTCTCTTTTTTTTGTTGAGTCTCATCATTAAGGATGAGCATTGTAAACTTCTAGTTGGCACCGGTTGGGCCTTCTAGATTGGGATTTGATTTCCATTTTCCCACCCCTCAGTTGTGATACTGCTCTGGGACGTCCCGAAGGTGGTGTATCACCGAGGACTACGTCTGTCGATGAGCGCTAGAGAAAAATGGATTTTTGTAAAATCTTACCGTAAAATCCTTTTCTCTTAGCTCATCGACAGACGTAGTCCCCGCCCCTCTGTTTTGGAGTTGGGTTGGGTTAAATTCTCTAAGCACTGCTTTTTCACATAACTGATTTGCTGAGGCAGAGAGAGAGAGGATATGCCCCCTGGGACTGCCCCTAGGGTGTGGCCAGAGCTTTTTAATTTCCTGTCTAGTCCTGCTCCTGCGGAGGTAACATAACCCGAAGGTGGTGTATCACCGAGGACTACGTCTGTCGATGAGCTAAGAGAAAAGGATTTTACGGTAAGATTTTACAAAAATCCATTTTTTTGCAAAGAACACATATTGCACATTAATTATGCTACGAAAATTAGTGTGTGCTGTAATTGGCCCAGCATTGCTCCTGTTTCTTCTTGCTGGAGGCTGCCATTTTGCTGAAGTCCAAAGCCCATCAACCACAGTAATCTTCCTCTACAAATTTGGCACAGTGCCTAAAAATAGAGGGCAACTGAGCATGTGCAAAGCAGGGTGAGACAGAGTATTACTCGATTTTAAACAGTATAAACACTTATTTTTAATGTTTTACATAGCTATACCTATAAAAAGGGGCCAGAATTAAGTGATCTTGCAGGACCTAATTTTCCACTTTAACCTGTTACTCAGAATGTTCAACCACTTAAGCCCCGGAGGATTTTCCTGCTCAAAGACCAGGGCCTATTTTGCGATTCGGCACTGCGTGATTTTAACGGACAATTACGTGGTCGTGCGATGCTGTACCCTAATGAAATTGACGTCCTTTTTTTTTCCCACAAACAGAGCTTTCTTTTCTCTAGCGCTCATTGACAGACGTAGTCCTCGGTGATACACCACCTTCGGGTTATGTTGCCTCCACAGGAGCAGGACTAGACAGAAAATTAAAAAGCTCTGGCCACACCCCAGGGGCAGTCCCAGAGGGTATATCCTCTCTCTCTCTGCCTCAGCAAATCAGTTATTTTCTGTCTAGTTAGGAGTAAGGACCTAGATACCTTGCTGGGATCTTAGGTCCTGGCAAGAATTTTTTCTTAAAGGATTTTTTTAGACAGCTTTTTTTTTTTTCTCCAGTGTTCCTGTGAGATCTTCAAGCAAGAAAGCTGAACTGGGCGACGGGCTGGATGTTGAGATCCGGTGGTCACCCCAGTTCAGCCTACGAGCGCGTGCAGGCCATAGCTCCGCGCTGGGTCGGCCGCGACAAAGTCCCATTAAAGGACTGTCCACGCGAGTTAAACGTCTCGCTGAAACGCCAAAGACCATGAGTCACGGCGTCCGTATCGGTCGACAGCCCTCCCGCCCCGGTGGAGAGGGGTACTGTCAGGAGTTGGTGCCCGCCTGGTTCCGGTATGGTGAGTAGTATGTTCCCCCTTTCCCCCTGACGGGTTTTTGTGGTGAACGCGGGCCCCTCTCTGTATGGTAAGATAGAGTCCCTTTCTATCCTACAACATGACACAGATCCTCCTACTTTGAGTGTGATTTTATGTGTGCAAAAAGCCAGGAGGCTTGGTTTGGGAGCTAACAATCTAATTGTATACATGTTTTAAAGATGTAATCTGTGGCATTCTGGGAATCTTATGGGTTAAGAATAAGCTACCTACCAGTCAGAAGCCACGGACATGTAGACTGCCTTCCTAATCAGATCTCCAGCTATTAGCAGGCCTCCCGAACGGCCATGCGGTCCGCCAGGGCCGGTACCGCCAACCACGCCATATCCCCATGCAGTGAGAGTGTTGTGTGCCCTGCAGCACACCGCTATTCAGTACGGGCCGCCGCCATTTTTTTTGCTGGATCGCACGAGCCGCCATTTTGGCGTAGCCTCGTGTCTCCAGCATGGGGGCGGCCATGTTTGAGGTGATCCAAACACCTCGTGGAGCTTGGGGGAGGCGCCGGAAGGCGTACAGAGGGGCGGAGCCGCCTCCTTTCTTCCTGGGCAGCCAGCCAAAAGACTTCCTGTTTGTTAAGACAGCGCTGTAACCTGTTGCAGTTAAACTCTGAGCATCAAGTGGTGAGCCTGGGGGTCTATCTCTCTCTCTCTCTCGATCGATAGGGATCCCTAGCAGGTAACACTAAGGGGCTTTTGTGGCGCTGGGGGTCGAAAAAAAAAAAAAAAAAAGTTTTATTTTTGAATTATATTTTCCAGGAAGTAACTGGAGTTATCATGGACCCTGCCACACATATTCCCCCACCTGTTTCCCTCGAGGGGGCCACGGGACCCGCCGGTGCACAGAGTATAGAGTCATTTACAGCAATTTTGCAGTCTATGGTGGCTCGGGTGGAGGCGGCCTGTCAGGGACGGGGGTCAAGGAAGCGACCCCCGCCTACCCCTATACCATCTGACACCTCTGACTCAGATTCAGAGGTGGTCACGGCAGTTGCAGGTTCCTCTGCAAGGGCTGTTATCCCAGGTAAAGCCCCCTCAGACAGTGAGGAGGACGCTTCTTCTCCTGCTATTATTCAGGAAGAAGCATTGGTGGATGCACTAGTTGTGGCAGTGCAGGAAACCTTAAAACTTGAGGCTTTACCGGCAGAGGCAACTGAAACAGAGATTCCCTTTGGTACTAATAAGCCCATCAAGACGATGAAGGCTTTTCCTGTACCTAAATGTTTCGGTAATCAGATTAAAGGAGAATGGGAGCATTCTAAACGTACCTTTACTATTTCCAAGCGTATTGCTAGACGCTATCCGTTTGAGGAATCCATCATTAAGAAATGGACGGTACCACCAGTCGTGGATCCGCCTATTTCCAGGCTGAATAAAGCCACGGTTATTCCAGTGGAGGACACTTCGTCCTTTAAGGATCCGGTGGATCGAAAGATGGAAGCAGAGTCCCGCACCATCTTCTCTCTGATAGGGTCAGCTTTTAGACCAGTAATTGTTATTGGTCTAGTTTCCCAGACACTTACGGAATGGGCGAAAATGGTACGCCAAGATCTTAGGGGAAAAAGATATTCCCCAGGAGACATCTGATTTGATGGAACAGATTATACAAGGGCTACAGTTTATCTGTGATGCAGCCTTGGACACTACTCCCTTATTAGGGCATGCATCTAAGACAGCGGTGTCCTCAGACGTGTGCTGTGGTTAAAATGCTGGTCAGCTGACCTAGGTTCCAAGAAGACCTTGACAAATCTCCCCTTTCAGGGGAATCGTCTATTTGGGGCCAACCTAGATGAAACATTAAGGATGCCACTGGGGGCAAGAGCACTTTTTTGCCACAGGCTGCTAAAGCTAAGGGACCTCGCAACAAGCGAGGACCTTTCTTTACCGCCCATAAAGGGCGCCCGGCTGGTACTAGCGGGAAAGGCAAGACTCCTCCAGGAGGGTTCAAGAAGGGCTGGTCGGACAAGCAAAGGACCAACCCAGCCAAACCCGAAGCAAAGGAGTACACAGCCTGAAGGTGCGCCCCCACCCGGTTTCAGGGTGGGGGGACGTTTTCACCGGTATTCAGGACATTAGATCGAGCATCAACCACTACTACCGGTGCGATTCTTCCCTTCCAACATTTAAGTACTACAGGAAGCGGTAATTACCGTTCCCTGAATAGATCTTTTCCTTTACCCTTTCCTAAGATTAGTCCCGATACCTCACAGGAATCGGATCTGGTTGACCAGATAGGCCAAGTAGCCTCTAGTCGGGTGACTTCGGTCCCTGAGGTTCAACCAGAAAAGATCACCTTTCCTGATAACTATCAGGTATCTGATAAATGTGTGGGAACAGAAAACGACCAGACTTTCTCGGATGGTCGGGGCCAGATACCTCTAGGGACGCCTGGTTCAGACCCAATCAGCGCCAGTGGTCCTAGAAATTCTAGGCTGGCCTCCTCAAGCCGGCCTGGCCGACTTGGACATGTTAGTCGTAGACGTTCCGTGGGAACTTCGTCTCAGGGAGTGTCTGTGGTCTCGAGGACCAATTTACCATCATGCTTTACAGTCGCTGGGTTTAATGGCCTGGCCATTGAGACCCAAGTACTGAAGGACAGAGGTTTGTCAGCTTCAGTCATTCCTACCCTTATTAAAGCAAGGAAAGCGACTTCCAGCAAAGTTTATTATCACACATGGAAAACTTATATTGCGTGGTGCGAATCTTTAGGATTTCCTCCACGTACCTATTCGGTGTCTCGAATATTGGCCTTTTTGCAACAAGGGGTTGAGCAGAAGCTAGCCTTGAGCACCATCAAGGGTCAAGTTTCAGCATTAGCAATCTTCTTTCAGAAGCCTTTAGCTACCAAATCCTTGGTGCGGAATTTCATCCAGGGGGTGCGGCACCTGGCTCCTCCAGTCCGCGCGCCCTTACCGCCTTGGGATCTTAATTTGGTTTTGTCGGTTCTACAGAAACCTCCTTTTGAAAACATCAGGGAGATTCCCTTGCTTACTTTATCCCAGAAAGTGGCCTTCTTGGTGGCTATTACTTCTGCTCGCAGGGTGTCAGAACTGGCTGCATTATCATGCCAGTCCCCATACCTAGTGATTCATAGGGATAAGGTAGTACTTCATCCTAAGCCATCTTTTCTTCCCAAGGTGGTTTCAGATTTTCATCTGAATGAAGATATTGTACTACCTTCCTTGTGTCCTCAGCCCAAGCATCATCGGGAACATGCGTTGCATTCCTTAGATGTGGTTCGGGCAATCAGGGTATACCTGAAAGCTACGGAATCATTCCGTAAGACGGATTCACTTTTTGTGATCACGGATGGCCCCAGAAAGGGTTTGCCTGCATCTGCCGCGACCATTGCCAAATGGATTAGACAAACGGTGGTACAGGCTTATTCTATTAAGGGTCAGAGTCCTCCGTTCCCTGTTAGGGCGCACTCCACTCGAGCGCTCAGTACTTCCTGGGCCTTTCGCCATCAGGCGTCAGTGGTCCAGGTATGTAAGGCGGCCACCTGGTCGTCAGTACATACCTTTACAAAATTCTATAAAATTGATGTGACTGCATCGGCGGATGCCTCATTTGGCCGCAAGGTTTTGCAGGCCGCAATTTGAGGAGACCGGTGGTCTACCTCGAGGGTTTTTTTCTGTTTGAAAAAAAAAAAAAATAATAATTTGTTTTCTCTTTTTTTGTTGAGTCTCATCATTAAGGATGAGCATTGTAAACTTCTAGTTGGCACCGGTTGGGCCTTCTAGATTGGGATTTGATTTCCATTTTCCCACCCCTCAGTTGTGATACTGCTCTGGGACGTCCCGAAGGTGGTGTATCACCGAGGACTACGTCTGTCAATGAGCGCTAGAGAAAAATGGATTTTTTGTAAAATCTTACCGTAAAATCCTTTTCTCTTAGCTCATTGACAGACGTAGTCCCCGCCCCTCTGTTTTTTTTTGAGTTGGGTTAAAATCTCTAAAGACTGCTTTTTCACATAACTGATTTGCTGAGGCAGAGAGAGAGAGGATATACCCTCTGGGACTGCCCCTGGGGTGTGGCCAGAGCTTTTTAATTTCCTGTCTAGTCCTGCTCCTGTGGAGGCAACATAACCCGAAGGTGGTGTATCACCGAGGACTACGTCTGTCAATGAGCTAAGAGAAAAGGATTTTACGGTAAGATTTTACAAAAAATCCATTTTTGGTGGTATTTGATCACCTGTGGGATTTTTATTTTTTGCGCTATAAACAAAAAAATAGCGACAATTTTGAAAAAAAATTATATTTTTCACTTTTTTTTTATGTGCAATTTCCCCCCCCCCCCAAAAAAAATGTAAAGATCAAAATTTTTTAACATTTTAGGCCAATTTGTTTTCTGCTACATATTTTTGGTAAAAAAAAATCGTAATAAGCGTATTTTGATTGGTTTGCGCAAAAGTTATTGCGTTTACTAAGGGAAAGATTTGTCTTTTTTTTTTTTTTTCAACTAGTAATGGCGGCGATCTGCGTTTTTTTTTTTTTTTTTTTTTTTTGCGGGACTGCGACATTGCGGCAGACAGATCGGACCCCTGACTGACATTTTTGAGACTTTTGGGGGTACCAGTGACATTACTGCAGTAATCAGTGCTATACATATGCACTGTTACTGTAAAAATGATACTGGCAGGGAAGGGGTTAACTTTATTAGAGATCCAGGGGTTAAGTGTGTCCCTAGGGACGTAATTCTAACTGTGGGGGGCGCGTGGCTTGTGATGTAACCACAGAGACATACGATCCTACATAGCAGGATCGTATGATCTCTGCAGTTACACCAGGGAGAATGACAGGTGGCTTTGTTTACATTAGCCGCCTGCCTTTCTCCCTCTCCATCGGGAGATCGCGAGTGACCAGCAGACATTGGAGCCGCCGGTAACTGGCGCGGGGATGCCCGTGAACAAGCGGGGGCGGGAGCGCGCCTCCGGCTGGACGCGCTCGCCCCCTACAGGCTCCTGGGCGAGCGACGTAGTACTACGTCGCTTTGCCCAGGAGGGGCTGATTGCCGCAGTCTGCAAGTGGTTAAAGTGGTTCTAAAGGCTCATTCTATGCATGAAGGTAAAAAAAACTCATCTGCTGCAGCCCCCTCTAAAACTTATCTGAGCCCTGTTACTTCCGGTTAGGGAGTCTTCAAACAAGACCTTTAAGATGAGATAGTGAGTCCAAATTGATGAAAGAAGAGGTGCATTTATTCACTGCAGTGGGAGGATACAGTTTTACAGAAGCTGTTTGTGTGAACTGGACAAAAGCAGAAGTATCTCATCTATCTAACAAGCATTAGGCTAACTAATTTATATTAATGAACATGCATAAGACAAGACATAGGCGTGTTACAGGTTGTAATCTAGGTGTGATTGTATAATCAATCCAATCAGTGTCCATATCTTCTGAATAACAAGCGAATAGTTAAATGGGTGCTAACATCATGTGACTGACACAAAAGGGGAACTAGCGGAAGTCCGCCATGACAGTTGTTGGTTCAAACTGGTTCTGACCACAAATGTCTATTCTTTGATCAAACAGAAAGGTAAGTGGTTGGTTTTTATCAGAGGGCGAGTGTCATCATAGGCTCAGACTTTGTTTCATACACTTAAAGCAGAGTTCCACCCAAAATTGAAACTTCCGCTTTAGGGAGTCCTGACCCCCTGACATGCCACATTTGGCATGTCATTTTTTTGGGGGGGGTGGGGGGGAAGCGGGTACCTAGTTTTGACAGGTACCCGCTCCCACTTCCGCTCGGAGCGCCGCGGCGCCCTGAACAGAAGTTATCCTCTCCCCCTCCCTCCCTGCAATCTTCTGGGACACGTCAGAGGTCCCAGAAGATTGCCGGACAATCAAGACGCGCAGCGCGACTCGCGCATGCGCAGTGGGGAGAGAGAGAGAGAGAGAAAAAAAAAAACATTTCCATACCCACATATATTTACTCAATTCCCTCCTCTTGACCCCTATGGTGGGGGTCACTACCTAATACGACACCAGGGGTCCACAGTACTACTTCAGTGCTGCTAAGTCGAGTAAAGTTCTTCTTAGGGTGTATGTGGATAATAGACTTTACTCATTCGCATTAGGGATGCACCGAAATTTCGGCCACCGAAATTATCGGCCGAAAATGAGCCTCTCTCATTTCGGCCGATAATGGGTTAACAGTGCCGAAAATAAAAATGGCCGCCGTGGGGAAGGAGGAGGGCGCAGCGCAGCGCAGGGCAGGTTTCAAAAGTCCCGCCTCTGGCCGGCCGTCCGCCTCTAAATAATGTCCCTACTACTCTGTGCATTATGAATGGACATACTAGGCGGGGGGCGGGGAGAGCGGCCGCTATAGAGAGAACTATTGTGATCCTTCACTGTCAGCTCCTCACGTCTATGTATGAATGAGAACTGAACTGAGCTGACACCGGGCGGGGGGGCGGGCGGAGCGGCCGCTATTAGCTGTGACTATGTGAGAGTTTCACTTCCCTGACAGGCACGTATCTCCGCTGACAAGGAAGAGAAGCTCTCACATAGTCACAGCTAATAGCGGCCGCTCCGCCCGCCCCCCCCGCCCGGTGTCAGCTCAGTTCAGTTCTCATTCATACATAGACGTGAGGAGCTGACAGTGAAGGATCACAATAGTTCTCTCTATAGCGGCCGCTCGCCCCGCCCCCCGCCTAGTATGTCCATTCATAATGCACAGAGTAGTAGGGACATCATTGAGAGGCGGTGCCGCCGGCCAGAGGCGGGACTTTTGAATGCAGGAGAGGACACCCGAGGAGGAGGACGCTGAGGCAGTGGGGGAGGGGGGAGGGGAGCTGAGGCAGCTTACCAATGCTATTAGTATTATGAGGCATGAGGGGTTAATGTATTGTCACTGCTGGTCACTCATCTATTAGTGACTGACCAGTGGCAGTTAATTAACCCCTTTTGTGCTGCATTAGTGCAACCAGTGTCAGTGTTAATTAACACTGGTTGCACTAATGCAGCACAAAGGGGTTAATTACCTGCCACTGGTCAGTCACTAATAGATGAGTGACCAGCAGTGACAATACATTAACCCCTCATGCCTCATAATACAAATACCATTGGTAATTAAATTAACCTCTTGCCAACCCATCACAGTACATATACTGTGACAGGGTGGCAGCGACAGGTGTAGGTGTACGTCGCTGCCTGTTTTTGGTTTATGTCCCTGTTCTATCCATTTCAAATTTTTTTGGGGGAAAAAGTCATTTTCGGTTTCGGTTTCGGTTTTCGGCCAAGGGCATCCTGCATTTTCGGTTTCGGTTTCGGCCCAAAATTTTCATTTCGGTGCATCCCTAATTCGCATCATTCATCTTGGTGTCCTATGTATCTGTTAGATTGACTATCTGGTAACACTCCTCTTTCTTGTGGTCATCTTCCTCAGTCCTAACTGCCATTGTAGTAATTTTTGTATTCCACATTTAGCATGCCTGAAAAACAAATAAGCAAGCAATCCTGTGACAATAATTCCTACAAGGACAAAAAGAATTTGTTGAATCCATGACCTCATCCACCCACCGATGTTCCAACCAGAAAATTGATTCCAACTACTATCCTTTTCAGGGGTGGTGAGATCAATGGCCTGTTTCCTCAGTTTTTCCATATTCTGCAGATGTGCTTTTATCATTTGCAAGCACACATCGGCCTCCCTCTGGCTAATAGGTAGTCTAAGGGCTCTTTCACTCCGTAGGCGGATCCGTGTTGCTCAGCGGGGATCGATCCGCGATCCCCGCTGAGCCGGCGGATGACAGCTCCGTCTCCGCTTGCAGAGCGGAGAGGGAGGTGTCTCAGCCCCCTCTGCCCTCTATGGGGGATCGGATGAGAGCGGACCGCCTGTCTGCTCTCATCAGATCCGATCCGATTACTGAACGGATGGAAAAATAGGTTTTCCATCCGTCCAGATTTCACGGACAGGATCTGTTACGGATGGCAGCGGGTGTCGGCGGAGGTGTCTCCGCTGACATCAGCTGCCCCATAGAGCTGCATGGAGGATCCGATCAGATCCGCCTAAAAAACTGACAGGCGGATCTGATCGGATCGCCCGTGTGAAAGAGCCCTAAGGCTAATTTAATTTGCATGGTACACTTGTGTAGTTATCGTAGGTCTGCAGCTATTTCCTTGATTACTCTGTCAGTTTCATTAAACATCTGGTCAACCAATGCCCTATTATTATAAAGAGCTTTTTCCATCTTGTCTACTATATTTATGCCTCCCCTAGTATGGCTGGAGCCATGCCCATACCTTATCTCCAGTATTAAATACAGCTCTACATTTTTATACAGGCATGGGTTGATGGTGGTCCTCTAGATCAGTGGTCCTCAACTCCGGTCCTCAGGGCCCACTAACAGGCCAGATTTTAAGTATTACCTTGGGGAGATGCAGACTAGAATACTGCAATCACTGAGCAGCAAATTATATCACCTGGGATGTATTTCAGTTATCTTGCAAACCTGGCCTGTTAGTGGGCCCTGAGGACCACCGCTCAAGATGACTAGTTGGTACCTTAGATGCCCTGATGTAATTTTCCTCAGCTACAAAGGGGGTTGGTGCTAATGTCCCAATATAGCAGGAACCATAACTATGAGGAGGTATCCACTTATAAGCCTTTCGACCATTGATAATGTAGTAAGGATCTATTTAGTACATATGGTGTAAAAAGTCTGCGACCAGGGCAACATACATACTCTCTGGTCTGATGATTGTAACATCTGGCTGCAGAAACGTTTCACATCCTGGGATATTGCCACATTCAAGCATGGATTTTGTGTTTCTAATGGCCAGTGGCCATGTTTGGTTGGTCCCCTTTGGCACCACAAACTGTCTCGCACAGTAAAAGTGTTTCCTGATCCCTCCTATTTTTACAAATTTGTCTATAAAGTATGGGAGCGTTATAAACGTCCCCTTGCGGTTCCTAAACGCTTTGTTGTGAAGTACCCCTTTGAGGAGCCACTTGTCAAGAAGTGGACTGTTCCACCAGTGGTGGATCCACCTGTCTCCAGGTTAAACAAGGCAACCATGATTCGGGTAGAAGTATCTCTGGCTTTTAAAGATCCAGCTGACAGGAAGGCTGAGTCTGTGGCCAGCAATATGTTAACTATTGCTGACTCGGCACTTAGGTCAGACCTGGCCATTGCCCTAGTGTCACAAACACTAACTGAATGGGCAGAACTTTTGTGCTGTGAACTAGAGGGTGAGCAGATTCCCCCTGCTTTTTCTGAGTTGGCAGACCAGTTGGTCCAGGGGCTGCAGTTTGTCTGCCATGCCTCTTTAGCTTCCCTGATTTCTAAGCTATCTGTTTTGGCAGTGGTGCTTAGGCGTGTATTGTGGTTTAGGTGTTGGTCTGCAGACCGGACTTCTAAAAAAAGCTCCAACTGATTTACCCTTTCAAGGTGATCGCCTCGCCTGTTTGGGGCTACCCTGGATGACATCATTAAGAGTCTCACAGGGGGAAGAATACCTTTCTTCCACTGGTCTGGGAAGTGGAAAGAACCTCATCGCAAACATGGCCCTTCTTTCTTGGCACACAAGAAGTTTTTTTTATCCCTCAGGGTCCACTGACAACGGTTAAAAACCTTTTAAGTCCTCCTCGGGAGGTTCCAAGTGGCCTTGGTTATGCAAGCCGAGACCAGGATTCTCGGACAAGGCTCCTTCAGCATGAAGGTGCACCCTCACCTGTGTCTGGGGTGGGGGGGGGGGACATTTTCACTGCTTTCCGGGCCCATAGACCCCCTTGGTAAACGACAAATGGGTTCATAAAGTGTTTTTGATCACGAACGGGCCAAGAAAAGGGCTGTCCCCTTTTTCTGCGACCATTTCCACAGACGGTGACTCAGGGTTTTTCTATCAAGGGTCAGGTTCATTGCTTTTTCCTGTAACAGTGCACTCTACTCGGGCACCTAGTGCTTTTTGGGCCTTCCATAATCAGGCCTCAGTGGCACAGGTTTGCAAGGTGGCCACTTGATTGTCATGCACACTTTCACTAAATTCTACAAAGTGTATGTGTTAGCATCTGTGGATGCTTTCTTTGGCTGCAAAGTTTTGCAGGCTGCTGTTTAGAGGGTTTTTTTTCCCTCTTTGGGGGTGTTTTGTTCAGGTTGGGCTCCAGTTGTTTTTTTGTTGAGCTCCTGTTTACCTGGTTGGCTATTGTGTTTAGCCTTGGGATTTTTTGGTTGTCCCACCCCTCATGTTTGGCACTGCTTGGGGACATCCCTGTGGTTCTGAATAACGGAGAGCTTTGTCCGTCAATGAACGAAAGAGAAAATGGGATTTTTGTACTTGGTGTAAAATCCATTTCTCTGAGTTTATTGACGGACATAGAACCCACCCCTATATGAAGTTTTAACCGCTTGCCGACCGCCGCAAGTAGATATACTGCGGCGGTCAGCCCCGGCCAGGCAAAGTGACGTATATATACGTCACTAGCCTGTGACCGGTTTGTGAGCCAATAGCGGGCGAGCGCGCGCCCGCCGCGGCTCGTTCACGGAGGAGTCCGCGCGTGTGACCGGCGGACCCGATGTCCGCCGGTCACACTACGATCGTCGGTAGAGCGGGAGAAAGGCGGGCGGCTTATGTAAACAAGCCGCCTGTCATTCTCCCCTGTGTAAAAATGGAGATCAGACGGTTCTACTATCTGGAACCGTTGATCTCTGTTTTTACAATAAGAGACATGTCCCACTACAGTTAGAAACACGCCCCTAGGACACACTTAACCCCTCCCTCTCCAATACAGTTAACCCCTTCCCTGCCAGTGTCATTTTTACAGTAACGGTGCATATTTTTAGCACTGATTACTGCAGTAATGTCACTGGTACCCCCAAAAGTGTCAAAAATGTAAGTCAAGGGTCCAATCTGTCTGCCGCAATGTCGCAGTCCCGCAAAAAAAATCGCAGATCGCCACCATTACACCATTACGCGATAACTTTTGCGCAAACCAATCAAAATACGCTTTTTGCGATTTTTTTTACCAAACAAATGTAGCATAAAACAAATTGGCTGAAAATGTTAAAAAATTTTGATTTTTACATTTTTTTGGGGGGGGGGGGGGGGAATTTCATATAAAAAAATGTGAAAAATATTGTTATTTTTGCAAAATTTACGCTCTTTTTTTGTTTATAGCGCATGATCAAAAAAATCGCACAGGTGATCAAATACCACCAAAAGAAAGCTCTGTTTGTGGGAAAAAAAGGACGTGAAATTCGTTTAGGTACAGCGTCGCACGACCGCGCAATTGTCCGTTAAAGTCACGCAGTAAATAATCGCAAAAAAAACCCCTGGTCGTAATGGGGGTAAAATCTTCCGGGGCTTAAGTGGTTAATACTGCTGACAATGCCTGTTACTAAACTGAATGCCTATAGCAGAGAGGGGGAGTATACCACCTAGGACTGCTCATAGGCATAGCCAAGTCTTTTTTCTGCCTATTGTCCTACTCCCATAGGGGGCAATATAACCCTGTGGTTCAGGATTATAGAGAGCTGTGTCTGTCAATGAACTTTTGTACGGTATGTACAAAAAAATCCCTTCTTTTTTTTTTTTTTGCTAGAAAATTACTTAGAACCCCCAAACATTATCGAGACCATAGGGAATAAAATGGCGATTGTTGCAATTTTTATGTCACACTGTATTTGCACAGTGGTTTTTCAAATGCAAATTTTTGGGGAAAAATACATTTAAATGAATTAAAGAATTAAAGAAAAAAAAACACAATATATACCCCATTTTTTTTGTAAAATGTGAAAGATGTTGTTACGCCAAGTAAATAGATGTCACACTTTAAAATTGCACACACTCGCGGAATAGCAACAAAGTTCAGTACTTAAAAATCTCTATAGGCGACGTTTTAACGCCTTTCCAGGTAACCTGTTTGGAGAAACAGTGCTAGAATTATTGCTCTTGCTCAAACGTTCGCAGTGATACCTCACATGTGTGGTGCGAACATATGTGTGTTTACTTATGGGTTTGCTTCTGCACGCTGGCACTTACATTTTTTTATTACTTTTAATCCTATTATAAGTAATGTAAACATACCTTGTAATAAAAAAAAAAGATGACAGGTCCTTTTTATGGAGAAATCTGGGGTCAAAAACACCCCAATTCTCTTCTTTACCTTTTAAGAGCAAAAGATCAAAAAAAAAAGTTTGATCTTTTGCATTAAAAAAAAATGATTTACTTCCAGCATGGAACGGAAGTGATGTCATGACGTCGCTCCGGTCCACCAAGGCCATAGATCCCAGCCTGCAGACAGGCTGGGAAAGATCTGGGTCATGTGACAGCTGTATATCGATTAGGAAAAAAGGTACTTTTTTTTATTAAAATAATTAAAGTGCCATCATCCACATACAGAAACAGAAGGGGAAATGTACATTAAAGCGGTAGTATCCCGCTTTTTTACACTTTTACCTACAGGTAAGCCTATAATAAGGCTTACCTGTAGGTACAAATAATATCTCCTAAACCGGCATGGTTTAGGAGATATTTACAGTGCATGCAGCCGCTCGCGCGAGCGGCGCATGCGCTCTGAAGGTCCGGGGGCACCTTCAATCTATTTGCCGGGAGCTTGCCGGAAAATCACTCCCGCGCGCATGCGCGGGAGTGACGTCATCGCGGCTCCGGCCAATCATCGCGCCGGAGCCGTCTCTTCCAGCCAATCACCGCGCCGGAGCCCCCGGACCCGGAAGAGACGGCGAGGGATCATGGCAGCGCCCGCAGCGATGTCTGGGGGTCCGTGTCGGGGCTTCGTTCTAAGGTAAGTAATACATAATGAGCTAGTATGCGATGCATACTAGCTCATTATGCCTTTGTCTTGCAGGTTTTTTTTTTTTTTTTTTTTTTTTTTTTAACTTTGGGTTTACAACCGCTTTAAAGGAGAAGTAAAGGCTTGTTTGTCTGTACTTCTCCTATGGATCACAGGAGTGCAGTTCGTTTTGCATCCTGTGACCTGTTTTCAGCAAAGAGTGGGCTGAAGTCCTCTCTGCTGACTTCACAGAGCTTGGGCGTCATCACAACCATGGAGTTGGGATCCGCTCACAAGCCTGGAGAGGCTGAGCCGGCTGCTCCCGACCACCTCCACAGCCCAGCGTTCCAGTGATTGGGGGGGGGGGGGGGCTTAGAGCAGAGAGTTGCTGACTCTCACTTTTCTCTGGCCACACCTGCTTTTTTGGCCTGCATACACTTACTCTTCACAGAGTTTCCCTTATTGTCAAGTTCAATAGTTGAGAGGTATGCCTATGGGAAGGTATTTGTTGAAATAAATGGTTTTATCACAGTACTCTGTACTTACATAGGCAGTCTGCAAATTTCCCACAAGGTGGTGCTGTGGTATCATTTATGGTAATTCTGTTAATAGAAGTCCATTGACTTTGTGTGTATTAGGTTATTGCTACAGTACTATGTATTGAATCAAATGACTCTCCTAATTGGACAAACCTGAATAGATACACTCAGGCCAATCAAAATGTTTGTGATTTATCTAAGTGGAGAATCAAATAGTTTACTATTAGAAATCATTACTAAATGCAATAAACTACAAGAGATCCAAAGTTTAGGAAATACATTTAGAGAGAACTCGTTGTTTGCATGGCAACTACTAGAAATGGGATCTGGTCAGTAATGTCAACACTTCCAATTCACAATTCCTGAGCTGCTCTGCTTTATCATTTTTTTTTTTCCTCAGAAAGTCATTGTGTACGCCTGCATTCCTCATTTTACTGCTAAACTGCCACTCTCTGCATTCCACTCATGCTCTGCACCCCTATCCTGCACATACTGCCACCTCTCACCCACTACACTCCTCTCCTACACATGCTGTGCCCTCTTACCCTTTGCACTCCTCTTCTAAACATAACTGTTTCCTATCAGGTCTGTTGCACAAACTACTCACTATTATATCCTTCACACTCCTCTCCTGCACCCACTGTCATACACTCCACTCTCTATTCCTGAGCATACTGCCCGCCGTCATACCTTCCACACCCCTCTCCTGTGAAAGAAAATACCCTCTGTCATATCCCTGACACTCCTCTTCTACACATACTATCTGCCATCATACCCTCCACACTCCTCTCCTGTACATACTGCCCGCTTTCATACCCTCCACACTCCTCTCCTGTACATACTGCCCGCTTTCATACCCTCCACACTCCTCTCCTGTACATACTGCCCTCTTTCATACCCTCCACACTCCTTTCCTGTACATACTGCCCACTTTCATACCCTCCAGACTCCTCTCCTGTACATACTGCCCACTTTCATACCCTCCACACTCCTCTCCTGTACATACTGCCCACTTTCATATCCTCCACACTCCTCTCCTGTACATACTGCCCACTTTCATACCCTCCACACTCCTTTCCTGTACATACTGCCTGCTTTCATACCCTCCACATTCCTCTCCTGCTCATACTGCTTTCTCTTACCCTCCACACTCTCCTGCACATACTGCCACCTCTCGTACCCTGCACTCCTCTCCTGTACAGGCCATGCCCTCCTTCCCTCTGCACTCCTCTCCTGCACATACTGCCATCTCTCCTACCCTGCACATGCTGTGCCCTCCTAGCCTCTGCACTCCTCTCCTGCACATGCTGTGCCCTCCTAGCCTCTGCACTCCTCTCCTGCACTGCACATGCTGTGCCCTCCTAACCTCTGCACTCCTCTCCTGTACATACTGCCACCTCTCACAATCTGCACCCCTCTCCTGCACATACTGCCACCTCTCCTACCCTGCACTCCTCTCCTGCACATGTTGTGCCCTCCTACCCTCTGCACTCCTCTCCTGCACATGCTGTGCCCTCCTACCCTCTGCACTCCTCTCCTGCACATGCTGTGCCCTCCTACCCTCTCCACTCCTCTCTTGCACATGCTGTGCCCTCCTACCCTCTGCACTCCTCTCCTGTACATACTGACACCTCCCACAATCTGCACTCCTCTCCTGTACATACTGCCACCTCTCACAATCTGCACTCCTCTTCTGTATATACTGCCACCTCTCACAATCTGCACTCCTCTCCTGTACATACTACCACCTCTCACAACCTGCACTCATCTCCTGTACATACTGCCACCTCCCACAATCTGCACCCCTCTCCTGTACATACTGCCACCTCCCACAATCTGCACCCCTCTCCTGTACCTACTGCCACCTCCCACAATCTGCACCTCTCTCCTGTACATACTGCCACCTCCCACAATCTGCACTCCTCTCCTGTACATACTGCCACCTCTCACAATCTGCACCCCTCTCCTGTACATACTGCCACCTCCCACAATCTGCACCCCTCTCCTGTACATACTGCCACCTCCCACAATCTGCACCCCTCTCCTGTACATACTGCCACCTCCCACAATCTGCACCCCTCTCCTGTAAATACTGCCACCTCCCACAATCTGCACCCCTCTCCTGCACATACTGCCACCTCTCCTACCCTGCACTCCTCTCCTGCACTGCACATGCTGTGCCCTCCTAGCCTCTGCACTCCTCTCCTGTACATACTGCCACCTCTCACAATCTGCACCCCTCTCCTGCACATACTGCCACCTCTCCTACCCTGCACTCCTCTCCTGCACATGTTGTGCCCTCCTACCCTCTGCACTCCTCTCCTGCACATGCTGTGCCCTCCTACCCTCTGCACTCCTCTCCTGCACATGCTGTGCCCTCCTACCCTCTGCACTCCTCTCCTGCCCATACTGCCACCTCCCACAATCTGCACTCCTCTCCTGTACATACTGCCACCTCTCACAGTCTGCACTCCTCTCCTGTACATACTGCCACCTCCCACAATCTGCACCCCTCTCCTGTAAATACTGCCACCTCCCACAATCTGCACCCCTCTCCTGCACATACTGCCACCTCTCCTACCCTGCACTCCTCTCCTGCACTGCACATGCTGTGCCCTCCTAGCCTCTGCACTCCTCTCCTGTACATACTGCCACCTCTCACAATCTGCACCCCTCTCCTGCACATACTGCCACCTCTCCTACCCTGCACTCCTCTCCTGCACATGTTGTGCCCTCCTACCCTCTGCACTCCTCTCCTGCACATGCTGTGCCCTCCTACCCTCTGCACTCCTCTCCTGCACATGCTGTGCCCTCCTACCCTCTGCACTCCTCTCCTGCCCATACTGCCACCTCCCACAATCTGCACTCCTCTCCTGTACATACTGCCACCTCTCACAGTCTGCACTCCTCTCCTGTACATACTGCCACCTCTCACAATCTGCACTCCCCTCCTGTACATACTACCACCTCTCACAATCTGCACTCCTCTCCTGTACATACTGCCACCTGTCACAATCTGCACTCCTCTCCTGTACATACTGCCACCTCTCACAATCTGCACTCCTCTCCTGTACATACTGCCACCTCTCACAATCTGCACTCATCTCCTGTACATACTGCCACCTCTCACAATCTGCACCCCTCTCCTGTTCATACTGCCACCTCTCACAATCTGCACCCCTCTCCTGTTCATACTGTCACCTCTCACAATCTGCACCCCTCTCCTGTTCATACTGCCACCTCTCACAATCTGCACCCCTCTCCTGCACATACTGCCACCTCTCACAATCTGCACCCCTCTCCTGTTCATACTGCCACCTCTCACAATCTGCACCCCTCTCCTGTTCATACTGCCACCTCTCACAATCTGCACTCATCTCCTGTACATACTGCCACCTCCCACAATCTGCACTCATCTCCTGTACATACTGCCACCTCTCACAATCTGCACCCCTCTCCTGTACATACTGCCACCTCTCACAATCTGCACTCATCTCCTGTACATACTGCCACCTTTCCTACCCTGCACTCCTCTCCTGCATTTACTGCCACCTCTCACAATCTTCACTCCTCTCCTGCACATATTGCCTTCTCTCACCTCTGTAGGTGAGAGGAAAGTGTATTGTGACCAGTATGATGAGCACTATATGGTAATAAAGTTATTGTGTATCGTTGTATTTTTTATTTTTTGATACAAATAAAATATGCATTTTTATTGAATTTATGAATACCCCTCTGTTTGGCCTGCACAGTCCAAAATGTATTTTTCCTTTTTTTTCTACATATACAATTATGGATGATGCCCACATATGTCACGGATATTTTTTGAAAAATATCACTGAGAGTCGGAGTGAAATAAAATCTCAAATTTTGGGATGTCATCAGAACAGAAATAGAAGGGAAATCTTCCAATAGGGAGACTAGTTCTGACGACAATCAGGGATTCCCTCAGTTTGCAGGAATTTTCGCTCGCTTCCTGTTTTGGCTATGGGACAAGAATTGAAGGAAAATCTCATCAATAGGACATAGATGGCAAAAAAAAAGGTTATTATAACCCTTCCTTTCTTTATCCAATGTGAAATATAACCACTTTCACACTTAGACCTCTGGGTGGCAGTGTTGTTCTTTTTATATACTGTCCTCATATAGAAGGTTTTTGTATATGATCTATGGCTGTGATGGGGTATCTTACAAAGTATGATAATAAAAAAAAAATGGGTGCAGATAAATATGGAGTTCATGTATTTGTGCATTATAATGAATACAATTCTGCCTAAAAGTACAAACCAGACATGTGAAGGTAGTGACAGCAGGTGACACAACAAATCATGATATTCCACTCTCCTGGTCCCTCTGCTGATTTGTTTCTTTTGGTCCGATCTGCAGCTTAAGTTCAGCCCCCCCCCCCCCCCCCCAACCTCCACCTTTTTTTGTTTCTGTCAAAAGGGCATGTCAACCCACAAAGTAGAAGTTGGATAAATCAACATATAAACTTGAATTTGGAGTTATTCACATTCAGGTCATTGCAGGGGACAAGGGAGCACTCTACGTCTCGATGAAAATAGATTAAACCTTCACTTTTGGAAAGGCTTCTTCACTCTAAGAGCTGTGAAAATGTGGAATAGACTCCCTCAAGAACTAGTTCTGGCCAGCTCAGTAGATTGCTTTAACCTCCTTGGTGGTATTCCCGAGTGTGGCTCGGGGTTAACTTTCAGTACCAAAAGCGGTAACCCCGAGCCACACTCAAGATTACCCCAGAATGTTACTTACCTTCCCTGCGATCCCCCGCGGCGTCCTCCCCGGCATCCTTCCTCACACTCTCTCCCCGCTCTGTGCACGGATGATTGCCGGCACCTGTCTTCCGGTTCCCTCCCTGCGAGCGTTGCGACGCAGGGGGGGTGGAACCGGCGGCAAATTCAAAAATGTGAATACACTAAATGACATGATAGAAAGCTGTGATCCTAACGGATTACACTGTATCATGCCATTTCACCACAGGATTTCACCTGCTGACTTTTCCAGTGCTCTGCCTGTGCTTTTCCAGTGCTTTGTGCCTGGAATATAGAGAACGACCATGGCGTCCAAAAAGCGCTCTTTTTGCGCAAAAACACTTTTAGACAAACTGGAAAACAGCGACAGCTTGAAGAACTGAGCGATAGCGATTTATGGGAAAATTCGTCATCAGGTACAGAAAGTGATGACAGCGTCAATTCTGATGTCTCTTTCTGGCACATCGCTTTGTTGGAGATTCTGAAGAATCAGTTGATATACTTCCCAAATTCCACAAGCGAAATCTCAGAAAGAGACATCAGAATCTTCGCTGGGGAATCGACACACAGGGGAACAAAAAAAAAGGGGGGGGGGAGAGGAAGATAAATCCAATCACAACACCGAGCATTTCCCACAAAGTGAGTATGAGTGATGAACCAAAATATACTGGGATAGTGCCGTTCCTTGTATAGAGTGTAGCCCTTATTTTATTTTTTCTATTTTCATTTCAGGTACTTACAGTTGTGCTCATAAGTTTACATACCCTGGCAGAATTTATGATTTCTTGGCCATTTTTCAGAGAATATGAATGATTTCACTCATGGTTAGTGTTTGGCTGAAGCCATTTATTATCAATCAACTGTGTTTACTCTTTTTAAATCCTTAATACAACAGAAACTACCCAAATGACCCTGATCAAAAGTTTACATACCCCAGTTCTTAATACCGTGTTTTGCCCCATTTAACATCAATGGCAGCTTGAAGTCATTTGTGGCATTTGTGGATGAGGCTCTTTATCTTCTCAGATGGTAAAGCTGCCCATTCTTCCTGGCAAAAAGCCTCCGGTTCCTGTAAATTCCTTGGCTGTCTTGCATGAACTGCACGTCTGAGATCTCCCCAGAGTGGCTCAATGATATTGAGGTCAGGAGACTGAGATGGCCACTCCAGAACCTTCACTTTATTCTGCTGTAGCCAATGACTGGTCGACTTGGCCTTGTGTTTAGGATCATTGTCATGTTGGAATGTCCAAGTACGTCCCATGTGCAGCTTCCGGGCTGATGAATGCAAATTTTCCTCCAGTATGTTTTGTCTTGACTGGCCTGCACAGAGTCCTGACCTCAACACAATAGAAAACCTTTGGGATGAATTGTAGTGGAGACTGCAAGCCAGGCCTTCTTGCCCAACATCAGTGCCTGACCTCACAAATGCCCTTCTGGAAGAATGGTCAAACATTCCCATAGGCACACTCCTAAACCTTGTGGAGTTGAAGCTCTATAGCTGTAAAGGGTGGGCCTTTGAATCCTATGGACTAAAGCCCCGTACACACAATCAAATTATCCAACGATCTGTCATCCGTTTTTTGTGGCATGCTTGTCTGATGTGGAAAGGGAAGTGGTTATTTTCATACGAATTTTCCCGTACGACAGAATTCTACTTCAGAAGTGATGTCATGTGTTGGATTGTTTTGTATGTGTTCTTTCGTCTCTGAGCATGCCTAGTCTTGCTCTTGAGACTTTTTTCAGACGAAAACTGTACTTATTAAAAGAAAATCGGAAGTTGTGTTGACGTACGATAAAAATTTTATAGCCTACACATCCAGTTTTTGTCGTCCGAAAATCCATAAATCGGCCGTTGAAAGCGCTATACTAACAATATGAAAATCGGCAGATCGTTCATCGGACGAATTTTCCTTTCCGATTTTCGTATCGTGTGTACGGGCCTTAAGACTGGGATGCCATTAAAGTTCATGTGCCCCAATATTTTTGATAATAGTGTGTATTTAACCTGCTCAGAGTCTAACCATTCTCCAAGAAATACAGCTCCGTAAAAAGGAGATTGCGACTTCCACAAAACGTATTGGCTCTACTTTTATCTTCAATAAACTATAAAAATCATCAAGTGAGACTTTTTTTTGGGCATCGGCGGGGCTCCTTTCCAATCACCCAAATAAGGTTTTTTGTAACCTGAAAGGGTTCCTTCAGTTAACATTATCCTGTATATTGGTGGTTTTGTATAAATCCGACTCTTCTAGAATTGAGAAACTAGACAGAGACGGCTCTAGGCTTTGTGAGGCCTAAGGCAAAACTTGGACATGAGGCCCCACTCACGCCCATAATGGGAAAAATAATTTAAGCAATAAAAATTAACTGTATAAATTGCATATATTAAGAGCCTTAACCTTTGTATTATGAATTCACAGTTTCTAGAATTTTCTCTAACCAATTCTTTAATCAAAGATCATTAAACATTACGTATGTATGTGTATATATATTGTGGGAGATTAGCTTGGTGGCGGGCGTGGATGACCCCTTTGGGGGTGCGTTTACACAGGGAGATAGCCGAGAAGTGTTTGCAAACAACAGTGTAAAGTTTTATTCTTGCAATTTTCTTCACACAAGTGCAAGCCTCAAAAACATCAAAATAAAATAAAACACAAAATAAATCCTTGCCACTGTAGGCGGCTACCTTTTCACATACAGGAACCTACCTACGGAGTCTATCTCCAACCTACTGTTGGGCAAACGTTGCTGATCCTACAGCAGACACTCAATAGTCCATTTATTTTCTCTTCTCACAGCACATGTTCATTGGACTTTCCTCTCACATAACAACCATTCCTTTGCTTGTCTCTTCACATAGCAAACAGTGCATTTATTTCTTTCCACATAGAAATAGTCCAAGACCTCACCTTGAGTAGTCTTCAGTCTTAATTAATTTCCCCTTCACACAGGAAATGTCCATTGGTTTCTTTTCACATAGAAACGATCCAAGACCTTACCTCGAGTAGTCTTCACACTTGCTACCCTCCTCAGCGCACATCGCTTCAGGAGGTCTTCCCCATGCTCACACAGCTTTCAGGGGGCACACATCTGACTGTCCTCCTCTCCCCATGCCCACACAGCATCAGGAGGCAGCAATCCTTAGACTTCCTTTGGACAAATTATAGAGGCCTTCATTTCCTCATTCTGAACAGCTGAATGGTTTTCAACTTCCTGCTGGCTATCTCTGCAGCCAACACCCTATAGTAATTGGTGAATTTTCTAAACCAGGTGGAAATGTATCTCCTGTCTGTGACTACATCCAACGATTTACCTGACTTCCTGTCACAATATATATATAAGTCTGCTCTTACATCACAGTCCCCAGCATTTCCCTTTAGGTCATGATTCCCTCGTTACATCAGAGTTCAGTGTCCCCCCTTACATAAGAGTTCTCCTTTAAATCAGATTCCCCCCAGCATCTCCTCCTTACATCAGAGTCCACAGAATTCCTCTTTACATTAGAGTCCCCCTCTTAAATCAAATTTCATAGAGCACCCTTTACATCAGAGTCTCCAGAGTTTCCCTCTTACACTGTAAGAGGGAACTCTGAAGCCTCTGATGTAAGAGGAGTTATGGGAGCCCTGATTTAGGAGGAATGTTGGGGACTTTGAAGTAGGGGAGTTCTGCGAACCCTGATTTATGGGGGAATGCTGGAGACTCTGATGTAAGGAGAGTTCTGGGAACCCTGATTTGAGGGGGAAAGCTGGGGACCCTGGTGTAAAGGGGAACTCTGTGGTCACCATTGCATCAGAGTTTCCAGAGACCCCCTTACACTTCCCTTCCTCAGTCCGCCACAGTCTAGGGCACAAGTCCCACGGCAGAAGGCTGCGATACCTGAGTCCCCACAGAGGGCACTGTAAATTCCAGTATAGCGCACTGTCATTCCTCCCTGAGGAATGGAAGCCTGCTATGCTTGGACTTGTACTGCTCGCTGTAGGGGACTGAGGAACCACTGCCTGCTATGCTAAGACTTGTAGTGCCCTCTGTGGGGACTAAGGCATGGCAGCCTGCTATTCTGGAACTTGTAGTGCCCTCTGTGAGGGACTGAGGATTCATCAGTCCTCCACATTCTAGGGCACTATAAGTCCCAGTATAGTGGGTTGTCATTCCTCAGTCCCTCATAGCTGGGGGGGGGAAACAACAGAGTTAAACATCTAAAAGGACAACTCCAACCAAAACTACCAATAATGTACATATGCTATATAATGCTAAAGCCCCGCTACCCCTCACCTTCCACCTTGGGTGCTGTCATTGTGTAGAGCAAAGGGCTCCAGCTCCACCATGTTTGGCTTTGATGTCAGATATGCAGGACTGGCTCAGCTCCACTCTCTTCCCTGGCAACTGACTCTGGCGTCACAGGGGGCCTCTCCTCCTCCCCCAGCCGTCCAGGGGCCATCTCCTTCTCCCCCAGCCAACCAGGGACCCTCTCCTTTTCCTCCAGCCACCCAGGGGCCCTCTCCTTCTCCAGCCACTCAGGGGCCCTCTCCTCCTTCTCCTCCAGCCACCCAGGGTCCCTCTCCTTCTCCCTTAGCCACCCAAGGGCCCTCTCCTTCTACCCCAGCCACCCAGGGGCCCTCTCCTTCTCCCCCAGCCACCCATGGGCCCTTTCCTTCTCCTCCAGCCACCCAGGGGCCATCTCCTTCTCCTTCAGCCACCCAGGGGCCCTCTCCTTCTCCCCCAGCCACCCAGGGGCCCTCGCCTCCTCCCTAAGCCACCAGCCACCCAGGGGCCTTCTCCTCATCCCTCAGCCACCCAGGGGCCCTCTCCTTCTCCCTCAGCCACCCAGGGGCCCTCTCCTTCTCCCTCAGCTACCCAGGGGCCCTCTCCTTCTCCCTCGGCCACCCAGGGGCCCTCTCCTCCCTTAGTCACCCAGGTGCCCACTCCTTCTCCTTCAGCCACCCAGGGGCCCTCTCCTTCTCCTTCAGCCACCCAGGGGCCCTTTTACTCTTCCCCTAGCCACCCAGGGGCCCTCTCCTTCTCCCCCAGCCACCCAGGGACCCTCTTCTTCTCCCCCAGCCACCCAGGGGCCCTCTCCTCCTCCCCCAGCCGTCCAGGGGCCATCTCCTTCTCTCCCAGCCAACCAGGGACCCTCTCCTTCTTCCCTCAACCACCCAGGGGCCCCTCTCCTTTTCCTCCAGCCACCCAGGGGCCTTCTCCTTCTCCAGCCACTCAGGGGCCCTCTCCTCCTTCTCCTCCAGCCACCCAGGGTCCCTCTCCTTCTCCCTTAGCCACCCAGGGGCCCTCTCCTTCTATCCCAGCCACCCAGGGGCCCTCTCCTTCTCCCCCAGCCACCCAGGGGCCCTCTCCTTCTCCCCCAGCCACCCATGGGCCCTTTCCTTCTCCTCCAGCCACCCAGGGGCCATCTCCTTCTCCTTCAGCCACCCAGGGGCCCTCTACTTCTCCCCCAGCCACCCAGGGGCCCTCGCCTCCTCCCTAAGCCACCAGCCACCCAGGGGCCCTCTCCTCCTCCCTCAGCCACCCAGGGGCCCTCTCCTTCTCCCTCAGCCACCCAGGGGCCCTCTCCTTCTCCCTCAGCTACCCAGGGGCCCTCTCCTTCTCCCTCGGCCACCCAGGGGCCCTCTCCTCCCTTAGTCACCCAGGTGCCCACTCCTTCTCCTTCAGCCACCCAGGGGCCCTCTCCTTCTCCTTCAGCCACCCAGGGGCCCTTTCCTCTTCCCCTAGCCACCCAGGGGCCCTCTCCTTCTCCCCCAGCCACCCAGGGACCCTCTCCTTCTCCCCCAGCCACCTAGGGGCCCTCTCCTCCTCCCCCAGCCACCCAGGGCCCCTCTCCTCCTTTCTCAGCCACCCAGGGGCCCTCTCCTTCTCCCTCAGCCACCCAGGGGTCCTCTCCCTCTCCTTCAGCCACCCAGGGGCCCTCTCCTCCCTTAGTCACTCAGGGGCCCTCTCCTTCAGCCACTCAGGGGCCCTCTCCTCTTCCCCTAGCCACCCAGGGACCCTCTCCTTTTCCCCTAGTCACCCAAGGACCCTCTCCTTTTCCCCTAGCCACTCAGGGACCCTCTCCTTTTCCCCTAGCCACCCAGGGACCCTCTCCTTCTCTTCCAGTCACCCTCTCCTCCCCCCAGGGCCTTCTTCTTCTCCTCCTCCTTGACCAACCATTCTAAGACTCTTCCAATTTCCCTGGGGCTACTCACCCCCTTTGCATAGTAGACACCACAAATCTATGACCAGCCTGCAGAGTGACAAGTCGGGCCTGGTTACCTGTATATTCCTGGGCCAGGGCAGAGCTCTCCTCCCAGAGCAACAACTGATGATAGCAGAGTGAGCTGACTGGGCAGTCACTTCCTAGTGATGCAGGTACACGCCCACCAATTCCTCCACATCTTAGAATTACATGATCAGACGGCCAATCCCCAGGCAAAGAAGGCGGGGTAAGTGTCAGCGGACAACAGACACCTGGCAGCCGCAGTGAAGGGACTGCAGCACACTGCTGCAACTTTTATATCCAAGGATTTAAAACAATCTTTTACTTGGGAGATTTCCCTGACTGCGACCTTCTAAATGTTGTCGCTCCACCACTGGCCGTGAGGCCCCTGTGGGTGCGAGGCCTTAGGCGACCGCCTAATTTGCCTAATTAGAGAGCCGCCTATGAAACTAGAGGACTTTATGGGACATCTGGGGAGAACAGAAATCCCAGGACTTTTCCAGTCAATGACCTGTGACTCTCTCCTCGGCTTTTAGGGACAGTTAGTAACCGCGCCATCAGTCAAAGGATGTAAATGTATATTTAATGATTCTTACAATAACCATTCCCTAATATATTCATTCATTTGTTAATGAGTAATCAATTAGAGCAAATGATCTTCCTAAAGAGTCCTCCTCAGCCGTCATGTCTTACAGAGAATGACATATTTGCTCCAAAGCACTTTGGCGGTAATTGAACGTGCGCAATGGAGGGCTGTCATAATTATCACACTAATCGTTTATTTTGCCGAGGAATGAAAGCCGTGTGACAGGCGAGGCTGTGGAAGAATGCGATGTTTGGCATGATATAAACAGGTCTTTCACTGACAATTCTGTCTCTGGTAATCTGCAGGGGACAATTATAAGGAGAACTCTGGCCAAGAGTGGCCTATATGGCCAAAGGATTGTGGACACCTGACCATCACACCTGTATGAGCTTGTTGGACATCTTGCAAAACCATGGACATTAACCACTTGACCTACGGAAGGTTTTAACCCCTTCACGACCAGATCATTTTTTTTGCTATTCAGCACTGTGCAACTTTAACTGGGAATTGCTCGGTCATGCAACACTGTACCCAAATGGAATTTACAGTATCTCACAAAAGTGAGTATACCCCTCACATTTTTGTAAATATTATATCTTTTTGCTACAATGTGATGTAGTGAGTGTACAGCTTGTGTGTAAATTTGCTGTCCCCCTCAAAATAACTCAACACACACCCATTAATGTCTAAACCGCTGGCAAAAAAAGTGAGTACACCCCTAAGTGAAAATTTCCAAAATGGGGCACAATTAGCCATTTTCCCTCCCCGGTGTCATGTGACTTGTTAGTGTTACAAGGTCTCAGGTGTGTTAAATTTGGTGTCATCACTCTCACTCTGGTCACTGGAAGTTCAATATGGCACCTCATGGCAATGAACTCTCTGAGGATCTGAAAAAAAAAAAGAAGTGTTGCTCTACATAAAGATGGCCTAGGCCAGTGTTGGCAAACGTTGGCACTCCAGAGGTTTTGGAACTACATTTCCCATTATGCTCATGCACTCTGCAGTGTAGATGGTCATCATGGGAAATGTAGTTCCAAAACATCTGGATTGCCAAGGTTCACCATCACTGGCCTAGGCTATAAAAAGTTTGCCAAGACCCTGTAACTAAGCTGCAGCACGAAGACCAAGACCTCCACAAGACCTTGGTACTCCACAAGCCGAGGTAATCATAGGCGTGCACACAGTGTGTGATGGGTGTGCCTGGACACACCCTAATCAACCCTGTGTGGTGCCAATTCCCCCTGCTTTCTGGGGTCCCCTGTCTCCTCCCTGCAGTGCTGTCAGCTTCCCTCCTCTCCCACCGGTTGCTGCGGGGGATGTTTCAGGATGGATGGATGAATGAATGAACACAGTGATTCATCTGTACTGGTCGCTTCATTCTTAACTGAAGAATAGTAAACTAGGTTCTGATGATTCGGCCAGTCAGGTGGAGTTGCCAGCGGCCTTGCTTTGCGCATGCCCAGTTGGGTGGTGTCCCCAGCAGAGGCTCCAGATCCGGAAGCAAGCAAGCCAGCAGGAAAAGGCAAAGGAGCTCAGGCGGCGGGTTGAGATCTTCCCGCCAGCACAGCACAGTGGGGGGCGTCCTGGACCCTCTGTGTGACTTAGCGATTTTCAGGACGGCCGGATGGCAGAGGCAGCAGCCAGATCAAAAGGGGAACTGACTAGCTCTAAAGACAGAGAGGTGCCCGCCAGCGGTGGATTTGGGAGCAGCGGCTGGGGGGGCTTCCTCCTGGTCAACCTGGTGAGTGTTTTGTGCCAGACTGTAATTCACTACAAGCTGCCTTGCGTGAATGAGGCTGTTGGTTTTCCTGTAACAAATCCGGCACCCTCCGCTCCTTAGGATTCTGGGTCCACTGCGTTAGGTGCAGCCTCAGGCTTGCAGGAGTAATTAGCGGGCTTGCGGACACTGGGTTCAGCGTTTCAACACAGGATCATGTGCCGATTCTACCCCAGTGGCTGATTGGGTGCCTGTGGCTCCTGCCAGTACATCCATTGATGACACTGCATGGTCTGGTCACAGCGCAGCCTCTTCAGTTTTGGGACGAATGTCATTGCCAGGGGATCAGTCACCTGTGCCAACGACAGGAGACGAGGCGGAGGATCCTAAGGGAGGAGGTAAGTTCGCAGACGCCATCTACTTGTCATGTTCGGCTAAATGCGAGGTATATGTGTGCTTTAAGAGCTCCTTGGGGGCGCATCTCAAGCCAGAAGTGTGGGGTAAAATATGGAAAGGTGAGTATGTTACTGCCTTTGGAGAAATTCAACTTGTAAGGGCTGAAGTCTGAGGAATCCAAGGAAAATGAGGAGAAGCGTTGTTTCTGGTCGATCCCATGCACTTTTAGTAATTGGCTGCAGGCCATCTTGGCCAGCGTGATAGGGCAGAAGCACCCGGAGCACTGTTCGGTTCTTTTTGTTATTTTGATGCCATTGGTGAGGCAAATAGGGTTTATGGTGGCATGGCTGCGTTATGACGAGTAGTTTCGCCAACACATAGCCATCCGCCTTTCCTTCATGATCATAAAGACTTATGGATTAAAGCGGTTGTATCCCGCTTTTTGACACTTTTACCTACAGGTAAGCCTATAATAAGGCTTACCTGTAGGTACAAATAATATCTCCTAAACCGGCACGGTTTAGGAGATATTTACAGTGCATGCAGCCGCTCGCGCGAGCGGCGCATGCGCTCTGAAGGTCCGGGGGGACCTTCAATTAACTTGCCGGGAGCTTGCCGGAAAAATCACTCCCGCGCGCATGCGCGGGAGTGACGTCATCGCGGCTCCGGCCAATCAGCGCGCTGGAGCCGTCTCTTCCGGCCAATCAGCGCGCCGGAGCCGCCGAACCCGGAAGAGACGACGAGGGATCATGGCAGCGCCCGCATCGATGTCCGGGGGTCCGTGTCGGGGCTTCGTTTTAAGGTAAGTTAAACATAATAGGCTAGTATGCGATGCATACTAGCTCATTATGCCTTTGTCTTGCAGGTTTTTTTTTTTTTTTTTTTTTTTTTTTTATATAGGGTTTACAACCGCTTTAAAGTGATTGTAAAGTCTAATATTTTTTTATTTATAACAAACATGGTATTCTTACCTGCTCTGTGCAATCTGTTTTGCATGGGGCAGCCCAGATCCTACTTTTCTCAGGTCCCTCGTTGCTGCTCCTAGCCCCTCCGTCCTGTGGAATGCTCCCACAGGCAAGCAGCTTACTATGGGGGGACCCAGCTGCAGCTCCCTGTGTCCATTCAGACATGGAGCTGCCCTCTCTCTCTCTCTCCTGATTAGCTCACTGACTTTGATTGACAGCTGTATCTCAGACAATCAGGAGGGAGAGTCCCGGGTGGCCAAGGGACTCTTGGACATCACTGGATAGAGAGGGGGCACAGGTAAGTATTAGGGGGTGCTGGGGAAGCTGCTACACACAGAAGGCTTTTTATCTTCATGCATAAGGATAAAAAAAAACCTTCCTGCCTTTACAACTCTTAACCTGATGACATCGGCACGGGCTTCTTCCTAATGTTTTCCAAACTGGGCCAATAGTCCCAGTACCCCGAGGCAGTTGGCCACAAAATAATAGGGCTTTTGCTGGCAATTCAATGAGGGAGTGTGTCGATTCAGTGGTGCCCACGCTCTCTCTTGACGCTTCAAATAAGGGAAGGGTCGTACCGGTGAGGCTTCAAATAAAAGGGAAGATGCCAGTGAGGGTGGAAAGGATGCAACCTTTCTTAAATAGATATCCGGTTCGGGCAGGTGCCCAGTTGTTGGACTTCGGTTTTTTTTTTTTTAGTTGGTTTTGGTTATTCTTGGTTCACTTGCTCGCATTCCACCCATGGCAGACAACTTCTGTTCAACCCAGGTGAATCTGGAGGTGGTTTCTGAGAAACTTTGCAAAGAAGTGGCATTGGGGCGCATGGCCAGACCTTTCGCTCATCCCCTCCGGACAATTTAGTGGTCTCCCTGTTGGGCCTTGTTTCCAAAAAGGAACTGAATAAGTATTGTTTGATCCATCATCTGTCCTTTCCCAAAGGCGGTTCGGTAAATGATGCGCTTGACCCTGAGGCCTGCACAGTGTCTTACACCTCATTCGATGCGGCCATCTTTTGGGTGTGGCGGTATGGGAAAGGTTCTCTCGTGGCCAAGACGGACATAGAGGTGAGTTTCCGGTTGCTGCCCCTGGCATCTGCAAAGTTTTCACATCTTGGGTTGCAGGTGGTTGGATTAGTTTTACATCGACCGCTGTTTACCCATGGGTTGTTCCATATCGCGTGCATTTTTCAAAACGTTTAGCTCTTTTGTTGAATGGGTGGTCGGTGAAATGTTGGGGGTTAATTCGGTCATTATTTGGACAATTTCCTGTGTATAGGCCTCCATTCATCCAATTTGTGCAGCATTTTATTGGCAACGATTCAACATGTGGTTGAACCTTTCAGCATCCCATTGGCTACGGACAAGATGGAAGATCAAGCAGTGACAATTCGTTTTTTTTAGGGATAGTGATTGAAGCTGCTAGCTCCAGTGCCCATTATTGCCCATCAGTCCCGCCTATTAGTGCCCATCAGTCCCGCCTATCAGTGCCCATCAATGCCGCCTATCAGTGCCCATCAGTGCCGCCTATCAGTGCCCATCAGTGCCGCATATCAGTGCCACCCCATCAGTGCCGCCTCATCAGTGCAGGAAAAAACATATTTATTTACAAAATTGTATAACACAAACAAAAAAACGTTTTTGTTTTTTTCAAACTTTTCGGTCTTTTTTTTATTTGTTTAGCAAAAAAGAAAAAACCTTGCGGTGATCAAATACCACCAAAAGAAAGCTCTATTTGTGGGGGGAAAATGACATAAATTTGGTGTAGGTACAGTGTTGCATGACCACGCAATTGTCATTCAAAATGCAACAGCGCTAAAAGCTGAAAATTGGCCTGGGCAGGAAGGGGGTGAAAGTGCCCTGTATTGAAGTGGTTAAAAAGGATGAGGTGGCAACCCTACTGAACGCATCTAAACGTGTTTGAAAAACTGCGGCCTAGGTACGTTTTTAATGCTAATTTTCCTGTCAGAAAAAAAAAACTATGTTTACAATAAACCAGTGTGCATGAGGCCTAAGAGGTCCAAAAACTCAGGTCACCAAAAGAGTTCATACAGACATCTTTATACCATGGCAAGTCCTGTTCCACGCCTTACATATGTAGTATACCCCCCTTCCCCCCCCCCCCATACAGTACCAGGAAGGCCGTAAGAAGAGAATAAGGTAACAGATGGAGTCAGGAGTGTTTTTTAGGACAGTGTTGCTTTTCAGAGGACAGGTATGGTAGCCCTGAGCATCATTCCAGCATGTGAGGCCTCAATGCGATCAAATGGCAGAAGGAATGAACTGCCAACTGAGCAAATTCCTTTCATACAAAAGCCCTATTCTCCTCCGCAATCCTATTCCTGGCTTCTCACTGTAAATGCTTTGATTTGGGACTGCTTTCCAGCAAAACACATTGACCTCCGAAACACCACACAGCCCCTCAGATTGTACATCCCCCACCTACCAGTTCCTCATCCACATAGCTGTGGCATCCATTTTGTGCGCTGAAATTCCCAAAGCAGCTGCTGAAAGCATCGCAGACCAGATAAAATGTCTGCCATTGTAATATCGACTTATACAACGTGATTCACAAATTGGTTGTGTAGGGGAAATACTGGCTCTGTAACTGGTTGAGGTCCCAAAGAATAAAACAAGTTGTTACATGTGATTTTCAGGAGTCCAGTGTATGAACGGATTTCGATTTCCAGATCCGCCAGTTGAGTGAACCGCCATTTCAGCCATAGAAAATCTAGTCAGACCATATGCTGACCACCCTATAGCAGATTTACTGTAACAAGGTGGCAGCTGTGCCCCAGATCACATATTATATATATATATATATATATATATATATATATATATGTGATCCAGCTCTTCCAAGTAGTGGGCGAGAATGCGCGCCCCCAGCAGGCTGCTTTCCGCTGTGGGGCGCGCATTCTCGCCCAATACTTGGAAGAGCCAGGTCATGGAACACCGAGAGCAGGTACCATGAACCTGATGTCCGCTGGCACCCACCGATCATCCTGCAGAGACATAGAAAGGCGGTTTGCCTATGTAAACAGGAGGGAAAGCATTGATCCTGTGTCTCTAAAGCAGGGACTAGGATCCATGTCTTCCTCTAGTAAAAGCCCCTCCCACAGTGTCGTAAAACACTTTAATCACCCCTGATGTTATCCCCTTTCCAGCCAGTGTCATAGGTACAGTGACAGTGCATAATTTTAGCACTGATGACTGTATTAGTGTCACTGGTCCCCTAATTTAGCGTGTATATATACACACTACATTACCTAAAGTATTGGGACGTCTGCCTTTACACGCACTTGAACTTTAATGGCATCCCAGTCTTAGTCCGTAGGATTCAATCTTGAGTTGGCCCACCCTTTACAGCTATAACAGCTTCAACTCTTCTGGCAAGGCTGTCCACAAGGTTTAGGCGTGTGTCTATGGGAAGGTTTGACCATTCTTCCAGAAGCGCATTTGTAAGGTCAGGCACTGATGTTGGATTAGAGGGCCTAGCTCGCAGTCCCTGCTCCAATTCATCCCAAAGATGTTCTATTAAGTTGTGGTCAGACCCAGTGAAGTTCCTCCACCCCAAAATCACTCATCCATGTCTTTTTGGACCTTGCTTTGTGCACTGGTCCAAATCATTTGGTAGAGGAGAGAATATGGTGTGGGTTTTTTTTTTTCAGGGGCTGGGCTTGGCCCCTTAGTTCCAGTGAAAAGGACTCCTAAGGCGTCAGCATACCAACACATTTTGGACAAGTTCATGCTTCCAACTTTGTGGGAACAGTTTGGGGATGGCCCCTTCCTGCTCCAACATGACTGCGCACCAGTGCACAAAGCAAGGTCCATAAAGACATGGATGAGCGAGTTTGGGGTGGAGGAACTTGTCTGTCCTGACCTCAACCCGATAGAACACCTTTGGGATGAGTTAGAGCGCAGACTGCGAGCCAGGCGTTCTTGCCCAACATCAGTGCCTGACCACACAAATGCGCTTCTGGAAGAATGGTCAAACATTCCCATAGACACACTCCTAAACCTTGTGGACAGCCTTCCCAGAAGAGTTGAAGCTGTTATAGCTGCAAAGGGTGGGCCAACTCAATATTGAACCCTATGGACTAAGACTGGGATGTCCCAATATTTCTGACAATATAGTGTATGTAGGAACATGGCTACCCTCACTTGCTCGCTCCTGAGATGAACTATGGGATCTATAGTCTAAGACTCGGATGCCATTAAAGTTTTTGTGCGTGTAAAGGCAGGCATCCCAATACTTGTGGTAATATAGTGTGTGTGAGAGATATATATATATATATATATATATATATTACTCACACTTACTATACACATATATATATATATATATATATATATATATATATATAAAAATTTTATTATTAATATTTATTGTTAAAGTGGATGTTCCTGCCCCAAGAAGGAAGTGTTGGGGCTTTTCCTGATTAGAATAGCTAAAGGAATGTCAAGGCATCCCATTTTTTTTTCCTTTTTGAACCCCCCATGTATCTGACAAACAGGAAACCCTTTGAAAGAAAAATCAATGCTCATGTATACAGAGTTTTTAATATACCGGCATAAAGGAATATATTTTCTCTGTCAACTTCTACGGAATCTAATACAGTGTAACAAAATAGAAATCCATCCACTTTATATACAGCACTTTGGAGGAAAAAATACAACAAAAAAAAAAAGAATTTTGGTCTTTACCAAATAAAAATCTACAAAGTCCTTGTTAAGATTTTTTTTTTGTTCCCAGATTTCCTTCAAACAAAACCTATACCGGCAATGCTCTGTCCTGGAGAAAGTTCACAAAACACAAAGGGTTGGAAAAACAATCCCAGAATTCTCGAAGCTACGCTTCTTATTCTATACAAAAATATCCCGATTTTTTATTTTTTTTTGTTCCGACGCTATTAAATAAAACAATTAAAATTCTTTGTGTGGTTTTCCGAGGGGATTATCCAGTGTGTAGCTAATTTGCCTCATTAAAAGGTCAGACAGAAGTAATATTCACACAAAAATTCAATCGGTTGGTCTAAGGTCAGATGAGGCCTAAGCGACGGCTGTTTGGTCAGGCTAGACATTGTAGTCCAACAGGTAAAGAGCCAAAGACCCAGAGGCCCCTGCCATCTTAACTCGAGAACAGTGATCTATAGAACGACGTTTGTGTGAGAAGAAGGAGACACTTAGTGGTTTTTATATTCCCCCCTCTTTTTTTTTATCTACCATATGTACAAGTGATATAGAATACAAAATAAAGGGTCCAGTAAAATCAGCAGACGTATGTACACTCTATTGTGTCTCCAGCTTATCTAACGACCTCAAGTCACAGTATACAGAGTTCATTAATACAAGTGCCTTGGACAAATTCTTCCTCTAAGGGAAGAGTAGGGAGATTTTGTTCTACAAAGGTCCTTTGAACTGGTTTCCGGACAGATGTTGCCTGATTGAAGGTTTGGAATTGGCGGCATCCCCCAGTTTTCTCCATACCACCTGCAACAAAACAGACACATGTATGTACAATATATATTAATACAAATGCATAATAAAAGAGCACAGAAAAATCAAGTGTTATAAATGCTTTATAGCAGAGGTTTATTGTTTTCCTTTCTATAAATTACTTTTTCGATTCACTTGTAATGTGCCTTTGAACTTGCTAAAAAATAGAACAAATCCAGGAAGAGTCAATTCCTTAGCACAGCCTTCTCCCTCTATGCAAGTTACAGCCCTTTCCTCTTTTGGCAATGTCCAGTTACATTCTGTGCTGGTCAAGCTACTCTGGCCCTGCCTATATTATCGCAATATCACTTCTACGGCTAAGGTGTGGCACCAATCCTAATGGAGGAATTCTCTAAAAATTCCATCCATCTCTGGCACACAACCCAGGTCAAGGCCTTCTAGCAACCACTTGGCCTTGCTGCCCTCCTCTGGCTGGGGGATCCACACACATTGTACATACTGTAAATACAAAAGAGGGCGCACCAGCCTTGTGCATTAACTATGACACCTTTTCTCTAACGATAAAATGTAATATATTTTACAAGACAGGTGACTCTCTGTAGATCTGAATAGGGGGCACCCCCAAAATATGTAAGTATCTGCAGGACTCAGACATTTTTTGTTTTCCTTTCCATGAATTACTTTTTCGATTCACTTGTAATGTGCCTCTGAACTTGCTAGGAAATCTAACGAATCCAGGAAAGGTTAATTCCTTAGCACAACCTTCTCCCTCTATGCAAATCACAGCCCTTTCCTCTTGTGGGAGTGTCCAGTTATTTTCTGTGCTGGTCAAGCTCCTCTGGCCCTCCCTTTATTATCACAATATCACTTCTACGGCTAAGGTGTGGCACCAATCCTAATGGAGGAATTCTCTTAAACTTCCATGCATCTCTGGCACACAACCCAGGTCAAGGCCTTCTAGCAACCACTTTGGCCTTGCTGCCCACCTCTGGCTGGGGGATCCATACACATTGTACATAAAAACAAAAGATGGCGCACCAGCATGGAGAATTAACTAGGACACCTTTCCTTTAATGATAGAAGAAAAAATCCCCTGTTTGTGGGACTTTGTAGGCACTCAAATATACATGTACACAATGCTAAAATTTAACAAATTTTATTGAGAAAATACAAAATGGCATAAAAAAGAGGCAAGTAAAGTAAAATACATCACATTATCAGGTTTTGAACAACCACAACATTCTAGGGTGATGACCCAACTAGTTTCGGAGTTTACGACAGATACTCCTTCTTCAGGGGGGAAGACCCTGGGTAGTGGTATTCTCTGCAGTGATGATTGACACTATAAACTTGCCATGATGGTATTAAAAACAAGTAGTCAACGTGCTCGACTGAGTCCACACATTTGTTGTGTGAGGGGTATGGCTGATGTGGTGTTGCCTTGCATTGCTCTTCTGCCGTGAATACCGGAGGGTGTCTGACACTACTGGCTTGCTAATTTGCTGTCCCATAAGCAAATCTGCCTAATGTGGGTTCCAGTTGTCCTCCCTTGATGCATTCAAAGGCTGACTACTATATACCACAACAAGCCTCTATTTCTACATAATACATAATTGAGGCAACACCACATCAGCCATACCCCTCACACAACAAATGTGTGGACTCAGTCGAGCATGTTGACTACTTGTTTTTAATACCATCATGGCAAGTTTATAGTGTCAATCATCACTGCAGAGAATACCACTACCCAGGGTCTTCCCCCCTGAAGAAGGAGTATCTGTCGTAAACTCCGAAACTAGTTGGGTCATCACCCTGGAATGTTGTGGTTGTTCAAAACCTGCAAATGTGATGAATTTTACTTTACTTGCCCCTTTTTTATGCCATTTTGTATTTTCTCAATAAAATTTGTTAAATTTTAGCATTGTGTACATGTATATTTGAGTGCCTACAAAGTCCCACAAACAGGGGATTTTTTCTTCAGTCTTTATCTGGGATGTGGCACCAGGGGAAGTATCCAACACAGGCACCTCTCTTTGATTTCCTTTAATGATAATACGTAATATTTACAAGGCAGGTGACTCTCTTTAGCTCTGAATAAGGGGCACCTCCAAAATGCGTAAGCATCTGCAAGACTCAGGGACATATTTTGTTTTCCTTTCCATAAATTACTTTTTCGATTCACTTGTAATGTGCCTTTGAACTTGTTAGGAAATAGAACGAATCCTGGAAGAGTAAATTCCTTAGCACAACCTTCTCCCTCTATGCAAGTCACAGCCCTTTCCTCTTTTGGGAATGTCCAGTTACTTTCTGTGCTGGTCAAGCTCCTCTGGCCCTCCCTATTTTATCACAATATCACTTCTACGGCTAAGGTGTGGCACCAATCCTAATGGAGGAATTCTCTCAAAATTCCATCCATCTCTGGCACACAACCCAGGTCAAGGCCTTCTAGCAACCACTTGGCCTTGCTGCCCACCTCTGGCTGGGGGATCCATACATACTGTACATAAAAAACAAAAGAGGGCGCACCAGCCTTGTGCATTAATTATGACACCTTTTCTTTGACGATAAAATGTAATATATTTTACAAGACAGGTGACTCTCTTTAGCTCCGAATATGGGGCACCTCCAAAATGCATAAGAATCTGTAGGACTCGGACATTGTTCTGATCTATCAGGAGGGGTGTTACCATTTTTGGCTGAGTTGTTGGAAATTTGCATTGGGCTTGAAGCTCCATATGTCTTGTGAATATATTACTTTTTATTGTTAAATAAAAGGTGTCATAGTTAACCTCTTGCCGATCGCCAGCAGTACAGTAACTGCAATAGGCTTAAAAAAAAAGGGTGGGCTCGGGGCGCAGAGCACTGCGCCCTGAGCCCACCAGTTGTATGACAATAGCGAATGAATATTTGCTATTATCACACTTATTTTCCTCCCACCCAATCAGGAAGCGGAAGACCCCTTTTGGCCAGTTCATCACGAACGGCCCCCCAATTCAATCAATGTATGCCCAGCTTAGTATCGGTTGCATCAAGACACCTGATTCCAGCAGTAGGTGGCGCCATGGGTGAAATCTGTAACTGCAGACCCTCATTCTGCAAATGCTAATTGCCTGGCTGTTGTGGCTTCAATACTTTTTCTTATGCGGAACAAGAAAAGCTATAACTACTGATCTGCATACTTGTTACGGGTCAAGGATTTGGAAAATGATTGAAGCCAGTGAGTCGGCGTAACAACCAGGCACATGGCATTTTCCAGAGAAGAGATCAGCAATATCATCATTCACATTTATCACAGTAAAGGCTTCATTTAAACCATGTAACTAACTGTGCCTACACCAGGTTACCGGTGAAACACTGGCTGAACAGTATGTACTTACATTGCACATTTCTCGGACGATCGCCTTCTCCTTCTCGCTGAGGTCCTCCTCATAGCTGTCCACTACCTGCCGGTCCAAATTTTCATGCACTTCTAGCACCTGTAGGGGTAAACAAAAAAGGGTTTGTCATCTGCATTTTCTATAAGACTGGACATTTGAGAAATTCTATATTCTAAAAAGGGAGCTAAGGGTCTCTCCAGGAGGCTGGGGACTGTGCAGGGGCACTTTGGGTGACTATGGGAGGTTGGGGGGGGGGCAGTGTGGGATGCGGTTTAGGTTTGGGGCACTATGGGGGCTAAAGGCATTGCAGGGGAATGGTGGAACTTTAAGAGTTTCATTTAAGGTTGGGGGGGGGGGCACTGCGGTCCACTATGGAAGGATGGGGGACACTATAGTAGCTGGGAGGCACTATGAGAGGTAGGGGTATCTGCAGCTGGCTGGGGGCCTGGTAAGAGGGGAGCCGAGACCTGGAAGTGGACCATGACCTGGTGGGTGAGGACCAATGTTATAGATTTATATAGTTGGTAAAGTTGAACAAAGACACCAGTCCATCCAACTCTACCTGTGTGGGTGTGTACGTCAAAACCGTTTCCCATATCTCTGTATATTGCGTTAATTAAGATGCCCATCTAGGATTTTTTTTTTAATTATTGATACTTCCAACTGACACCAATTGTGGAAGGGAGTTCAACATCGTTACCAAAACAGAACCAGTTGTGATTTTTTTTCAGTGAAAAAAAATCTGAATATTCAATTCTATGTTCTCTCTTAGGCAAGACTGAGCAAATATTATTTCTATATTTTTTTAGCTTTATCTGCTTTAGGTCTTAGGTTAGAGCGTTGGATTTGCCTGACCTGACACACTGTTTCACAGCGCCGGCTTTCAGATGTGATTGCTGCTTAAGCGATTACATGTGAGTAGGCATCATTAACTGCAAAATCAGGCAGCCTCCCCATTGCTTTCAATGAGGCTGTCTACTCACAGCTAAATCGAAGGAACCCCTGCTCAGGTTCTTGAAGCTGATCGCTCACAGGCTGCATTTGAGAGGGTGAGCGCACCCTCAATAACCCCTCATTTACAAAATGGTACAGAAGATGCAAGTTGTCAAGGCAGGACTTACATCAGTTTCAAGCTACAACCAAAGAGACTTGATTCTCACCTACTGTACAAGAGCGGCCAACTGTGGGCGCTCCTCCACGCATCGCATGTAGGGCAGCCCATTCATTTCAACGGGCTGCTCTATGAGCAAGAAACGCAGAAATTAGTCCCTGATTCTTTTCCAAAAACAGCACTGAACCACATGGCGCACATATTTTCAGATGCGTGGAGGTGCCATCAACAATGAATGGCATCTCCACGCATATGCTAAAGGTTCTTAACATGCATAGATGTGAACCTAACTAGAATTCTGGAGCTGCTTCAATATTTACTGTTTTTCCCTATCTACGTACCTTCATCGCATGAACTACCGCTTCTGGTTTCTGCACCACTGAGATGTAACCAGTAGGGGGAGTGGATGAGGGGTCTGATGTTAACCGTGTAGGACCCTATAAGACAAATAACGACAAGTTAGCTTGCATCACACTATATTCACAAGCCATCACAATTAAAGCACAACTAAACCCTCCTATCCTTTACAACAGGGGTCTCCAAACTCTCTTAAGAAAGGGTCAGTTTACTGTCCTTTACACTTTAGGGGGGCCGGACTGTGCCCATTGTGAGTAAACAATGCCCAATCTTTGGTATTAGAGGGAGGAATAGTGTCCAATTGTTGGTGTCAGTGGGAGGAATAGCACCCCATGGTTGGTGTCATTGGGAGGAATAGTGTCCCATGGTTGATATCATTGGGAGGAATAGTGTCCCATGCTTGAGGTCATCTGGAGGAATAGTGCCGGTGTCATTAGGAGGAATAGTGTCCTATGGTTGGTGTTTTTGGGAAGAATAAGGTCCCATTGTTGGTGTAATTGGAAGGAATAGTGCCCGTGGTTGGTGTAATTGGAAGGAATAGTACCCCATGGTTGGTGTGATAGGGAGGACTAGTGTCCTATGGTTGGTGTCATTGGGAGGAATAGTGCCCCATGGTTAGTGTCATTGGGAGGACTAGTGTCCCATGGTTGGTGTCATTGGGAGGACTAGTGTCCCATGGTTGGTGTCATTGGGAGGACTAGTGTCCCATGGTTGGTGTCATTGGGAGGACTAGTGTCCCATGGTTGGTGTCATTGGGAGGACTAGTGTCCCATGGTTGGTGTCATTGGGAGGACTAGTGTCCCATGGTTGGTGTCATTGGGAGGACTAGTGTCCTATGGTTGGTGTCATTGGGAGGAATAGTGCCCCATGGTTAGTGTCATTGGGAGGACTAGTGTCCCATGGTTGGTGTCATTGGGAGGAATAGTGCCCCATGGTTGGTGTCATTGGCAGGACTAGTATCCCATGGTTGGTGTCAGTGGGAGGAATAATGCCCCACTGTTGGGAGTCATTGGGAGGATTAGTGGTCCACAGTTGATATCAATTGGTATAACAGGGTCTCATATCAATGGGAAGAATATTGCCCAAAGGGCCAGGTAAAAGCAAGCCAAGGGCCACGTCTGGCCACCACAGATCTAAACCCCAAAACAAAAAACAAAAAGTGTTTCCATTGACACAGCCGCCTATTATTTTCTCCATCAGTAAAGGTGCTCTTTGAAAGGTAAAATGCCGGGATCACTAGGCAGCTGTGTGCTGAACATCCAGCGGAGTAGGTAAAGAGATGTCATCCACGCAAGGTCCTGTCCCCAGTCGAGCATCGACTCTCAGATCTAGCACATAATGTGACAGCTGCGGCATCTGTTCAGCAATCATCCCGGTTATGTAAGACGACGCCTGGGAGAGGCAGGATGTTAAGGAGAGATTCTGAAGCGGCTGGACCATTGCCAGCCATCATTAAATAAGCCAAAATAAACCTCGCATTAAAAGGAACCTGTCAGGATGCCGGTTATCTGTCACAGCCGAGAAGCCACCGCAGGGCCGTCTCAGAGAAACTCCAAGGCAGAGCTCGCCCGTACAGCTTACTGCGCGGTGTATAAGCACAATGACCACCAGGCTTACTGTCAAAATAAATGAACCAATTAACAAACAGCCCCAGGAGAACAGAATCATGGGTACCTCCCAGAATCCCACGGCCCAGTGTCAGGAATGATTCTCTATTGGAATTAATCTGTTCTGGCCCAGCATTGAGAAGGACTCAGTATTAGAAGGAATTGAGGAAAGTGGAAAAATAGCACTGAACCCGTAGCATTATCTCGCTGGTATTGCTATCTTTAAGTATTGATGTAAATGGTCTGGTTCCTGGGCAGGCTGCGCGGCGTATAGTGCAATGTAGCAAATATGGAAACTGAAGTGCCACACCACTGCTACGAGGTCTAGATACAACTTTATTCCAATAAAGGTCAGGAGGACAATTCAAAGAGTAGCCAACACCTTTCAGGAGTCCAACAGCCCTTCACCAGGGCTTGATTGACAACAATGTAAATAGCCTAGAAGTGAACCAACATATAATGGTATTTAAATAGAATATAGTGTTTGTAATAGATATTGATAACAAAAAAAAGGTACCGACATCCCTAGTTAACAATTGCAATTTTGGGAGTCATTCAAACTGACTTGGAAAGGAGATGGGCTCTAGGTGTCAGAGCCCACCATCAGCCAAGAGAAAAGTAAAGAAAAAGGAAGATGTCCCAGAAGAGGAGTAAAGTTAGAGACAAGAAACGGAAAGAAAGAGGAAGATAAGTAGAGGGCTGGTGGGATTTTTAAATTGGTACCGTACCACTTATGTAGATAGACGCATAACTACCAATTAAAAATTATCAAAATGTATTCATACAAAAAAAGATTAAAAGCAACATACATGAAATGTATAAAGATTATCAAAATAGTACAGAAATATCCTCAAGGACTCAATGTTCAATATATCCGATATAGAAAACCGGATATTAACCCGACATGTTTCGCGGTTTTAGACGAACCGCTTCTTCAGGGGTATGTATTGTATTGTAATGACATTGTCTTGATTTTCCTAGTACTGTAGTAATGCCTGGGTGCAGGAATTGGTGTATATGGTATATAATTTCAGATTATTCTTTTATTATATAGTTGAGTTGCTATGGCATCGCCAACAGTGGTCACTGTCTCAGCTTAGCAGGGGAGCCTCCAGAGGGGGGCCGTTTGTAAAAATGATGGGCTCTGACACCTAGAGCCTATCTCCTTTCCAACTCAGTTTGGGTGACTCCCAAAATTGCAAAAAATATAATGGTATTTCTTTCAGTGCGATTACAAGCACAGACCTTGTCAGCAGCCTGCTAAATCATCTCTGAGGAAGAAGGCACTCTTGGACTCCTGAAATGCGTTGGAAATGTAGTGCACCCCCTAAGGAGCTGCAGTTAACCACTTCTGGACCAGAAGGTTTTACCCCCTTAATGACCAGGCCATTTTTTGCAATTTGGCACTGCGTGAATTTCACTGGTAATTGCGCGTTCATGCGGTGCTGTACCCAAACAAAATTTACGTCCTTTTTTTCCCCACAAATAGAGCATTTTTTTGGTGGTATTTGATCACCTGTGCAGTTTTTATTTTTTGCGATACAAACTAAAAAAGACTAAAAATTTTGAGAAAAAAATTAAATTTTCTACTTTTTCTTAGAAAAAATATCCAATAAACTAAATTTCTGTCATACATATAGGCCAAAGTGTATTTAGCTACATGTCTTTGATAAAAAAAAAATCTCAATAAGTGTATACAGAACCACCGGCTGCAGTCTCGAGTTACCTGGTGGGACTGGAGAGCACCATGGAAGGCGACGGGGAGTGTGTATGTCCCCTCCCGCTGCTTGTAAAAGCAGTCTAGCAGCTAATTATCTGCTAGGATTGCTTTTACATAATAGCCGACCGCTGGCTGTAAAAAAAAACAGGTCTTTTTTTCAGCTGGAACTTGGTGGAACTCCGTTCCATCACCTTTTGCTTAGGCCCTCTGCTCATCACTATCACTTGTAAACACAGGGTCGTGGTTGAGTTCCTGCACCTTTTTTCTGAGAAAAAAAGCCCTGTAGAAAACACTATACCTAAATCTGCAGGTATCATCCTGGCATGACCACTCAAAGTCCAGCGACGTACCAGTACATTGCTGGTCCTTGTTGGGCATATATTGTAAGGTTCTTTTTTTCATGCAGCCTGTGGGCTGAACAAAAAAAAAAGAACCTAACAGAGTTCTTCTTTCATATCGATCGATGTGGATGAAGAAATCTCTGCCAGAAAGAGTGTGGTATGCCCACCATTAGACCTCCCAGCATCCACCCACTTCTAATGATGGGCATACAGTACATGCAATGCTCTTTATTTTCGTTCAGCCCATGTATTAATGGCAGATGTTTGTGAAGACGGTAACATTTAATGAAGTGAAGGCTTTCTTTGGGAAATAGATGCGTAATGTGTTTGCAATCCTCAGTAACATTAAAGGATCAACGCTCTTTTCTGTATACAAATCCCGAGTTACTCACTTTCTCTCCTCGCCTGGATGGTAAAAGTAGAACTAGGGCAAAATCAAAAATGGTTTATATCCTACAGTATGTCAATCAGCATTAAAGCTGAACTCCAGAGATAAAACTATTTTTGCCCATTCGCAATGTACCAACAAATAACCTCCAATAATGAGGATGGCTGCTATAACTTGGTAAAATGTTAAGTTGCATTCATCCCCGATAATACATTAAGTAGAACTATAGGCAAACCTTTTTTTTTCTTCCATTTTGGATAGAGCAAAGGAGGGTTATAACCCATCAGATTTTTTTCTTTTTTTTTCGCCATCTGTGTCCCATTGCTAGATTTCTTTTCACTTCCTGTCCCCATAACTAAACAGGAAGTGAAAGGAAATCCCTGAAAATTAAGGGAATTCCTTAGGAACCTCCAGGTCACCAGAGCTAGTTTCCCAATTGGAAGATTTCTCCTCTATTACTTTTCTGGGGACAACCCAAAATTTGGGAATTTCTTTTACTTTCACTTTCAGTGATAATGGTAAACAAAGGACAAACAGACAGCTGATCAAAGGTCTAATCCCTCTCCTGTCTATCCAAAACTAAAAAAAAAAAAGTTTGGCTTGAGTCCCGGTTCACACATATGCGATGCAGGAACCCTGTGAATCACACTGCCGTATGCGAATCGCTGGGAGTGCCAATACAAAGTTAACGACACCCCCAGATCAGTTGGCATATCCCAGTGCGAATTGTCAGTTCAGACATGAATCGGATTGCATAAGTGCAAACACCCATGCGATCAGATTCTGGTGCGGACCCAAAAAAGGGTTCTGTGCGAGTTGTGTCCGAATGTGATGTGAATTCACCCATACAATCTGTATGGCTAAATTTGCATCGCACAGACATCACATTGTGATTTGCAGAGCAGTGCGCTCCGAATCACATGCAATGTCTGTCATCACATATATGTGAACCGGCTCTTAGTTATACTTTAAGCGCTGAACCTCCAGCACTTACCTTCCTTCCACCTCATACAGTGCATACAGTAAAAAAGAATTTTACCTACAGGTAAGCCTATAATGAGGCTTACCTGTAGGTAAAATTAACATCTCCTAAACCTGCACGGTTTAGTAGATATTCACCCTGTATATGCAGCCGCTGACACCAGTGGCGCATGGGCTCTGAAGGGCCGGACCTACAGAGCTCCTTGCTGGAAAGTGAACTTCCGCATGCATGCGCGGGAGTGACGTCATCGCGGCTCTGGCCACTCACAGCGCCGGAGCCGCCGAACCCGGAAGAGACACAGAGGGAACATGTCCGCTGCCTCAGCTGTGTCCGGGCGACCGTGTCGAGGCTTTGTTCTAAGGTAAGTATTTACCTTACTTGTGCATACTAGCACATTATGCCTTTGTCCTGCAGGGTTTGTTTTTTTTGTTTTGCTTTAGGCTCCGTTCACATGTGAGCGTATGGATCGCTCACATGTGAAGTACAAGAGCTTCTTTGGAGCGTATTGCGTCCCGCGATTTTGTTTGCGCGATGTTGCCGCGATTCGGCAGGCGGAAATCGCGGCAACATCGCTCGGCGTTTGGGGGGCTATTGCAAATCAACGGGCAACGCTAGGCGTCCCGCGATTTGCAATAATCTCCGGATCGCGGGCGGAACCGCGGCGGTTCTGCCCGCGATCCAAACGCTGACATGTGAATGCAGCCTTAAGGTACTGAGAGTAGGAAACACAGAGCATAAGCCATTGGTCTATGCAGATGACGTGTTCTACCACCTGGCAGAACCCCTGACCTTGTTTATATATATATATATTAGAGATCGACCGATTATCGGCAACACCAATATAGCGGGGGCCAATATGCACTTTCCCCGATATATTGGAATCAGCCCCTGAGGTTACCAATATTGCCTATATTTTGGGAAAGTGCATGTCCTGGGGTGATGCCTGCAGCTAGAGGCATCACCCCGGTACCGGTGTCCATAGCTGACGGTCGGCTGTCCTGTAATGACAACCAAAGCCGCTTGGCTGTCATTATAAGGAGCAGGAGGGGAGATCTACTCCCTCCCGCCGCCTTCCGTGGCTCGCCCGGGTTTCCCATTCCACGCGTATGCGCCGGTATCCATGTAAAAAACCTGAAAGTGATGTCATGAGAACTCCGAGTACTCGGCGCTGAATTAAAAAAACTGGCAGCATTTAAGACTTTTCAGTGCTGAGAAGGGGTTTGGGGTCCCCCAGATCCCTCCACAAGGAGTACCTTTAAAAAAAAAAAAACATTTTTTTTTACATGTCCGAAAATATCAGCTGATATCCGATGACCAAAATATCGGTATCTGCATTAAAAAAAAACGATATCGGTTGATCACTAATATATATATATATATATATATATATACATACATGCACACACACTGTATAGACACACATGCAGTATGTGGGTATGCTGGTCCTTTAAAAAGAAATTGTAGTTTCAGAAATGGCCACATGGGGCAGTGTTGTATTGTTTATAAATATCTCCAACTCCCAACCCATTAACCCCACAAAGCCTGCATGAAATGTTGATATATACTGTGTTATTAGGATATTTTTATAAGGGTAAATAGCATTCATAGGCCATTTATATGCACTACTCTGAGACACACCAGACTATTACAAAATGATTCAGTGTAATAACTCTGCTGTAAAATGCATAATTACAGAGCTGGGAAGGGAAGAAGGGATGGGGGACTGTAAAAAGGCCCTTTATACGCTGGGTTTTGTCACCATCACAAATGCACAAAGCGGTGACATAAAATTTCCCAATCCCAGTGACTTCCTCCCAGTAAATTCCGTCTTCCTTCTGCACCTTATCACGAATGGGACTGGCTTGTCAGAGGCAGACAGGCCGGACAATAAAACAGATTATATTATATAAATTCTTCAGCGGCAATTTATGGGAATCCTTTGGGGATGAGGCATTATACATATTCATGATCTCCGCTATTAGGGGGCATAAATCCCCCCTCATTGTCTGCGCTTATAAATATTCATCCTGATGGAGGAGAGGGAATGGGGACCTGTCTTCTCTTCCTGCCATATACACACACATGTCACCAGTAAATTGGAGGCGGTGGAGGGTTTCCTTACGTTTTCCTGGTACGGTGTAAGCGATGACAGCTGGGATTCTGAGTGGTACGGCGATAAGCCTTTCCGTAAACTCCTCAAGTCGTTGTGGCTGGAATGCTAAAACAGAAAAAAGGAAAAACATGGCAGGTTATAGCAGACGAGGGGCAGACAGATAATTATAGATTTATCGAGAGATTAGGAGACGGGATTGCAGTTTAAAATAAATATATGAGAGCAGTTTTATCTGCCAAAGGGTTTGTGCTTGTCCATCCAGTCTTGAAATGTACACAGCTCTGGCCAGTAATATACCTCCTGTATTAGAGTGTCTCCACTCTGGATGAAAGAGCACAGGGGCACCTTTTTGACACCAATATTGTCAGTCTAGGAGAGGGAAGTGTTAAATGTACTAGCAGATTTAAATACACTTAACACATTGAAGCTGAACAAAAGCTCACATTTTATAAGCAGTTACAGCAAACAGTTTTTTTTCCCTTTGGGATAAATGTTTTAAATAAATAAATAAAAACTGATCATTGTAAGGAACTCTGCCAGTGTTAAATGGTTTGTCTCATCTGATACATTCTGCTGAAAAGCAGAAAAAAAAAAAAAGTTACTGGCCAGATCACCAGATTACAAGAGAGCTTAAAAAAGAAAATTAATGCAGCCATCAGATCTAAGCATCGGTGAGCTGCAATATAATAAATGTTTAATTAGGAGTTTATTACCACATAAAGTAACACATGTCTTGCCTGTGACTGAACAGTGAAGGAGAAGCAACAACAGTCTGAGGAGTTCATCTCTCTGCCACTCTGCCCTCTCATAAGAATAGAGCATGCGCCCTAGGCAAAAAGACTGGTATAGACCGTATAGTGCATGCACCTTAGACAAAGGAACAGGAAAGGAGCATGCATACTAGGCTAAGGGTCAGGAAAGGAGCATGCATACTAGGCTAAGGGTCAGGAAAGGAGCATGCATACTAGGCTAAGGGTCAGGAAAGGAGCATGCATACTAGGCTAAGGGTCAGGAAAGGAGCATGCATACTAGGCTAAGGGTCAGGAAAGGAGCATGCATACTAGGCTAAGGGTCAGGAAAGGAGCATGCATACTAGGCTAAGGGTCAGGAAAGGTGCATGCATACTAGGCTAAGGGTCAGGAAAGGAGCATGCATACTAGGCTAAGGGTCAGGAAAGGTGCATGCATACTAGGCTAAGAGTCAGGAAAGGAGCATGCTTACTAGGCTAAGGGTCAGGAAAGGAGCATGCATACTAGGCTAAGAGTCAGGAAAGGAGCATGCATACTAGGCTAAGAGTCAGGAAAGGAGCATGCATACTAGGCTAAGGGTCAGGAAAGGAGCATGCATACTAGGCTAAGGGTCAGGAAAGGAGCATGCATACTAGGCTAAGGGTCAGGAAAGGAGCATGCATACTAGGCTAAGGGTCAGGAAAGGAGCATGCATACTAGGCTAAGGGTCAGGAAAGGAGCATGCATACTAGGCTAAGGGTCAGGAAAGGTGCATGCATACTAGGCTAAGGGTCAGGAAAGGAGCATGCATACTAGGCTAAGGGTCAGGAAAGGTGCATGCATACTAGGCTAAGAGTCAGGAAAGGAGCATGCTTACTAGGCTAAGGGTCAGGAAAGGAGCATGCGTACTAGGCTAAGGGTCAGGAAAGGAGCATGCATACTAGGCTAAGAGTCAGGAAAGGAGCATGCATACTAGGCTAAGAGTCAGGAAAGGAGCATGCATACTAGGCTAAGGGTCAGGAAAGGAGCATGCATACTAGGCTAAGAGTCAGGAAAGGAGCATGGATACTAGGCTAAGGGTCAGGAAAGGAGCATGCATACTAGGCTAAGGGTCAGGAAAGGAGCATGCATACTAGGCTAAGGGTCAGGAAAGGAGCATGCATACTAGGCTAAGAGTCAGGAAAGGAGCATGCATACTAGGCTAAGGGTCAGGAAAGGAGCATGCATACTAGGCTAAGAGTCAGGAAAGGAGCATGGATACTAGGCTAAGGGTCAGGAAAGGAGCATGCATACTAGGCTAAGGGTCAGGAAAGGAGCATGCATACTAGGCTAAGGGTCAGGAAAGGAGCATGCATACTAGGCTAAGGGTCAGGAAAGGAGCATGCATACTAGGCTAAGGGTCAGGAAAGGAGCATGCATACTAGGCTAAGGGTCAGGAAAGGTGCATGCATACTAGGCTAAGGGTCAGGAAAGGAGCATGCATACTAGGCTAAGGGTCAGGAAAGGTGCATGCATACTAGGCTAAGAGTCAGGAAAGGAGCATGCTTACTAGGCTAAGGGTCAGGAAAGGAGCATGCGTACTAGGCTAAGGGTCAGGAAAGGAGCATGCATACTAGGCTAAGAGTCAGGAAAGGAGCATGCATACTAGGCTAAGAGTCAGGAAAGGAGCATGCATACTAGGCTAAGGGTCAGGAAAGGAGCATGCATACTAGGCTAAGAGTCAGGAAAGGAGCATGGATACTAGGCTAAGGGTCAGGAAAGGAGCATGCATACTAGGCTAAGGGTCAGGAAAGGAGCATGCATACTAGGCTAAGGGTCAGGAAAGGAGCATGCATACTAGGCTAAGAGTCAGGAAAGGAGCATGCATACTAGGCTAAGGGTCAGGAAAGGAGCATGCATACTAGGCTAAGAGTCAGGAAAGGAGCATGGATACTAGGCTAAGGGTCAGGAAAGGAGCATGCATACTAGGCTAAGGGTCAGGAAAGGAGCATGCATACTAGGCTAAGGGTCAGGAAAGGAGCATGCATACTAGGCTAAGGGTCAGGAAAGGACCATGCATACTAGGCTAAGGGTCAGGAAAGGAGCATGCATACTAGGCTAAGGGTCAGGAAAGGACCATGCATACTAGGCTAAGAGTCAGGTAAGGAGCATGTATGCTAGGCTACGGGGCATGTAATCAGCATGCCAATGAAGGTCAAAGGACCGGTAAAGTGCATGCACCCTAGGCAAAGTATAGGTAAGAAGCATGCGCCCTAGGCTAAGGGATAGGTAAAGAGAATGCACTCTAGGCTAAGGGATAGGTAAGAAGCATGCACCCTACGCTAAGGGATAGGTAAAGAGAATGCACTCTAGGCTAAGAGATAGGTAAGAAGCATGCATGCTAGGCTAAGGGAAAGGTAAGCATGTTTCCTAAGTAAAAAGAATGGTAAAGAGCACCCCAGCCTTCCCAATTATGTTTGTGCCACTCTAAGGCAACCAACAACCTTCAGTTGAAATATCTTTCTGGGTTCAGGGATCCCCTGATAATAAATTAATAAATCTACAGCTCACAGTACATTAGAGTGGTGGTCAGTTGGAAGAATGCTTCTTACATTTGTGGTCAGTGGGAAAATGCTCTACCTTACAGATAACTAAAGAGATCATTGTTGTCTGTGGTTAGTCATCTGAGAGTTAGACGTTGGTCATGCTCAAGGAACCCCTAGCAACCACTGGCGGAACCTTTGGGTGCCACAGAACCCTAAATAGGAAAGATTGTTCTAAGGCTACCCTACAGCCTTCAAATAAGGACTGTGTTACTATAGGGCAGCCTTTCTCAACATTTTAAACATGGAAGAGCCCTTGCAATTACTTTCTGGGTTTAGGGAACCTCTGATAATAAATTTGAATGCTCATGTTACATTAGAATGGTAGACGGTACAAAATAATGTTTCTTACATTTGTGGTCAGTGGAAAGAATCTCTACCTTACAGATAACTAAAAGGATCATTGTGGTCATTGGTTAGTCATCTGAGAGTTAGAAGTTGCTCCATGTTCAAGGAGCCCCTAACAATCACTGGAGAAACCCTTGGGTTCCAGAGAACCCTGACTGAGAACGACTGTTCTAAGGCTACCCTAAAGCCTTCCCGATAATGATTGGGTCACTCTAAAGTCCCGTACCGTACACATGAGTCGAAATTCGGCCAGGAATTTTCATCCGACCTGCCGATTTTTGGCTTGTTAGTATGATGCTTCCGACAACCGACTCCGTCAAAACATGTCTGATTTTCGTGCAGTCAGTACAGATATCGACAGGGAAAAATCTTATCAGCAAGACTGGGCATGCTCAGAGAAGAAAGAACACAAAGAAAGCAATCCAACACATGACATCACTTCTGAAGTAGAATTTTGTCGGGCGGGCCAACCAACAAAACACCACTCTGGACAAAAGATGGACAACCGGTCGGCGGAAATTCGTTGCGTGTGTACGAGGCTTAAGGCTACCTACAACCTCAGAAATAAGCTCACACATTTACAAACCTGTAAAGACCTTCTCACACACACACCAGTGATATCTGCATTTCATCATTTTATCTCTGAAGGACTTTAAACCAGTTTATTAGTCAGGAACAGCCCTTGGTATGTGCAGAAGATATGAGGCACAAGCTAATTATGACATTTGTCACATCAGGGAGGATTATAAAGATCAGAGAATAGGGAGGATTGCCTAGCAGGTGATAAACTCCTGTATGCTTCTGAAAACTGGTCCAAGAACTGCCAAGCTGCACCTGTCCAGCAGTATGAGCCCCACCTAATCACTTAAGACTTGATACCAAGTGAGTCTTCTGCAGTGAACTCAACCTTGTATAATCGTGTCAAATGTTGCATATTAAACCGGATCCTCTGCATGTCTAGAAATACAGAAAAATAAGACTCTGTAAAACACAATAGGAAGTGCTGGAAATGTGTTTGAAGAAAGAGCAATTCTTGCCCATAGACACCAGACTGTCCGTCTTCATTTTCCATACTACACTAGAGAACTGGCAAATAGAAGCCAATTGATTGCTACTGACAGCAGGAACACCTACCAAATTTAATATTTTTAAATTAAAATAGACTCAGTTAGACCCAATCACACCACCAACCTGCTTTTATTGATACAGAATACGTTAGAGGGAAATTCCTCCTGGGTCTTCAGATTTTAAAGTGGTTGTTAAGCCACTATGTAATCTATACATCATCCCCTCTGTTAGATTACCAACAGTGTCTGTGCTTTATTTTAAAAAAACGGATTTCTACCTGTTTTCACAGCTCCTATCGGCGCTCACGTGACTCCCGGCTCTCTTCTCTCCCCGGGTGACATCTCCAGGGGGCGGGGCCAAGAACTTCCTCTGATGTCAGCTGGGGAGGTGGGGAGCCAGGGGAGGAAAGGAGGAAATGAGAAGGTGTCAGGAGTCACGTGACGGCCGAGTGGCACTGTAAAAACAGGTAGAAATGCTATTTTTTTTTTTAATCAAGCACAGGCACTAGAATACAGGTTGTAATCTAACAGAGGGGATGATGTAAAGATCACATAGTTTTGTAGCAGCTGGGAGGGGAGCAGAGCGACGCTAGTGAGCGGACAGGCAGGGAGGGGAGGAGGACAGAGGGAGACAAAGGAGAGCTGCAGATAGCTGCGGATGACGGAGGCGCATACACTGACCATGGTATCAGGGCTCAACAGCCATGATACACTGTGGTCAGTGTACAAGGGGGGGGGGGTAGAAACTGGCAGGTTTAGCCATAGATTTTTGGTGTTACGGTGGGCCAAATTACACAGCACAAGAACTGTGCTGTATATCATGCTTTAAGGGAACAGGATTTATTTATTTGGGGGTTTTTTGAGAGTAACAAATGCTTTAATTGATGCTCTTTAGGAAAATCATTAGTTCATGGGGCTACAATACTCAACACTTTTAACACATATAGGTATCTGTATAGGTCACTGGGTATGACATAGAGGAGTTTTTAACCCCTTCCCTTTTTATTTTTTTTTTGGGGGGGGCGCAAGCAGCTGGTCTTGCCTAGGGCGTAAAATAGTCTAGCACCGGCCCTGGGAATGTCATATAGCAGAATGTGAAAAATATTGTTTTTTTTCAGAATTGTCGCTTTTTTTTTGTGTATAGCGCAAAAAATAAATAAATAAATAAATAAAATCGCACAGGTGATCAAATACCACCAAAAGAAAGCTCTATTTGTGGGGGGAAAAAAGGACGTACATTTTGTTTGGGTACATCGTCGCGCGACCGCTCAATTGTCAGTTGAAGTCACGCAGTGCCAAGTTGAAAAAAGTAGCCTGGTCATTGAGGGGGCAAATCCTTCCGGTCTTAAAGTGGTTAAAGACACCAGATCAGCATGACAGCCAGGCAACTAGCATTTTCAGGACAGGTCAAAGCAGCCTCCATATTTTTTTCATTACAGTTTTCCTTTAAGTTCCTATTACAACAGTTTTTCTTTGGAAATGCTGTAACACCTAATATGGGAATATACTGAAGGTCAAAGAAAACAGAGCGGAAGGAATAACGGGTGGCATGAAATGGTTACTATCTATATCAACGTGTTCTGTTTTTTGATAAAGCAAACACGCAGTGCTGAAGAATTGCCTGGCTTCCTTCTGATCTTTAGTGTGAATAAACAGACAGCTTAGGATGAGTCTTCAGAATAAGCGTGATGTATTTTCAGTTGGAAGAGACTGACCCAATAACTTGTCTGAAGCAGAAGTAATGTGCTGCTATGGAAATAGTGCTTTCTGCTTACTGCCAAACTTCACGTGCAATTAAATCACTCCTCTCTCTCCTTGCCAGATAAAGCGGAAGAGCCTTAAATCTCCTCGCCCTGCCCAGATAGGCGATGATGTGGAGGCACAACACGCCTGGAAAAATCTTTAGAAACCTAAAAAATGTCAAATGGCACCCTGTGTGGGGGTTTGTTATACACCAGCTAATATATGATGCTATGTTGTCATGACTAGATTAAAGCAAGCTCAATGCAACACAAACTCAAATATTTAAGTCAAAGAGCATTAAATTAAATCAGCTAGTGAAAGTGTTCTTCACTGTGCTCACTATGGACTGATGATAGACCGTGTCAAAAAAAGAAAAGGCAAG